>NW_021319124.1:223526-289784 GCF_001605985.2 Dendrobium catenatum
TTCTTTTCTTGCCACCAAGAATTAAGTATAATTTTTATACATGCTTGCATGGAGGAAAGATAAACTCCTCTGCCTCCTCATTCCCTTGAGCTTCCGTGCTCATTTATATGCAAATCTGCTCACCTGATTTCTGAATATGAATCCCCTACCACTTTGGAAATATTACTTCTTTGAGAATTAAGCAAGTAACCTGAATAAAAAACTTGTCGAGCCCTTGCTGACCACAGAAGTAATAAGTACTTCTCAGGGAATTTAGCCATATCCAACTGTTTAAAAACTCTCAAACAATGAGAACACAGCAATCCCATGGTTTCATACTTCTTACAGCTGCATTGAATGTTACCTTCTGTTGCATCAAAGTGAACAACCCAAGGATGGTTTTGATTCTTTTTCTCTATGTAGTTACTAGAAACTTTGAAGAATCAGTCGAGACAAAACTATACTCATTTCCCACAGCCTTTATAAATTCTTCTAAAAAATTGAATATATTCTTTTTGAGTAAATCTAGAGGCTGTTTTAATATTGAGTTGTTTTTATCACGGGAACAATTTCAGAATTGACTGCATTTGTAATCCTCATCCTGCTCATTTCGCTGCCAATTCATCAGTACCTTTTTCAAGCAAGAAACAGTCAGTTAATGAACTTGTTGGCTTCGAAATGCCATGACACATATTATTAGTACACTCACTACGCTGCGTTGATAAAATGCCCATGCAAAAGGAATCCTTGTTGAAAGAAGTTGACCACTTTCTCCTTATCTTATAAAGATCCTGTAATATGAAGATTCCCTTCCTTGATCATTTCATTCCCACGCTTCCTCAAACACTTCCTCAGAATCACACCACCTCATACACTTATGGAAGAGTCCTCTAACTTTATTATTGCTGTTGTAGATGGAAACTTTTGAGGAACCTTTTTAAAGATGTGCCATTGGCATAATCTATGACGAGTATGAGGTAATGCAACTTCTATAGCCCTGGCCATAGCTTGGTCCTGATCAGTGAATATTGTTGTTAGATATTTATTACCCATTATCGTACAAATGTTTTAAACAACCATGTAAAACTTTCAATTGTCTCTTCTGACAAAAAGCAAGTCCAAACAAAAATATCTGCCAATGATTGTTAACACCAACAAATGGCGCACAAATAAAATTATACTTGTTCAGCCTGTAACTAGTATCAAAAATCAACACATCCCAAACATTCATAATCTATCTCTCTGCTTCTGCCATCAACCCAGAAAAAATTTAACAACTATCCTCATCATCATATTGAAACATCCCATGCGAACATGTGGTCCTCCACTTGTCGATCTTTAAATAATTGAATCAAAGATTAGTGTCACCAATTTCAATCCTTGCTCTTTCTCCTTCTGAATAAAATTGTATGCATCCCTCTAAGAGAATCCGACATTCTCACATCCACCAACTTCCTCTGCAAGGTAGGCATATGCATCAACGGTTCTAACCTGCATCTGTCATTGATTTCATGAAGGAAGCTTTTTCCTCAATAATATTCCTACATGATCTTAAAAGGTGTTGGTCGGCTGGGCTAGCTAATTCATGGTTGTGGGATTCAATAAATCTTTTGACATGCTAGTAACCATCTTCATCTATGACAAACCTCACCATGGCTGGACAACCAGTTCTGACAAATGGTCTAGTGAATCTCTTTCTCTTTCCTGAATTATGATCACCACTTTTCTTGAAACCAGCTTTTGAACAAACAAAGTCCTTCTATTTTATCTTTCTAGAATTTGGCCAAAAATTGTGATGATCCTTTCGGACACTAAAGCCATTATCGTGAGCATAAGTGCAAAAATATTCATATGCTTCTATCTCATCTTTATAAACCGCCTGAAAGAAAAAGTAAAGCGCAAGTAAAGCGCAAGTATAGCGCAACCATAGAGCAACCATAGCGCAACTATAGCACAAGTAAAGCGCAACTATAGCGCAAGTAAAGTGCAAGTAAAGCGCAACTATAACGCAACTATAGTGCATCTATAGCGCAACTATAGCGCAACTATAGCGACAAGTTCAGTTTTTTTTTTATTTATCATATTCAACCTAAAATCAATAATGAAAGCTAAGAAACAATAACATTAGATTTTTTTTTTTACTTTTTCGACAAAAGAAATTTATTCTGCTTAAAAATCGCAAAATCAAAGATCCTAAGACTAATGAGCTGAAACCTACGTCTTCTTCCTGCGGCGATAATATTAAAACTAACTATTTACTACTTTCTAACTTACCGATATGTTGAAACCAGAGGAATTTCCGGCTAAGTTAGGTTCCGATTCCGATTCATGCACCAGCCCTTTCGATTCATGCATCCTTTCCGATTCATGCACTCCCTCTTCCATGCCCTCTTCCACCTCCCTCTTCGCCGAGCAGTCCATTTCTTCTCTGCAATTTTCTGGCTCATTTTTTCTTCTACAGCAGTCTTTATTTGCGTCTTTCGCAGCTTTCAAAATGAAAAAAATAGGGCGGCAAATGCTTAAAAGTTCAAATGAAAAGCGTTATCGGGTCGGGTCGCTAACTTTGACAAGACATAAAGAGTTAATATTAAATTAAAAAAATGCCTAACAGATGTCGCATTTCTATTGGCGACCGAACGGAGAGATGGCTTCGGTCATCTGACCCAATAATTTGCCCTTGAAGTGAGCAGCTCACGCGACTAAAGCATTGTAGCGGTGATAGGTCCCGGGCCTTGGAAAAATCGGGGCCGTCAAGTTCAATTTCCTGATTTTGATGGAGATTTGAATTGTTTGGAAAGCCACTTGGATTTTAATTAGCACTGAAATGAGCTGATTGGGTCAAAATTGAACTTGAATTGAACATGATTTGGGTCAAATCGAGTCAATCCTAGTTCAATTTGATTTAATCAAATTAACAAAATTAAATTTAAATAAAACGACGACTCGAATCAAATCAAACTCGACGCGGCTAAAATGAACTAATCCAACTTAATTGAACACAATCAAGTATAATTTGAACTTAACTCTGAGTTAATTTGAGTTCGATTGAGTCTTATCATTTTTAATCTAAGAAAATTTAAATTGAGTCGACATAATCGAATCCCAAATCAATATTTATTTGAATTGAATTATCCTAGGCGAGGTTCAATTAGCTTAAACAAACACGCTCGAAGATAAATAGGCGAAAATGGAGGTTAACAAACTCAAAAAGAAAATCATGGCAAGAGTTACTATAGACTTTGAATGAATTTATATTTTGCTCTCCTATTCCTTTCATTGATATAGCTTTTTCTTCCTTACTTGAGGTTTCTTTAACTATAGAATGTATAAATAGAACTATCTTTTTCATATAAAATTTTAGTGTATCTAATTTGCAAAAATCCTGAAAGAGCTATTTTCTTCACTTTAGTAGAGACTAAATAGAGAAGCCTGTAAGGAACTTTTGAGAAGTAGATAGAATCGTTGATTACTTGTCTTGCATTTTAGTGTTCATATTTCAAATGTGTTACTAGTTATTGGAGATCTCTCTCTCTCTCTCTCTCTCTCTCTCTTGGTTCCCGGCTCGAGGACGATCGCTCTGGAGACGGATTGCGGCGATTTCTTGAGAGAAATTTTTCTCTCGCGTTGGATTCTCGCCGGCGGGGATTGATCGTCAGATCCTTGGGTTATGGTTGGGGGTGGCCGTCGGTCACCCCCTCGTCACCCATCGGGGCATGGAGGAGGAGGAGAAGGTGGGGGTTCGGATGGTAGAACACGTGCTAGTGCTCGAGGGAGAAATATTGTGGATAGAGGTGGATCGGTAGCTGATGTAAATAGAAGAGGAGGTTCTAGTGAGAGGAGATTTTCCTTAATTGGATTGGAAGGTTTGGCAGATATTGAGGCAGATGGAAAGAGGCTGGTATATACTCGAGCTCCAGGAACTGGAGCGGCGAGCTCGATTACTGCGGGAGTTTTGCAGAATGCTGAGGCGCAGGAGATACATTCCAATGAGGTGATGGAAATGGGATCAAATGCGGAGAGCTTTGTAGCTTTAGATCGGGATCGGTCAATGAATTACTCATCAGATCTGGATGAGGTTATGGAGATCTTGGGGGATAGTGAAGCTGAGGATTTCGTCAGAGAGGTTAACGAAGGAGCTAGATCGTTGGACCTGGCTGATCAGATCTGGGATACTGATGAGGCTAGAGGTCATGGCGGATCAGCTGCTACTTCGAAACGGTCTGAGATGATGGAGGTTGTGGAGAAGGGGTAGTTTATCCTTTCTGATGATGTTGTGGCAGGGGATTCGGTCCCATAAAGGAAATGTGCCATGGCTGTGGAAACAAAGCATGGTGATATGGTGGATCTGAAGAGGAAATTAGTGGGGGATCTTATTGATCAGGTGGAGGTAAGCAGAATAATTGATAATCCTATGTTCGAATCCAATAAGCCTCTGTTTACATTTGGTAATGGAAGTTTTATAAGGGACCAAAACAAAGTTTCTTCGGGTAGTAATGTGCAGAAGACTGAGATGAATTCGGCCAACAATTTGCCAAAATTCATGTTTGGGGGAATGAATACTGATGATCAGGTGTTTAGGGGGAAATGGGGTAATGCTGATTTGGGTGGTTCCTCTAAGGTTGCTGGAAGCACGTCAGGTGTTCGGGGAAATGACTCTTCGGGAAGTTTGGCTTTTGAACAGCAGTTGGGTAAGCTTAGCCATTCTCGGCTTGTTAAGAAGGAGGTGAGATTGGGAGGGCATCTAATGCGTGGAAGAAGTCTCCAGCAGTCCAGTTGAATTTGGTTAAAGATGTTGGTAGTTTCTTGAGGGAGGATGGTCTAGTAAATCTGAATTTAAACAAAGCCAAGGAAAATGTTCAGAAGCTAAGCATAGCTTTGGTTGGTAGCTTGTTGGGGAGCCGGCTCCCATTTTATGTAGTCCAGAACGAGTTGCAAAGGAAATGGGGACATCTTGGGCTTACTCAGGTGAATCCTATGGGATTGTTCTGCTTCTTGTGTTGGTTTGAAAATAAGGAGGCGAGGGACAGTGTATTGTTGGGGGGTCCTTGGTATGTGGCAGGGCAGATCATTGGGATTGATCAATGGACTTCAGGTTTATCTGCTAAATCCTCGAGAGGATTTACTTCTCCAGTTTGGATTCATCTACCAAATTTGCCTTTGGAATATTGGGATGAATCAAACCTTGCAAGATTGGCTGCGGGTATTGGAATTCCACTCTTTATGGATGAACAAACGAAGTTATGGAACAGATGCGCTTGTGCTCGTCTGTGTGTGAGAGTTGATTTATCGAAGAGACTCCCTAAGGGAGTTTGGGCACAAGGTTTGAATAGGAGGTTTTTTCAACCAATTGAATATGAGGGGATCCCCATAATCTGTTTAAAGTGTGGAAAGGTTGGACACAAAGAGGACTTGTGCAAGGAGAATTTGGGTCAGGTAAAACAACAAGTGAAAAAGGTAAATGGTGATGTTGCTCAGGCTAAGATGGCTGGTTCTGGAAATCACAGGGGAGATGATCAGTCAGCTGGTGGTGATGTTAGGGTGAATGCTGATGGTTTATCTATACATGGGGACCAGTTGGATGCTGATAATGACGAGGGGGAATGGACCATTGTACAAGAAGAAGGAGACCATCTTATAATAGAATGGAAGCAGGTCGCAAACTGTGAATAATAAACCTGTGGCTCCAGCTACTGCTTCTAAACCTGTTTGGAGGGAGGTAGCTAAAGTGCAAAAATCTGTTGAACCTGATGGGGTGGTGCAATCAATTGCAAAGCAAAATGTTGAAATTAATGGGAAGCAGTAGATGTCGTTGGAGAAGCCTGGAGGTATGGATCGGGTTAAAGAGGAGATTGGTTTACAACAAGTTGTACAGAATTCATTTCAAATCCCTGTTTGTCATGATTTGTTGTCTCGGCCTGTGGTGAAGAGGAAAAATCGTAGGGAAGTAAAGCCTTCTCCGGCTCAGTTGCTAGTGCCTAAAGTATTGAAGTTCTCGGATAATAAATCTGGTGTGCTGAAAGATAAAAATAAGAAAAGTAGGATCTCTAAAGAATGTTATGTGAAGGAAGTTTCTTTGATTGGCCCTCTTCAAAAGATGTCGGGTATTAGAAGAAGTAAGAAGCTCAATGAGGAGTTAGTTTCATCTTCTATTGAACAAATGGTAAATGTGGTGGATAAATCTGTTGTTGGTAAATTAAAAGAGTTGGATCTTGTTGATCAATGGCAAGATGTCTTTTCTGAAACTTTTTGCGATGGGGACGCTTCCCCTTTGGTGAATTATGCTTAGTCTCTTATGTTGGAATTGCAGAGGTGCTCGTAAGAAGGAAACGGGCAATTATTTACGACACCTCATTGGGGAGAACAAGGTGAATTTCATTGCTTTGTTGGAGACTAAAATGGAGTCTTTTTGTAGAAAAGACATTGACAGACTTGTTGGAAGATATTGGGATTTTATTTTTCAGCCTGCTGTTGGTAGAGCTAGGGGCATCTTAGTGGCTTGGAGGAGTGGTGTTGGTACCTTCCATGTTATGCTCCAATCCAACCAGTGTATTATGGGGCGGCTCAGATTTGGAAATTCTATTGAATGGAAGTAGCTGTGGTATATGCTGATAAGGAGAGATATACCAGGAAGGTTCTTTGGGAGGATATTTCTAAAAATCATATTTTGGATTCACCCTTGTTGGTTGGAGGGGATTTCAATTGTATTATGGCACAGGAAGATAAGAAAGGAGGCAAGGCCTTTCATTTTTCTCCAGCTTCAGGTGATATGGCTGATTTCATGTTGGCAAATGATTTGGTTGATCCTGGGTTTTCAGGTCCATCTTATACTTGGACTAATAACAAAGATGCTAGGAGCAGGATTTTCTCAAGATTGGATCGTTTTCTGGTTAATTCTTCAATTCTTGATGATTTTCAGGGATTAAAGGTTATGTATCTTACCAGATTGGCTTCAGACCATTGTCCCATTTTGTGTTGTATTATGGGAGAGGTGAAGAGGACTTATTCTAATTGGATAAAGTTTGAAGATTTATGGGCTAGCTACCCAATGGCATGGCATTTAGTAAGGGAGAAATGGAAGGTGGAGGACTTGGGCAGTGAATCAGTTAAACTTCAAAGGAAATGCCAGAGGACGTTAAAAGCACTGTTCTTTTGGAGTAAGAACAAGCTCAAAATGCTTAATCAACTAAAGGAAGATCTTGATAGAGAAATTAAGGCATTACAAGAGTTGGAATGTTCTACAGATGGGTTGAATGATATTCAAAATGAAACTTTGAGATATGAAGTACAGTTATTGAATAGTGCGTTAGCTCGTATCATGACTTGGTGGAGACAACGAGCTAAGGTGAAGTGGATAGAGGAGGGGGATGGCAACACCCATTTTTTCCATTCTATGGCATCAGCTAGGAGGAGAGCTAAATGCATTGACTCTATCAAACCGATGGATGGTAATGTGGTAACAGAGCAAGGTGAAATTTTTGAGGTAATCCAAAAATTCTTTGAGTCGAAATGGCAAGGGAATGTGATTAATGAAAATGGATGGCCTTCTTCTGAAAATCAAAGAGGGCATCTAGCTTTGTTTGCTGAAATTTTGGATAATGTGGTTACTAAAGAAGAAATCTGGAAAGTGGTTTGTTCCTTGGGCCGGAATAAGGCACCTGGTAGAGATGGGGTAACAGCTTCTTTTTTTAAGTTGTTTTGGGAGATTGTTGGGGAGCAGGTTGTGAGTGCTTGCTTGGAATTCTTTGAATCTGGGACTATGGATCCAAAGTGGAAGGAGACGGTGGTGGTACTATTACCTAAGGTGAATAATCCAGATCAGCCATCAAAATTCAGACCCATTAGTTTGTGTCAAACAATCTATAATATTGTTGCAAAGGTTCTTGTTAACCGGGTCAAAGGGATTCTACCTGGATTGATATCAGAGGAACAAGTGTCTTTCGTGCAGGGGCGTTCAATCTCTAATCATTGCTTGTTGGGACAAGAACTCATGAATAAGTTCAAGGTTTCTAAATTAGCTAAAGGGATGTTAGCCTTGAAAGTTGATATGGAGCAAGCTTATGACAAGATGAGTTGAGAACTTTGAAGATGGTGCTGAGTTAGATGGGTTTTCCTCCTAGATTTAGCTCTTGGGTGATTAGCTGTGTACAAGATCCTAAATTCTTGATTCTCATAAATGGCCAATTAATTGAGGGGATTATGGCTAAATGTGGGTTTCGTCAGGGTTGTCCATTATCACAGTACCTTTTTATTCTCTGTTCGGAGTTGATCTCTGCACACATCCATCAGAATTTCAAGGAGCTGGGTGTTCCAATAAGAAGGGGGGGACCTCCTGTCTCCCACCTTCTTTATGCTGACGATATTTTAGTTTTTGCAGGTGCATCTATTCCAAATGTGAAGAAGGTGTCTTCCATTCTGGAGGAGTATTGTTCTTGGACTGGACAAAAAGTGAATAGAAGTAAATCATATATACTATTCAGCAAATCTACTTCCTCTTCTACAAGATCTTGGCTTGCAAAAATTACTGGATGTAGGAAGGTAGAAGAAATGGAATACTTGGGTATCAAGTTTGCTTTGAGAAGACTTACAAGAAAAGACTTTGCCCCTTTGTTGCAGCAAGCTCGGGTTAAAACAATGGCATGGGGTGTTAGACACCTTTCTATGGCAGGTAGAGTCACTTTGATAAATTCACTTTTGATTCCCTCTTATGTTTACTTGGTGACTCATACTTTAGTCCCAAGAGGTATTTTAAATGAGGTGGAGAAAGTTTGTAGAAACTTCCTTTGGGATGCTGATGCTAATCATAAAGGTATCCATTATGCATCATGGAAAATGGTATCTAGACCAAGGAGGATGGGAGGACTTGGGTTTCATGCTAATGTCAATTGGGTTGGCCCTCTTAGAGAAATTGCATGGGAGTACATTAGTAAACCCAGATGTTTGCTGCATAGGTGTATGGTGCAGAAATATGGGAAGTGGCCATGGGTGGAGGCATTTAAACGTGGAGATTCGACTGTATGGAAGCTTATTTGTAATGGGGCAATAAGCTTAGGCTGTTGTGTTAGATGGAAGGTTGTGAATGGCAGCAATATTGACATTCTAAATCATATTTGGATATGGGATAGGGCTATATCGATGTGGCCTACATTTTATGACATAGTAGCAGTTGAAGATCTCTCTGTAGCGGAACTAATTACAGAATCTGGGAATTGGGATGTGCAAAAACTGCTAGTATACTTTGGAGAGGATCTTGTTGATAAAATTGTGGAAATTAAAATCTGGAAAGATTTGGAGGAGGACTCGCTTGAGCTGATGAAAATCCCTATTGGTTCCACGGTTTCAGCTATGGTTTACAATAGCATATTTGTGGAAGAGGATGATCCAAGCTGTGTAATCTTAAAGATGGGACTAAGGCTGAGAGAGCGTTTGTTCTGGTGGAGGATTTTCAAAAACATTGTTCCAACTAATAGTTTGTTACATGCTCGGGGCTTTGAGGTTGATGTGAACTGTCCAGCTGGATGCTGTTTGGTAAAAGATTTAAACCATATCACAATTAAGTGCAAGCAGCTTTTGGAGGTGTTGGAAATTCTGGATGGCTGGGGATTTTGTACACCTCGGTTCAGCTCTTTTGAAGAAATGCTGATGGCGTTAGAGAGGAATGCTTATTGTAAGGATAATGGTATTTTTCTTTACTGTCTGACTTTTTATCACAGTTGGCTGAACAGGAATGCAATTAAGCATGGGAAGGAAAGTCAGTCTCCTGTTTATATGGCAGCCAATATACTTAAAAGCATGAATCAAAATTATCTTTCTTTCCACCTGGAGAAACGGGATACTGTTCAATCCTATGGATTGTCTTCACTTTCTTCTTGGTGTCCCCCCCCCCCCAGGATGGTTAAAAATCAATTACAGGATGGTTGAAGATCAATGTGGATGGTGCTTTGCTTCGTTCAAATGCAGGAGGAATAGGGATGGTAGTTCGGGACAGCTATGGGAAATTGATAGTGGAAGCTGGTTGGAGTATAAACCACTGGGATTCCACTCGAGTGGAAATGATGGCTATGCAGTATATTGATAAGCTACTTGAGGATTGGATGTTTGATCTTAAGGGGGTGATTATTGAGGGAGACAACTCAAGTGTAATCAAGTATATGCAAGATTTTAAAAGCAGAGAACTTTGGAAACAATAGCCTGAAGAGTGTGATAGATGAAATTGGTTGATGACATTTCAACAAGTGGTGTTTGTGCATGCTTACAGGAGGTTTAACAGAGCAGCACATTTCTGTGCTCATAGAGCTTTAGTTACTTCTTTTCGTTGGGATATAGGAGAGATTAATAATGTTATTCCTCAAGATTTTTCTGATATTCTTGAGGAAGATAGTAGTTTATTTTTTTCTGTTTAAGGGTTTGTAACCCTTTTTTGCTTTACATGATTGTATTAGTTTTTTGATGAATGCAAATGCATAAGTTCAGCATTAGTTATTGGAGATATACAGAAAGATTGGGTGACAACATTTGTAGTTTATGAGTTTTGGAATGAAGTGTTTTGCATTTGTTTTGTTCCATTCAGATTGAGTCATGGTTTATATGGAGGCTAGCAAGGTGATTTGCATATTCTTAGGTCATTGTTTAGTTGGAGGAGTTACATGCATGTTTAAGTCTCTTCTCCTTCAGCACTGCGATAGTCTTAAAGCTTCTTTTTAAATTAACAAGATAATGCTATTAGAAAGCAACATACTTAAACTTGTGTGCATCAAACTCTCCACAAACGTGAAATTGGAAGGAAGACTCATGCATTGGATGTGTGCATATTAATGCTGGAAACATAAAAAAAAGGCATTTATTTTAAATCATTAATGATACAAGTTTAGACATTCATATGTACTAGATACATGTATTGCTTTTAGATGGTACATGAAAATGACAAGGAACATGCTTGGAAAAGGAACAAAAAACTTATTGAATAAAAAGAAATGTTACTTGGAAAAATACGGGACCAAGCAATTGAAAATATATAAACATCCATTCCAATGTTTGCTATAAGTTGCACATCTTCCTGCACAAATATTTTGAATAATTAAAATATTCTGCATTTTGTTTTTTCCTTAACACAACAGACTAATATAAAGCTTGACCTCATATTTGTGATAATGATCAACAACAACATCAGCATTGCTGAAATCTAGCACCTTACCTGCATATATTAGAATAAAATCATTTACCATTTATCCTACCATCCAAATTACAAAGAAGAAAACAAATGAAAGATATAACTCAATTTATTGTTTATCAATGGAATAGGCAAATTTATCTCAGATTGTTGGTCCTCTTCCATCCTCATTAACTGCTCCCTCGTTTTGCAAAAAAGAAAATCTAATGAGAAGTTTGAATCTAGAAGGATTTTATTGGCTCTTTTGAGAGATAATGAGCATATATATATATATGTTGAGAATTAAGTCGTATGTACTTCAATCTTTGAGCATAGATAAAATAGAAAAAAAATATCAACACACAAAATATATTTATCAACACACAAAATATATTAAAAATTTTATGCAGGTTCATCCAATTGATAACTATATCATATTGTCATCACTACAAAATCCACTGTGATTTAGATTGTGGAGCTTTATAGCTCTAAGATACTACCTAATAGAAATGCCACCACCACACTTTATAAAGAAAAAATTGGAGTTGTAAAAAAATTAAGTGAAATCCCCTAAACCAATCAGCGATTAAGATTACTAGTTTTTTTGCCAATGCATTAAATTAAATGTGCATGAATTATATTCACCTTTTATCTTTCAATTCTACCAACTCATGATGTAACTATATATTAATAGATATGACTGCAAAAAATAATTACTTTCTTAAGATAAATAATCAAATAGAAATGTGTTCTCAAATGCAAATGAATGAGAATAAATGCTCAAAATAAACTCTAATTGGTTGTGTGCATGTATCTATATGCTCTTAAATGTTCATTCTCTCTCTTATACAAAATTTATACATGCTATTTTCTAAAGTAGCTTTCTAATAAAAAAAATAATAGTTTAAGAAATTTTTGCATTAAAAAACTGTTTTAAAAAGTATTAAGAATGTTGTCCCAAACGAAGCCTTAGTCGTGTGATTGTCTGTATGTTTCTTCATGCTCTTATCTGTACCCAATAATTTTCACATTATATGAGTGTCAGATCATTTAAAATTTAGCATGTGTATAATAAATCTTTATTTGAATATATTTCTCTTCTTATGACACTCGTTACCTCTCTCTCACATATGATATGATATTTTATCCATAAATATATGTGTATTGTCTTATTTACTCATGTTAATTTTTGAGTGATTTTGAACTATTTCGCTCGAATAAAACCAATGAAAGTATAAAGTGAATAAACATGATTATAATAAACGAGTGCCATAATATTTCTTTGATTGAATGTTTTTATCTTTATAGCTTATAATATATAGTTGATTAATAAATTGATGATATTGAAAAATATATATTCCTCAGTCAAATGCTTAAAACACTTACAAAAAATAAGTTGCATATGCTGCAAAAAAGGGCACAAAATGTGTACCTAACTATTTGATATATTGCCTTATGTTGCATTAACAGGTTATCAAAGAAAAAAAAATTCTTGTTAATTACAACCATTTTGACTTTTTTTTGTTTGATTTTTCACACCTTGCGTGGCATTACTAATTTAAAATGAAAAATTGAAGTTATGCATTTTGTTGTGATATAGGGTCTATTTGGAAAAACTATATCACAACTTTTTTCTTCATCTTGTAATTAAAGTTTTGTTTTGCTACTTTTTTTTTAAATTATGTGGTGGGAAGATACTTTTTACAATTGATGTTGTTAATGATAATTTGATTTTTTTAAAAAATATATATTTACGATATTCACAATAATTTTCAAAATTTATTTTTCTCACAACAACTTACAATCATGTTTAATACTTTATACTTTATAAAATGCTATAGTTAGCTCAAGCAAATTCATAGTCAAATAACTAAAAAATTAGCAAAAAAATTAAGAATTACATTAAATTAATCATTTTAATGTGATATTCAATTTAAATGATAGTATAAGAATTTGATGGTTAATTTGTCAATGCAATATTTGAATATGAACATTATTAGTCTTCAAAAAGTAATTATATTGATAATTATAAGTCTTATTTTTTATGATTAATTAAAATAAAATGAGTATCATATATTTTTAATCCATATTATTTTTATTATCCATACAATTGGAAATTAATATGAATTGAATATAAATAATATTTATTTTTATTTGGGAGGGCTGATATAGTATCATATAATCATTAGTTCGCTTATAGCACATTTGAAATCCTATAACCACAAGCAAATAGATAGTACGCTTATAGAACATTTTAACTAATGAATCAAATTCTACTTTGTATTTTCACAAAATGAAAGCATATGCCTTTTGTCTTCTTTCTCTTTTCCAACTTAGAATGCTTAGCCAATTCTAGCTTCTCCATAACCTAGAGATGATTATAAGAAAATTTGAAGCGTATTCATGCAGATGATATTTTTAAGGATCAAGAATAGCTTAAATATTGATCGAATTTTGCACGCTAAATTGCACAAACATCCCTATGAAACACAATGTCAAGTGATTAAGTGCACTCCTTTACAGGAGGTTTGATCAAGCACTAAATCCAAAAAGGAAATGGTTAGCATATGATAAAAGGTAAAAAAAAAAAATTCCAAAAAGGTCAAAAGATTTAAATTAAAAATTGTTAAAAAAAATATGGAATATTAATTATTTGTAATTTGTAGTATTAACATTCAAGGTTTTGAAAGGCTATCATGCTTTGAAGGTCGTTATTATATTAAAAAAATGTATAATTGGTAATGGGGCCAATGGCTAGCGGTTCTAATTTGAAACTAGGCACTTCTAAAGAACATAAAAACTTTAGCTATAGTTTGCGTCAAAGAAAGATAAAAAGAGAGACTCGTATTTTGTTAGGAAAGGGCTGAAGAAAAGAAGAACATAATGAAAAAGAATTAGAAGAAGAATAATATTTCTCATTGGTGGAATGTGCACAAGTTTCAAGAGCCATGATTAATAAAAACTTGTTTTTTACTCATAAAAAAAAATCTCATATGCAAGTTATAATATATAGTATGAGTAAGCAAATGAAAGTAATTAATATTTTGTTGCATAAATAGAGTTCATAACATGATCACAACATAGAAGCAAAATCAACAATTATAGAAAAAACTTGAACAAACAATTGTATATGCAAAATTATTCAAATCCTATAGAAGTAAAAAATAACATTATAACAAAAAGTTAAATATCGAAAGCAACACCATTTTTGGAATATCTTCTGTGGTGATGGTCTAGTGGCCTCTAAAAATTCATGCTTTGGCCTCTTGGTAGGGGAGTTTAAGATGTGTTACGGGTTAAACTTTTTAAAGGCAGATTAGATTGAATATAAGATTCTTGGAGAGAAGGGGGGCCGACCATGCACATGAAAAATAAGTGTTTCTGATTGCCTAGTTATTTTCATTAACAGTCATCCACTTAAGTTTAGGAGCCATGCTTTACAATTTGTGTTGTTTTTTATGATGATACCCCTCCAATTTGATATAATGCTTTGGTTTGAGATCTAATCACAAGAATGTGCAAATGTGATGGTGTTGCATTATTCATCACCTTGCATTTCATGTTTTGGTTTATGCCCTAATCCTATTCTAACACATGTACTAGCGCACACATGGAGGAAAAAGTTAATATAATAGATGTTGAAGCTTGTCCCTCTGTAAAAAATAAGAATATTACTTAATCATTGGACTTCACATTACAAGCACAAATTTATATAACTTTTTTTATGACATAAATTTTGAGTTAGCTCAAATCTCATTTTGAGTGAAGCCAAATCCTTTTCACCAATGGTGTGACGGAGTTGCTGGTGGCCCTTTGACTCTAAGAGGTTCTTTCCAGAGTTTTCCTCAAGTAAAACTTTGACCTATGGAGGAAGAAGATGAATATAGGCCAAAGTAACAATGTGTATACCCTCTCTTACATACTCCTTTGATCCCACAAGGTTATTCTCCCTCTCTCTCAACAACACCTTTCAAACTCTCTCTCAAAAAAGACTCAAGCAAGCCCCTTGATTGCCAAAGACCTCTTTAAATGAAATAAGAGTTGTTTAAATACAATGATCCAAGAAAATCCCTAATTTTTAATTTAACCATCTCTGTTAGTACAATATGATATGAAGATCATACTATATAATTAGTTTGATTCTCCCTTAGTACTGTATAATGAATGTTGCACTATACAATCAATTCAAACTTTTCTACTGATCGTCAAGTACGATCATTTCCCTTGTGTGCTTGTATGGTTGCTATGCTAACATACACCTTTTATAATATATTAACTCAAGAATGATAAAAATACAGACTCTTGTAGAAATCAATCCTATACTATCCAATCTTGAGCCTTGATTGTTGGCAGTGCTTGATGCATATTATACCTGAAATGCTAGTACACAAAAAAAATATATGTAATAAAATAAATAGAAGAAACTAGATAAAGTTTAATAATATTTATTATCATCAAAACATAAGCTCGGGCTCCCTAATTACAATAGTGATAGAGATTAAAGGGACCATAGTGGGGCAACGAAGGTCGAAGGGACTATAGTCAAGCGATGGCGGTCGGAGGGATCATTGTTAGGTGAAAGAGGTTGGTGCGATGATAGTTAGCTAGCAATGAAGATCAAAGGAACTATAGCTAATAAGAGATGAATATTGGAAGGACTATTATTGTGTGATAGTGGTAAAAGGTACCATAGTTGAATGAAGGAGGTTGGGGAGACTGTAGTTTGGCTACTGAGGTCAAATGGATTGCTTTCAAATGAAAGAAGTTGGAGGGACCATAGTCGATGGGCAAAAAAGGTTGAAGAATTTGCATTCAACAGACGATGAAGGTTGGAGGGACTATAATTGGGTGACGGTGGTCTGTGGACCATAGTTGATGGGCAACCATGATCGAGGACCATAGTTAGTAGGAGAGAAAGGTTAGAGTGGAGACCCGATGGTGGAGGCTAGATCGAGGTTTGGTGGCGATGATAGGGGAAAGGTCCAGCGGCAACAACTTAGCTAAGGTCTGATGGTGGCATTCAGTTGGATGTTCGTCGACGATCTACTTTTGAAAGTTTGGTGGAGGTGACCAAGTAGAGAGGGTTTGCCAGCAGTGATGTTCTAGGATTCATGCCTTAGAGCTCTCTTGAATCTCTAACCTAAGGTCCAAGCCCCCAAAGG
This sequence comes from Dendrobium catenatum, assembly GCF_001605985.2. Taxonomy (NCBI): domain Eukaryota; kingdom Viridiplantae; phylum Streptophyta; class Magnoliopsida; order Asparagales; family Orchidaceae; genus Dendrobium; species Dendrobium catenatum. The sequence goes on from NW_021319124.1 coordinate 239,814, forward strand.
TCCCTTTTATATAGGAAGAGGGGGTCTATTTATCAATTTTTAGAGTGGCATGCTCTGTAAATATGGAGAAGATCTGGAGAAAATTCGAAGTACTCCATCAGACTAATATTAATTTCCTCAATAATAGAGCATTCATCAAGTATTTAAGTGCCTTAATGATGTTAAAATTAAGAAATCTTGGGCTCATTAGTTTCGTCTCATCGAGTCACTTGATTCGACTATAAGCATGTCATATTTGGATATCATTTGATCACCCAATTAATATTCTAAAGCTTTCAAATATGTATCAAGTCATCAATTTGAGCCCATTTGGGCTTGAATTGGATACATTTTGGTGACGCCGATTTCGCCTCATCAAGATGTTCAGTTTGATTATAAGTTTGCTGAAATTTAAGTTTATATGGTCCTATATTTAATTTTGAAAGTTTCAATTAAGATATGCATCGAGATTCATGCCCGATCAAGCCGATTTTAGATGACGTATCAGTAATAAATAAATGAATAAGAAGAGTCAACTATTTATGGAAAGTTCGATCAAATAATTCATAGGATAAAACTAAAATTAATTTCAATTTTTGATGTTGGTTCTTTAACAATATAAAAACACATAAACAAGGCTTGGGTTGAAAATAAATTTACAATAAATTTTAAAATTTTTTTAATAATTAATAATTTTGATTGATGAAATTGATTTAAATTAAAAATCCGTGAGTTGTTCAAAATACGAGAGCAAAAATTTAAATCCAGAGTTGTCATTTAAAATTGAGAGCATTGATTTGTTAATTTGAGCAATTATAAAAATAAAAAAATGCAATAAAATGAAAATGGGGAAGAAATTTCACAATTAACATATACAACAACGCTCCATATCCTTACAAACTTCGACAAACAACTTTACCAACTCAAACAAGTACAGAAACAACTCTCCAAACACTGTACAAACAACTCAACACACTCAAACCCAACCCCTGTGCAAGCTTTCTAAGATCTTCTCATATACGAGCTCTTGCAATAATAAATGAGATTCATTAAGCATCACAGATAAATCAATATCAAATTCAATGCTAAAAAAAATGAGCATGCGTACTGGTAAAAAAACTACTAGTCACTGGTGCAGGAAAGTAATATACTAAAATAAGAAAAGAAACTATATAGAATTTCATCTTTAATATGGGAAATTTTAAATAAAATATTAAAACTCTCAAACATAAATATATAAAACATCTCTTGTTGAAAAATCAAGGCAAAAAGCCTCAAGAGAGAATTTCATCTTTAAATAATGCTTTGAAATACCGTAATTATAATACTAATCCCATGTTGAAAGCATGTTGAAATTTCTATCATAGTTCTCTGCAAAAATACACTAAAGCACATGATAGTTATTTGGTGGGCATCTAGTTTATTATGAATTAGATTGTAAGACCGCCACGGGTAACTTTTAAGGGAAGTAATAAGCCCTATATTTTAGGAAAATGCTAAATAAATTACATAATCTTAAAATCCAAACAATTTAAATTCAAATTCATGGGCATCTAATCTAAAGGGATTAAGTTGTAAGACTCCGCTTTCAGGCAACTTCCTATGGGAAGTCATAAGACCTACCCCAATCCACAACAAAAATTCCCGGGTAGCCTTTCTTAGATTTAGGTTGTAAGACCCATCTTTGGGCAACTCATAAATAGAGTCATAAGCCCCCAATCCACATTACACCTAAGTGCTACTTTCTATAAAAAGCCTTAGTCCCGACCCAAATTCCAAACATTTGGGGTACTTAAGAAAAGTCGTAAAACCCACTTTTAATTTAAATTTCTAGTGTAACTTTTAAACGAAGTTATAAACCCCAAACCCCAAGCTAAAATTAAAAAATCAAATATAATCACTTCAGTCTTATTCGGGATCCCTAAGAGGAGGCAACCCATGACTTGCTAATCAGAATCCCTGGACACTACATCATATTGTTAGCGTTGATAGAATGGAAACTATGGTATACCCAGGACGACGGAACCATGGTATCTTAATTGGGTTACCTCCATTTTCTTTACAATTGAGATTACAATACCTAAAATTTATTCATCCTTAATCGAAGAGTTCTCTTCTATACACAAACACTTTAGAAATGATTATCAAATTTTTAGGATATATTTGATATATAATTTGTAATAATAATAATATCTTAAAGTAATAATACAATTTAAATATTATATTAAGAAATTAATTTATATTCATAATTACCGAAGTGATTTAGAAAATACTTATATGTTTGTATTTGTTTAAAAATAAATATTTAGAGCAAGGTTTATTGTTATTTAGGTAGATTTAAAATAAGACAAACATTGAAATGCAATGTTATAATAATTATTTGTGTAAAAAAGGATAAATTTAAAATTATAAAAATGTTACCTATTAATTAAAATTATATGTAATCGATTAAAATTCATAATAAGCTTATATATATATATTCATAATATATATATATAATATATATATATTATAGTTTAGATTAATTTTTATGTTATAAATATTTTAAAAGTAAATGAATAAATTAAAGTGCTAATAGAATTTTGTTAATGAAATGTTAGGTATTAAATTAATTATTTGTAAAATATAAATTTATATACTTAAATATCACAAATAATGACATATATGTTGATATAGGTTTTAAAATAAAAGTGGTGGTGTTTAAGGAATAACAAAAGTAGGATAGAACTTGAAAGTGTGTTGACTAAGAAATTAAAAAAAGGGGGAAGTATCGATCAGATTGCAATGTCGGCTCCCACACACACAGTTGTTTTCAAACAAAGCATCGCTTCACATGATAAAACCTCGACCGACAATTCAAAACGATAAAAAAGGAAGAAATTCGGAGAAGGAAGGATCTTACGTTCGTCGTTCGCTTCCTTCGACTCCAACGCCAGTTGTTCGACTTCGTTGCTTCGTAAGGAGTCAAGTGGTCGCCCTTCATTTTCTTTCGTCATTGTGTTCTTGTTTCGTTGATTCGCCAGAGGGCAGAGATTGCGGTAAGTCACATTCTTCGGACTCCTCGCGATATTCAGGCTTCGCCTCTTGCAGGGAAAACAAAGCTACTTCACTGTGTGTCCGACTTTGCTTCGCGGAGAAGATATTATATTACACGTCCCTTCTCGCTCTCATCGCTGTTCGCTTCGTTTCAAATTCGCAAGATGGAATTGCACGTGTCGCCCTTCTGCTCCTTTGTCTGTGTCGGACTTCTCTCCAAAGGAAGTAAAGATTATGCATTACGTCGGCCTCTTACGCTCCTTTATGTATTTTGGCTTGCTATTTCGCAGAAGGAGTGAGAGATTGCACGGAGTTTTTTTCTTACACTCCTTAGTATTGTTCTGACTGTGTCTCTAAAGATGATTTCAGCCAACTCAAACATATCTATCAAACTCTTCTTTCCCTCTATAACATGAAACTGAAATGTAAATATTAATATAATAATAATAATAAAAGAGAGATTTTTTTAACAGGTATGGAAGACTCGCGCCGTGATCTTAGATCCGGGCGGATGGTTTTTAATTGAAGAACCGCACCGTGATCTTAGATCCGGGCGGAAGGTTTTGAAATTGAAGATCCACACTGTGATCTTAGATCAAGGCAGATGGTTTTTAAATTTGAAGACCCCGTGCCGTCGTATCTTAGATCCGGCCGGGATACTTTTAATTTGAAGACCCTACGCCGTTGACCTTAGGTTCAGGTAGGAAGAAATTAGGGCAAGTGCCCTTCCTTACCTCTCGGCGCCAGGGAGGGTACACCAGGAGGCTGCTTAAATTTTCTAAAAATTACTTAATTTTCCTCTTTTTTTTTAAAATAATTGGAGAGCACATCAATTTAAATTTTAATTAATCATTTGATTAATATAAATAATTAATTAATTAAATCAAAATAATTAAAAATAGTTGATTTATTAATAAAAAAATTTGAGAACATTTTTTAATTAACTTGAGCATTTTTTAAATTAGAAATGCAATAAGGAAAAAGTGGGGGAAAGAGAATGTTTCCATTGTTTGACATATACAACAATACTCCAAAAACTCTCAAACTCTCCAATAACAATACAAACAACTCAACCCACTCAAAGTTTCAAACTGAACTCCTCTGCATGCTCTCCAAAACTCTCCTGAACAAGTTCCCACAGCTACTTGTAGGCTCTATCTGTTGAAACTCGTTCACTATGAATTAGGTTATTAACCTAAGCTTATGTCCCAGCGGTTAACCAAGAGGGGGGGTGAATTGGTAATTAAAAAATTAATCCCTCTTTTTAATTTTTAAATCAAAAAATAAACTTTAATGAGTTTTGTAGAAAACGTTTTTCAACCACAGTTTTAAAAGTAAAAACACAAAAATAAAAAAGGCAGCGAAAAAATAAAGACATGAGGTTTATAGTGGTTCGTCAAAACCAGTCCTACATCCACTCCCCGGAGGCACCCTCCGAGTATTGAACTAATACTAATAGTGACTCTCCTTTTGCACCCACAGTAAGGCGGAGAAGCCTTTACAAACATTCTTTCCACCACTACCCGGTGCGGCAGAGAATCATCGTCCTTTTACATTATCCCCAATGTTGGCAGAGAACCTTTGTCCGTTTATACTATCCCCATTGTTGGCAGAGAACCGTCATCCTTTTACACTCTCCCGGTATAGGCAGAGAACCCTTCGGCTGTTCACACTCTCCAAGTGTGGGCAGAGAACCCTTCGGCTGTTCTCACTCTCCAAGTGTTGGCAGAGAACCGGATCTTCTTGACAGATCTTCTCATAAGAATTCTAGAAGAAAGAGAGAAAAGAGTGAAGTAATCACAAATGAAGAGTAAAGAATCTTACCTTTGAGTACCAAGTGAAACCTTCACGCTCCAATGGCAAGAAATCTCCTTCAAACACTCTCTCATTGACTCTTCTTTCAATAGGCACGAAGATCAGTAGGCAAAAAGATCATGTGGCAGTTTTGTTTGGACATAAAAAACTGTCCAAAAACTGCAAATTTTCAAGTCAATACGAATTGGATCATCCCGTACGATCATGGATCGTCCTGGATGATTTTAATTAAATGTGTTGGAAATGAACCTAATGTATATTGGTACGAAATGACTTCGTACACACACATCGTCCCGTACGAAATAGGTTCGTCCGATACAAACGGTTCTTCCATAGGTCGATTCCCAAAAACTGCAGAACGACACTTAATTTTTAGAGTCGGATCACTTCATCCCGGGACGAATACTCTTCGTCCTGGACGAAAATGCTCCAGAGATCAACTCGTCCTGAAACGAATACAGTTCATTCTTAAACAAAAATTTTCTAGATAACATTTCATCCTGGGACGAATACACTTTGTCCTAGACGATTAAGACTTAAAAAAAATTTCTTCAATTCCTGTTCGTTCCAATTCTCTTACAAGGAGATAACTAACTTGATCATCCCGTACGAACTATGTTTGTCCTGTACGATCAGTACAAATTTCTCAAGATCTCCTAAAGTGTGTGTGCGTGTATTCACTCAATTACAATCACTCCCTCTCAAACTTAATTCAAATAAAAATTTAAGTTTTAAATACACAAAGTATCTCATGCTGAATTTGATTTAAAGTCTTTGTAGTCTGGAGTTTGATTTTCCTGAAATGTTAGTACACACAAGAGCAAAAATAACTCTTCTAAAAAGTGTTAGGAGATAACTGTACATAAAACAATAATATTTGAAATCATCAAAATTATACAAGTTGCAAGAATGTAAAACATGCAAATAGCAACTCTCTTAACAATCTTCCCCTTTTTGATGATGGCAAAATAATTATTATTTGTATAATTTTCAAATTCAAAAAATCTCCTAAACTCCCGCTGAATTGATGAACACGTGTAAATAAAGAAGCATTTTTACAAATATACAGATACCCCACACAACATATACAATAAACACAAAACACAAAACAAAAAACAAAAAAAGATCAAAGAAAACCAAAAAATATGATACAAACAATTTCTCCCCCTTTTTTACAACGGCAAAATGTAAAGAAGAAAAAGACTTGAAATTTAAGTAGACATATGAAAATCATTTGATAATTTAATCTTGAAAGTGATAAAGTATGTTATGCAAATAAAATTAAAATATTAGGCTCTCTCTCTCTTCTTTGATTAATTAATTTTTGCTTGTTTTTCTTCTCATACTAACTCTATTCTTTCTCTCTTATCTCTCTCTCCCTTCCCCCCTCTCTTTGTTTATCTTTCCCCCCTCGCTCTTGCTCTTTCCCTCTCTCTCTCTCTCTCTCTCTCTCTCTCTCTACTAGCTTCCTCTTTCCTTATAACCCTCCTATCTCTCACTTATCCTCTACCTCGCTCACTTTATATCTTTTTCTCTCTATCTCACTCACTCACTCACTCTCTTACTTCTTTGATTAACTAATTATTGCTTGTTCTTCTTCTCCCACAAACTCTATTCTCTTTCTCTTTATCTCTCTTCCTTACCCCCTCTCTCTTTGTTTATCTTTCCCTCTCCCTCGCTCTTGCTCTCTCCCTCGCTCTCTCAATTTTTCTCTATTTAACCATCTCTCTCTCTCTCTCCAAGTCATTCTCACTATCACTCTCACTCTCTAGCTTCCTCTTTCCCTAAATCTCTCCTATCTTTCTCTTACCCTCTCCCTCACTCATTTTATGTTTTTCCCTCTCTGTCACTTTCTATGTCTCACTCTCTCTCTTCTTTTATTAACTAATTCTTGCTTGTTTTTCTTCTCCCACTAACTCTATTCTTTCACTATTTATCTCTCTGCCTCCCCCCTCTTTCTTTGTTTATCTTTCCCTCTCCCTCGCTCTTGCTCTCTCCCTCCCTCTCTCAATTTCTCTCTATTTACCTATCCCTCTCTCTCTCTCTCTCTCTCTCTCTCTCTCTCTCTCTCTCTCTCTCTCTCTCTCTCTCTCTCACACACACTCACTATCACTCTAATTCTTTAGCTTCCTCTTTCCCTATATCCTTCCTATCTCTCTCTTATCCTCTCCCTCCCTCACTTTATGTCTTTTCTCTCTCTCTCTCTTACTTCTTTGATTAACTAATCCTTGCTTGTTTTTGTTCTCCCACTAACTCTATTCTTTCTCTCTTTATCTCTCTCTCCCTTCTCCTCTCTCTTTGTTTATATTTCCCTCTCCCTCGCTCTTGTTCTCTCCCTCTCTCTCTCTCTCTCTCTCTCTCTCTCTCTCTCTCTCTCTCTCTCTCTCTCTCTCTTGCTCTCCCCCTCCCTCTCTTTCTCTTTTTCTCACTCGCTCTCACTATCACTCTCATTCTCTAGCTTACTCTTTCCCTATATCCCTCCTATCTCTCTCATGCCCTCTTCGTCGCTCACTTTATATGTCTTTCTCTCTCTCTCTCTCTTTCTCTCTCTCACTTTCTATGTCTCACTCTCTCTTACTTCTTTGATTAACTAATTCTTTTTTTGTTTTTCTTCTCCCACTAACTCTATTTTGTTTCTCTCTCTCTCTCCCTCCCCCCTCTCTCTTTGTTTATCTTTCTTTCTCCCTCGCTCTTGTTCTTTCCCCCTCTCAATTTCTCTCTATTTACCTTTCCCTTTCTCCCCCTCTCTCTCTCACTCTCTCTCTCTCTCTCCCTTCCTCTCTCTCTCACTCACTCTCACTCTCAATCTCTAACTAATTTTTGCTTGTTTTCTTCTCTCACTTACTCTATTTTTTCTCTTTATCTCTCTTTCCCTTCCCCCCTCTCTCTTTGTTTATCTTTCCCTCTCCCTCGATCTTGCTCTCTCCCTCTCTCTCTCAATTTTTCTCTATTTATCTGTCCCTTTCTCCCTCTCTCCCTCTCACTCACTCTCTCTCTCTCTCCTTCCCCATCTCACTCTCCACCTCTCTCTCACTCACTCTCTCCCTCACCATCTCTCTCTCTCTCTCTCTTAGTCTCACTCTCTAGCTTCCTCTTTCCCTATATCCCTCCTATCTCTCTTTTACCCTTTCCCTCGGTCAATTTTTGTCTGTTTTTCTCTCTCTTACTTATTTGATTAATTAATTCTCGCTTGTTTTTCTTCTCCCACTAACTCTATTCTCTCTCTCTTTAGCTCTCTCTCTCTCTCCCCCTCCCCCCTCTCTCTTTGTTTATCTTTCCCTCTCCCTCGCTCTTGCACTCCCCCCTCTCTCAATTTTTCTCTATTTACCTCTCTCTCTCTCTCTCTCTCTCTCTTTCACTCTCTAACCTCTCTCTCTCCCCCTCCCTCCCTCTCTCTCTCTCTATCTCTCTCTCTCTCGTTCTTTCATTTTTACTCTCTAGCTTCCTTTTTTCCTACATCCCTCCTATCTCTCTCTTACCCTCTCCTTCACTCACTTTATGTATTTTTCTCTATCTCTCTCACTTTCTATGACTCACTTTCTCTCTATTACTTCTTTGATTAACTAATTCTTGCTTGTTTTCTTCTCCCACCAACTCTATTCTTTCTCTATTTATCTCTCTCCCTTCCGCCCTCTCTACTTGTTTATCTTTACCTCTCTCTCGCTCTTGCTCTCTCCCTCCCTATTTTAATTTCTCTCTATTTACCTATCTGTTTCTCCCTCTCTCTCTCCCTCCCCCCTCTCTCTCCCTCCCTCTCTCTCTTTCTCTCTCCCTTCCTCTCTCTCTCTCTCTCTCTCTCTCTCTCTCTCTCTCTCTCTCTCTCTCACTATCTAGCTTCCTCTTTCCCTATATCCCTCCTATCTCTCTCTTACCCTCTCTCGCGCTCACGTTATGCCTTTCTCTCTCTCTCTCTCTCTCTCTCTCTCTCTCTCACTCACTCACTTTCTATGTCTCACTCGCTCTCTCTCGTACTATGATTAATTAATTCTTACTTTTTTCTCCCACTTACTCTATTCTTTCTCTCTTTATCTCTCTCTCCCTTACCCCCTCTCTCTTTGTTTATCTTTCCCTCTCCCTCACTCTTGCTCTCTCCCTCCCTCTCTCAATTTTTCTCTATTTATCTATCTCTCTCTCTCTCCAAGTCACTCTCACTATCTCTCTCTCTAGCTTCCTCTTTCCCTAAATCCCTCCTATCTCTCTCATACCTTCACCCTCGCTCATTTTGTCTTTCCCTCTCTCTCACTTTCTATGTCTCACTCACTCTCTCTCTTACTTCTTTTATTAACTAATCTTGCTTGTTTTTCTTCTCCCACTAACTCTATTCTTTCACTTTTTATCTCTCTCTCTCTCTCCCTTCCCCCTCTTTCTTTGATTATTTTTCCATCACCCTTGCTCTTGCGCTCTTCCTCCCTCTCTCAATTTCTCTCTATTTACCTCTCTCTCTCTCCCCCTCTCTCTCTCACTCTCTCCTTCTTCATCTCACTCTCTCCACCTCTCTCTCACTCACTCTCTCCTTCTCCACCTCTCTCTCCCTCTCCCTCCCTCTCTCTCTCTCTCTCACTCACTCACTCTCACTATCACTCTCACTCTCTAGCTTCCTCTTTCCCTATATCCCTCGTATCTCTCTCTTACCCTCTCCCTTGCTCACTTTATATGTCTTTTTCTCTCTCTTTATCCAATTCCCTCTGCTTGTAGGGGATAGATATATTCATTGGCCACTATATTATTGCAGGCTATATGAATATTGCAGCGATTGTTGCATATTTTTGTATTCATCTATAGAGAATGGTATCAACTGTAGGCAGCGTTCATTTGCAAGTCGATGTTGATGGTGAGTTATATTCATTGCTGATGTACCCCCACATACGTTCGCCAGGAACTCACTATGTTCATTGTATGTTGACTCCATGCTTGCAGCTTCCCTACTATTGTTGCTTGAACGTGGCATATTTATTTACCATTCATAGATCTATTGCATGTATTATGTGTGACGGATCTTCTATAGCCACTTGTGAGCAAGTTGTAGTGTCTTCTACCATTTATATCCCTTCATTAGTGCTCTTAGGTGGATGTAGTAGAGGTTGTCACATCTTCTTGCATGATTGTTGAGCTGACTATCATCAACTTCAATTATGTTATTCACAAGGTAGTGTTGCAAAGTAGTTGCTTTATTTGCTAAATGTCATTCATTCAATATCCTTGAGTGTATTCATAGGATAATTGTTAGTGTTATTGTCTGCAAGCGAATGTGTGTTCATCTGCAGATTAACACTGGTCACCGGGTGAGTTGCATTCATTCCCGATTCCTCCTTGCATGTTTACTGGTGAGTGGTTGAACCTATCATCAACTTCTCCATCTTATTACTCTTTCTCTTTCATAAAACTCTCTTTATCTCTATCTCCATCTTTCTAAAGTCTCTTTCACTCTCTTAGGAGCCTCTTTCCCTCGGATAAGCCCTCCTCTCTTAATCATAAAAGGGCCCTATTGCTATCTAAGTGGTCTCTCTCTCACAAAAGCTCCCTATCTCTCAAAGAAATATATATCTCTCTAAAGCATTTCTCATGTAAAAGGGTTACTCTCAAAAGCCTATCTTTCTCCCTCTTTCTCTTTCACTCTTTCTCTCTCTTCGAAGCATCTTTCTCTTAGAATCCTGCATCTCTTTTTTTTTTTTCATAAAAGCACTTCTATATCTTCAAACCTTCCGTCCTCTCTATCTTAAAAGTCTCTCTAACTCTCTCTCCATCTTTATTACAAGCTTTCTTCTTATACTTTCCCGCTTTTAGAAGTCTCTCTCTCACTTAGAAGCATCATTCTTACCCTCTCTCTTTTATAAGCCTCTCTATCTCTATCCCACTTTCTTTAAAGCCTCTCTCCCATCTCACTATTTATCTTTCTTATTTAGATGCCTCTCCTTCCATCTTGGAAGCTACTTTCTCTCTTAAAAGCATCTTGCTCTTTAAACATCCTCTCTCTTTATTAGGCATTCTCTCTTTCTTAAAGTCTTTTCTCAATCGTAGAAGCATCTGGGCTCGTTTGATTAGACTTATTTCCTCAGTTTTCCATTGAATAAGTCAAAATCAGTTCATGTTAGTTGTTTGGAATTAGAACTTAACCATAATTATTTTTCATTTAACTTAGTTTTTTTGGCGGTTTCGAAATTTATTTCTTATCTGCTTATTCGGTCACAAATCAGAGTTTCGGAAGCAAAATGTCAAAATTAACCCAGCCATGTTCGCGACCTTCGTCTTCTTCAGCAAGTCGCATGAAAATTAACCTTCGTTTCTTCTGATCTCGCTCATCCGAAGGACTCTCGATTCGCCTGTACTTTGCACGCTAGGGCCTGCCCCACTTCTCCTGCCCGACGACGGTAGCCACTAAGCAGCCTGCTGCCGATCGGATCAGGAGAACAGTCCCAGCCCCTGTTTGAGCACCATCATCCCATTTACCCGAGAGATCGACCTTTCAGTCTTGCCGTTGGTTTCATTGGAGAAGAAGTTTCCCCTGCTGCCGTCATGGGTTCCCAAAGCAAGAAGCCATCTTTGTTTTCACCTCTTATTTTTAAGCATCACTTTCTCTTAAAAATATCTTTGTCTCTCCTAGAAGCTTTCACTTCCTCTCTTTTCACAAGAAATGTTTCTTATTTGCCTTCTTCCTCTTGTAGAAGCCTTTTCTTTCTCTTTTATAAGCTTATAATATCTCCTTTAGTAGCCTCTCTTTCCCACTTTCTCTCTTAGAAGTATTTATCGCACTAAATTAAAGCTTCTCACTCCCTTAGAAGGCTTGCCCTCTCTTAGAGCATCTCTCTCCCTCATTCTCTACATCTCTTTGATTTAGAATAACTCTTTGTCATTCCTAGCAATAATACTTTAGTAGCCTAAATCCTCTCTTAGAAGACTCTTTCCCTTACACGCCTCTCCTCTTAAAAATCTATTTCTAATAGATGTCTCTCTTTTCCTCTCAGTCTCACTATCTTAGATGCCACTATCTCTAAAAAAATCCTCCTTTTCTCTCTCTTAGAATCCTCTTTCTCTCTCTCACTCTCTCACTTAGATCATTTCTCTCACTATCTCTTTTAGAATACTTCCTCTATCTCTTTTATATGTCTCCCTCATAAAAGTTTTTCTCTTAGAATTTTCTCTTTGACTTTCTTAGAAGCATCTCTCCTAAAAGCACTTCTTTCTTACGTTTAGAATCATTTCAATCTATCTATGATGCTTCTTTCCTTGAAGACTCTTTCTCTCTCTTAGAGGCTACCACTTTTCTATTTTTCTAGACACCATCTTTATTAGAAGCTTTTAAGTAACATAGAAGCCTCTCTCTCTCTCTCTCTTAAAAAATAATCTTTATCTTTAATAAGTGTCTCTCTATTAAACACACAGACATAATATACATGCACAAATGTGTATATATATAAGTATAAAAGAAGTGCTTTTAGATAAATGCATACATAAATGTGTATAGATACATGCACACACTCACACACACACACATGTTTGTGCATGCATATATACATATAAATGTAATTATAAATATATAGCATGTATATATACATATAACTATATTTATATGTATATGTATATATATGTACATACATATTCACACATGGCTAATTTACGTCAATAATAGGAGGAAGAGGTCTTTTAACTAGCTTTTGACTTCTGAGTTGAAGGAGTTTTCGACATGGTGTTGAATTTGGTTAAAGTCGGGTATTGGTTTATCAATTGTAAATAATTAGACAGTTTTTAGGAGAAGATAGATGTGGTTTCCTCAAAATAAAAAATAATATTTAGATTTTACAAAATAATAAAACTCGTTTTGACCTTCAAAATTTATATTATTTTTAAAATCATTTTAACTATTATTTCTTTAAAAATTTTAACAGATATAGGGTTGCATATGTGTATTCTAATAGGTTAATTATACCAAAATTTTCAAAATAATATGCACGCATATCGATAACTAATCCACCTGATTTGGACAGCATAAATTATAATTGATCAAATGATGAGGCATTCAGATCGTGATTACACCAAGACTCATCAAACAAAAATCGTGATCGTAGTGAGATTTGCGATGAAATAATGATCGCGATCATGGCGAGATGCACGATCAAATGAATCAAAAATATTTGTATATATCTAGAGTATGATCCTAATCAAGAGACCTGTGTTGTAATTATCGAGTGTGCGGGGTATCATGACAATTGAATAAAACAACTTGAAGTCAACCAAAATGTATGTGCAATGGTCAAGCATATGTAATGACTATGACATTCTATTGGGTTTTTAACGTTCAGATTTTATTACTTGACATGCGTTACACTTAAACACAAAATCAATTATATCTTTCTTTATTCCAGGCCACCAGAATAGCGACTTCAAATCTTTATACATTTTTATACTACTAGTGTTAATGGAGTAGCTTGAAAAGTTAGCTTCAACTAAGATCTCTTGAATCAAATGAAAACCCTTTGGTATCCTAAGATGTCCCTTACTTCTGATCCATGCTTGGTCATCAAGGTTAAGATCCTGTCTTTATGTTGATTGAATTTGATTCATTAACTTATGTTATTCCCCACTGGATTCATCCACCTATCCAACTCTTTCATACAAAATAAGATGTACTATCATTTGATATAGGTTATTAGGGATTTGATCCTTTTAGCTAATCACTTAAGAAAACTCAATTTGATAATGTCAAATGTTTGATCAATTTATTCTATTATATATCAACCACTTAAGAAAACTCAATTTGAATCCATACTGATTGGGTAGTCAATGATTTGGCGCCGACTGTGTAAAAGAGAAAATGGCCATAGCTGTTGGATTATTGATCGGACATATACAATCAAAGCAGCTCCGGAACCGCGGGATTTAATTCGAGCTGTTGATTGGAATCAACGGTTGAGATTATGTCTTCAACCTCCTTCACACACCCAAAGTCATAGAGCTTTTACTACGTGATCTGAGAGATCCCATCAGCCAAACTCAACCAAAATTCATGGAAAGGATCAGGAGTCTACAAACCGTCGATCCAACGGTTCGATTTCGGTGGGTTGACGGTTTGTTTCACATTGGTCGATACTACCTAAATAAGAGCTCAGGATTAAAATCTCACTACAGAGAAGGCCTCAACGAATGAGCTTCTCTCATAAGAAGCTTCAGGGGATGACGACGATCGGTTCTCCTTCAGACACTGAGACTGAAGGATGGTCAGAGGTGCGACTTCGAGCGGGACGTGGACAAATTTCTCTGGAGCTCGCTCGACACCATGGTTGAAAGAGGTTGGGAAGCTGGGGGAGTAGAGAAGAATGCTCTAGGAATTCTAGGAAGTGATTTCGAAGTTTTTGAATTGAATGAGGCGGGATGAATCGAAATGCTCTATACAGCAGCCTTTCGAGGCCATTGATGGCTTTGATTGCACTGGTGAACGGCCCAAGGAAGGGGGTCCACCAGAGCTCCAATTCGCTTGCTCCTGCTATCACCGGCCACTGGATGGGTCGGGTTGAGCTGGAAAGGTCTCTAGGGATCATGCAAACTCATCCATGAGCTTAATTGGGCAGAAGGCATCACAATTGTTGGAATGCTCGGGTCAACCAAAATCTGTATGGATTGGGTCAACTTGGGTGCGACCTAGGTCAAGCTAGGTCTTGGGATTGATGAGGGAGATACATTGGGTAAAGGGGCACCCAATGTAAGTGTCAATTGGGCTTGATTGGGTATGTGGAGGAAGATGACTCGGGTCAATATGATTTTGACCACTTTGGGCTAGCCTAGAGGTTTACCCAAGTCAACCTAAGGGTTGGTCCTAGGGGTTTGAATTGGCTTGGGGAAGCCTTGTTCAAAGGGTTTAAATAGGATGAAGGTATATGTATTTGATTAAACTTAGTTGACTTGGTTAACCAAGTTGACCTAAGGTCAAGGGTTGAGTCCATTGAGTTCAAGTTGATCATATGAACTCAATTGAAATGGTCCTAAGTCAAGGGGAGTTCAATTGGTTTGAAATATGTGTTTAAACCTTTAAGGGGCATTTTGGTCAACCAGGTCAAACCAAAGGGTGAGTTTGGGTCCAATGTGTTCCAAAAAATATTTAGGATTGATTGGGATATGTTTTGAAGTTTGATATGGTTAAACTAAGTAGAGTTTTTGGGGAAAGACAAAAATCCCCTTAAAGGGCATTTTGGCCATTTTAACCCCTGGTCAACATTGGGTCAAACTGGGTTCAGAAAAGTGTAGGTTATTGGTCAACATGTCATAAGGAAGGCTATGGACATGGTCAAATGCTTGGGAAAGGTTCCAAGATCAAATTCCACAAGGTGGAGTGTCCTGTGGCGCAAGTTGTAAATATTTGAAGGTTCTGCAATCTTTGGAAATCAATCCAGTTTCTAAGGCTAGGGACCTCAGAATGAGCTCAAATTTGGTGGGTTGACTTTAGAGACATGTCTAAGCAAGATGAAATTAATAAACCCCAAATCAAAAGTCATTAAACTGTGTTTCATGGTGGTACAAAAATCATCCATAAAGGGTTTCAGGGCCTGGGTCCTTAACCTTAGGATTTGGTTTGAAATCTTGGATTTGGATTGGATTTTGGACTTGAATGGTTGAGTTTGGATTGATGACAGTAAAATGCATAATTGAAATTGATTGGATATAATTTGCAGGTTGATTGAAAGTTGGTGGAAGGATGGACTAGAGATTGAACTGAAAGGTGGAAGTGGATTTGATTATACTTTGATTTGGTTTTAACTGGAACCTGAATGATTGAGAAGTGGACACCTTACAATCATTAGGTCACCAGAAAGAAACCCAGGTAGATCCTAGTGACCTCATAAAGAAATGAGGTTAATATTTCCTAAAAGTTCGTTAGGGATGTTAGACCCTTAAGAACTAGCCCAAGGCTAACCAAGAGGGAGGGGGGTGAATTGGTATTTTTAAAAAATCTTTTAAAGCACAACAAAGCTCAAACCAAAATCACCACAGAAAAATAGAGTGCAGTAAATTAAATGCGAAAGAAGTAAAAAGAACACAAGAGTTTATAGTGGTTCGGTCAACTCGACCTACATCCACTCCCCAGAGGTGCCCTCTAAGTATTGCATTACAATCGCGACTCTCCTTCAGCCCCCACAGCTAGGCGAAGAAGCCCTTACAAATACCTCCTTTTTGCCACCCCCGGCAAGGAAGAGATGTCACGACCCAACCCGACCGGGACGGATCCTACTCGCATCGGGCCGCGACGGAACTTAAACTTGAAATCCAGGATCTAGCTTTGGAATTTGTTTCAGACTTTCTTCCAATTATTAAACAGACAGAAAAACACAGAGCTACTATAAACATCCAAATGCAGAACAGTTCATCTATCTTTTTTTTACTCAAAATAATCATATACAATACAGTCCATGGCTTCAGACAGAAAGAGTAGAACAGAAAAGTCATGACTGCACAAAAATCAAAAGTATCAAGTACCTAATCACATATTAGGCTCAGAACGTCTAGTCCAAGACCTCCTTCCCTTTCCCAGAACCCTAAAACCACGCAGAAAATAAGGATGAGCTAACAGCTCAGCAAGACATCAATCACCAATCAAAATAATCAGAAACTCACATCAGAAAACGTATCAGAAAAGTATCAATACAGAATTCAAACAATCGTACATAAATCGTATAACAGACAAAATAGATAATTGCTCAATCAGAAATCAAACATCGGATACGAAAAACTGAAGTCATATCAAAATACAAGTTCAAATCAGAGATCATAAAGCTTCAAATCCCTGATCAAATAGGATCGTACAGAATAACCAACAACGTACAGAAGTCATAGCAGAATTAATCACATTACAGCTTTACATAACAGATAATTTCAGAACAGAACTTCCTTCCATATGTCAGAACTTCCCCTTATATCTCCCTTGTGCTTATAGCACCAGAACTTCCCCTTATGGCTCCCTTTTGTGCTTATAGCACCAGAACAGAATAGATATGCAGAATTTCAGATTTCAGAACTTCCACTTATGTCTCCCTTCCCAGACCCAGACAACGGAATCACATAGGATTCCGGCCCCTTATAACTCCCTTCTGATAGCATACAATTAATCAATTCATTCAATGTACAATTCAGGACAAAAGCAGAATTCGAACGAAAAACCAGCGGCATAACGACAGTATACGGAATTTACACAAAATTCACAGATTCAGAAATTTACCAAATTACCACAGAACACTCACAACAACATTGTAAGACTTTCATTGTACTGACAAAACATTTTTCAACATCCTGATAATTTATAGTTCAATTAAAATACAGCATAATCCAAAATATCCGGTAAAAATCTTCCAGAAAATACTCAAAACGTGCACAATTATCATCTCAGAGACATACCAAAAGTTACGCGGTAAAACCTTTGTCAGAAGAAAATAATAGCAAAAATTCGTTAATGGAAACAAAATTCAGAACATAAAAGTTATCAAAATCCACATTTCTGAAAATTGAGAAAGGCAGAATGTGCCTTACCTCGAGTCGATCAACTTTCCCAACTATGGCGACGGACGAAAACGGATGGAAGTAGCCCAAAAATCCACTTTTCTTCTTTTCCCTTCATTTTTCTCTCTCCTAGTCTTTCTCTCTCTTCAAAATCGGCACTATTCAGATATTTATTAAGCAGGATCGTCCCGGACGATGTCCTGATCGTCCCGGGATGATCTTCTCTGGACTCAATCGTCCAGACGAAAATAAATTCCAATTTGTTTTGTCCCTGGACGAAACTCTCAGTCTTGGTTCGTCCCGGCGGTTCGCCCCGACTGTTCTAGGTTCGTACAGACAAAAATGACAGATTTCTTCACAATTTCTTCAGTTCGTCCGGGACTAAGACCAGTTCGTCCGGGAGTAAAAGCACTAAAAAAATAGCTTTTGAAGGGTTTTACAATCTACCCACCTTAAGAAAAATATCGTCCTCGATATTTCCAAAGTAAACTGAGTCAAAACAGATACGGATATGACTGCCTCATGTCCGATTCTTTCTCCCAAGTTGCTTCTCTAACTGTTCTGTGCTTCCACTACACTTTAACCATCAGAATCTGTTTACTTCTTAACTTACGCACATCATAGGCCAAAATTTTCTCAGGTTCATCTTTGTACTGTAGATTCTCCTGAATCTCAACCTCATCAGCAGATAACTTCTTGTCAGAATCAGATATTCACTTTCTCAAAGAGGATATGTGAAATAAATTATGCACATCATAAAGCTGATCTGATAATAATAATCTATAAGCAGACTTTCCAATCCTTTCATGGATTTCAAAAGGTCCAACATACATTGGACTGAGCTTGCTCACTCTATCAAATCTGCTCACACCTTTCATCGGATTGACTTTGACATACACAAAGTCACCAACTTGAAATTCCATAAATTTGTGCTTCTGATTATAATACTTCTGTTGTCTATCTTGTGCAGCTTTCAATCTTTCTTTAATCAAATTGATTTTCTTAACAGTTTCATCCACAAATGTTCCTGTCTATCTCCCACCTCAGTTAGAGTCAAAGGAGTTCTACACTTCTGGCCATACAAATGTTCATAAGGTGCCATACCAATACTGGACTGGAAACTGTTATTATAAGAAAATTCGATCAAAGGGATATGATCTTCCCAGCTTCCTCCAAAATCCAAAACACATAACCTCAGAAGATCTTCTAATACCTGAATAGTCCTCTCAGACTGTCTGTCAGTCTGCGGATGAAAAGCCGTACTAAAATGCAACTTCGTACCCAAGCCTTGTTGAATACCCTTCCAAAGTCTGGAAGTAAACCATCCATCTCGATCAGATACAATCACTTTAGGCACATCATGTAATTTAACAATTTCCTTCACATATACCTGTGCCAACTTTTCCACCGTATCCGTCTGCCTGATCGGAAGAAAGTGTGCAGACTTCGTCAATCGATCCATAATCACCCAGATGGCATCATGCCCTTGTCTAGATCGAGGGAAACCCATAGCAAAGTCCATCGTTACCTCTTCCCACTTCCACTCAGGGATAGGCAACGACTGCAAAAGACCTCCTGGTCGCTGATGCTCTGCCTTCACTAATTAACAGGCTTCTCATTTCGCAACAACATTTGCTACATCCTTTTTCATTCCAGGCCACTAGAACAAACTCTTCATATCTCCATACATCTTACCACTTTTCGGATTTATCGTATAGCCTGAATGGTGAGATTTGTACAAAATTTCTTTCCTCAAATCTCTAAACACATGAATCCACAATCTATTCTTGCAGGAGATAACACCAGAATCAGAAACTCGGAGTTCAGGTTTCTTACCAGATTCAATCTGAGCAATCAACTTCAAATAGTCAGGATCTGACTTCTGAGCTTCCTGAATCCTTTCTTCCAGAGAAGACTAAATGTTCATCTGAGTCAAAACAACAGAATCCGGACTAGTAGAGAAAATCACCTCCAACTGTAATCTTTCCATATCTCGTATCAGATAATCATCAGAAGTGAGCTGAATACCTGATAATCTAGAAGACTTCCTGCTCAAAGCGTCTGCTACCACATTAGCCTTACCAGGCTGATATTGAATCATCAGGTCGTAGTCCTTGATCAACTCAAGCCATCTTCTTTGCCTCAAATTCAGATCCTTCTGAGTGAATATATACTTCAAACTCTTATGATCCATAAAGATCTCATATATGACGCCATACAAATAGTGACGCCAAATCTTCAAAGCAAAAACAACTGCAGCCAATTCCAAATCATGTGTCGGGTAATTCTTTTTATGTGGTTTCAACTATCTCGAAGCATAGGCTATTACCCTACCATGCTGCATCAGAACACAGCCCAAACCTTTCAGTGAAGCATCACTGAACACCTGAAATCCTTCCGTACCTGACGGAAGTGCTAACACAGGAGCAGATGTCAAACGATCCTTCAACTTCTGAAAATTGGCTTCACATTCTGGTATCCAAACAAAAGCTACTGACTTCTGAGTCAGTCTCGTCAGAGGCGTAGAAATCTGAGAAAATCCCTTCACAAACTTTCTATAATATCCAGCCATGCCTAAGAAACTACGTACCTCAAATACCATAGTAGGCCTTGACCAATCAGCAATAACTTAAATCTTCTGGGGATTAACAGAAATACCTTCACCGCTCACCACATGCCCCAGAAAAGAAATGCTCTTTAGCCAGAATTCACACTTGGAAAACTTAGCATATAGCTGATGTTGTCTCAAAGTCTCCAACACAATGCTCAAATGTCTGGCATGATCTTCCTCAGAAGCAGAATACACCAGAATATCGTCTATGAAGACGATCACAAACTGATCTAGATACCCCTTGAACACTCTGTTCATCAGATCCATGAAAACAGCTGGTACATTGGTTACCCCAAAAGGCATAACCAAAAACTCGTAGTGCCCATACCGAGTACTGAAAGCTGTCTTCAATACATCAGCTTCCTTCACCTTCACCTGATAATATCCAGATCTCAAATCAATCTTTGAAAATACAGAAGAACCAGAAAGCTGGTCAAACAAGTCATCAATCCGTGATAATGTATATTTGTTCTTGATCGTGACTTTATTCAAATATCTGTAATCAACACACATACGGAGTGTTCCGTCCTTCTTCTTCACAAACAGTAAAGGTGCTCCCCAAGGAGAAACACTAGGAAAAACAAATCCTCTATCCACCAACTCCTCGAGCTAAACTTTCAACTCAGAAAGTTCTTTCGGTGCCATCCTGTACGGAGCTTTAGATATCGGAGCTGTACTCAGAAAAAACATCAATACAGAACTCAACGTCTCTATCCGGAGGCAAACCAACCAATTCCTCAGGAAATACATCAGAAAACTCCCGTACAACCAGTATATCAGAAAATAAACCCACATCTAGGTTCATATCCCGTATAGAAGCCAAAAATACTGGGTAACCCTTCTTCCACATTCTTCTGACTTCCAACACATAAATCAAACAGGATAGAACACCTCGTAATCCTTGAAATACATATCTCTCATCATCCATAAGCAAGCTCACTTGCTTCTTCAAACAGTCAATCTGAGCCCCATACAGACTCAGCCAATCCATACCCAAAATCACGTCATAAGAAGAAATCGGCAATAAAATCAAACTCGACTTCCATTTCTTGCCTGAAATATCAAGTTCATAGAAACAAAACTTCTTGGAGATCAAATTACTTCTAGCCGACAAATAACGGAAAGAGAAACTGGTAGCAAAATAGAATCCACATGCAAAGCATAAAAACAGCGCTCGGAAAGAAATAAGTGGCTGGCTCCAGAATCAAACAAACACGACATGGATGTTCAGAAATATAAATTATACCTGTCACCACATCCGGAGCATCTCGAGCCTCCTGCTGACTCAAACTGTACACACGTGGCTGAACTGGAGCTGGAGCTACTGAACCACTAGACTCCCGCTGACTACCAGTAGGTGGTCTCCGTGCCACAGAACTCGACCCACCACCTCTACCAGAGGATCCTTCAGTCACAGTACGTGGAGGAACAGTGCTTGGCCTTCCTGCTGAACCAACAGGTCTACTATCAGATCGGAACTCAGATCGTCTATCAAACCCAGCCTGTGGACACTTTGCAATCCGATGTCCTGGCTGACCACATCTGAAGCACTGACCAGTCATCCTGTAACACTGGACAAAGTGTCGTCGTCCACAACTTTGGCACATAGGTGCACCACTAACTGATCAAGAACTGGTCATACTGGTAGCGGCAGTACCAGAAACTATAGTGGATCCCGACTTTCCACTCCTCCTGGGGTCTACAGAAATAAATCTCCTCTTTCCAGAGGAACTACTATTAGAAGCATCACCCCCGAACCTCTTCCTACTCGCAGTCCACCGCTGCTGAGTAGCCATCAAATCGTTCTCTATCAGACGAGCTCTCTCCACAAGCTCAGAGAAATCAGAAATATGAAACGATACCAGGGGTTGCCTCAGACTATCTCGTAGTCCCCTCAGAAATCTATAGCACTTCTTAGCAGAAGTACTTACCAACTGTGGAGCATATCGGGATAAAGTAGTAAACTCTGTCTCATACTGCATCACAATCTTGCTTCCTTGAACCAACCTCAGAAAATTCTCCTGCATCTGTTGTCTTGCAGAAGGAGGTACAAACCACGATCGAAATACCTCAGAAAACTCTTCCCAATAAATCAGAGAGTTTAGCTTTCCTTGGAATTTCTCCTCCTGCTGGCCTATCCACCAGCACTCTGCTTCTCCATCCAACAGAAAAACTGCCAACGGTACCTTCCTGTCCGACGGACACTGCATACCGTCGAAAGTCTTCTCTAACCTCCTCAACCATTCTTCAGCTACTCTGGGCTCAACAGTGCCCTCAAACCTCGGAGGTTTCAATCTCAGAAACATCTGCAGATGTCTATCTATATCTTCAGATCGAACAGTAGAGGCTTTACTATGAGTCTCGCTCATCATCTGAGCAACTAATGTAGCAAACTGAGAAAGTGTATCAGAACAAATCACTGGGGCAGTACTACTCACCGGAGCTACCTGACTAGCACTCAACCCTTCTGTCATATATGGGTCTGGCATATCCATAATCACACAGAAAACTATGCACAAAACAACAGAATAAAAATTCAGACAAACCAGAACTACCCCGACATACTCACAGATCACTTACTATAGCTCTGTCTTACAATCCAAATTCCAAAACCATTGCTCTGATACCACTAAAGTTTGTCACAACCCAACCTGACCGGGACGGATCCCGCTCGCATCGGGCCGCGACGAAACTTAAACTTGAAATCCATGATCTAGCTTTGGAATTTATTTCAGACTTTCTTCCAAGTATTAAACAGACAGAAAAACACAGAGCTACTATAAACATCCAAATGCAGAACGGTTCATCTATCTTTTTTTTCCTCAAAATAATCATATATAATACAGTCCATGGCTTCAGACAGAAAGAATAGAACAGAAAATCCATGACTGCACAAAAATCAAAAGTATAAAGTAGCTAATTACAGATCAGACTCAGAACGTCTAGTCCAAGACCTCCTTCCCTTTCCCAGAACCTAAAAACCACGCAGAAAATAATGATGAGCTAACAGCTCAGCAAGACATCAATCACCAATCAAAATAATTAGAAACTCACATCAGAAAATGTATCAGAAAAGTATCCGTACATAATTTAAACAATCGTACAGAAATCGTATAACAGACAGAACAGATAACAACTCAATCAGAAATCAAACATCAGATATGGAAAATTGAAGTCATATCAAAATCCAAGTTCAAATCAGAGATCATAAAGCTTCAAATCACAGATCAAATAGGATCGTACAGAATAACCAACAACGTACAGAAGTCATAGCAGAATTAATCACATTACAGCTTTACAGAACAGATAATTTCATAACAGAACTTCCTTCCAGATGTCAGAACTTCCCCTTATATCTCCCTTATGCTTATAGCACCAGAACTTCCCCTTATGGCTCCCTTTTGTGCTTATAGCACCAGAACAGAATAGATATACAAAATTTCAGATTTTAGAACTTCCCCTTATGTCTCCCTTCCCAGACCCAGACAACGGAATCACATAGGATTCTGGCCCCTTATAACTCCCTTCTGATAGCATACAATTAATCAATTCATTCAATGTACAATTCAGGACAAAAGCAGAATTCGAACGAAAAACCAGCGACATAACGGCAGTATACGAAATTTACACAAAATTCACAGATTAAAAAATTTATCAAATTACCACAGAACATTCACAACAACATTGTAAGACTTTCATTGTACTGACAAAATATTTTTCAATATCCTGATAACTTGCAGTTCAATTAAAATACCGCAGAATCCAAAATATCCGGTAAAAATCTTCCAGAAAATACTTAAAACATGCACAATTATCATCTCAAAGACATACCAAAAGTTACGCGGTAAAACCTTTGCTAGAAGAAAATAATAGCAGAAATTCGCTAACGGAAATAAAATTAGGAACAGAAAAGTCGTCAAAATCCACTTTTCTGAAAAATTGAGAAAGGCGAAATGTGCCTTACCTCGAGTCGGTCAATTTAATCAACTACGGTGACGGACGAAAACGAACGGAAGTCGCCCAAAAATCCACTTTTCTTCTTTTCCCTTCATTTTTCTCTCTCCTGGGCTTTCTCTCTCTTCAAAATTGACACTATTCAGATATTTATTAAGTAGGATTGTCCCGGACGATGTCCCGATCGTCCCGGGACGATCTTCTCTGGATCCAATCGTCCAGACAAAAATAAATTCCAATTTTTTTCGTCCCTGGACGATCTTCTCTGTCTTGGTTTGTCCCGACGGTTCGTCCCGACTGTTCTAGGTTCATACAGACGAAAATGACAGATTTCTTCACAATTTCTTCAGTTCATTTGGGATTAACAGCAGCACTAAAAAAAACAGCTTTTGAAGGGTTTTACAAGAGAACCCAACTTCTTTTGCTTCCTCTTGAAGTAGGCAGAGAACCTTGATTGATCGCTGAAGCTTACCTATCCCAACCTTTCCAAGGACAAGAGACTCTACTGGAAGAAGTGGAACAATGCTTGGAATAACCCTTGTGAATCTCCCTCACAAGCTCCCCCTCATAAGACCCTCTCTCTCTCCCTCTCTCTCTCCTCTAGACTTTCTCAGGTCAAGATAACAGCAAAAGATTGTTCAAAATGTTGAACAATAGCTCTTATATAGAAGAGCTTCAAAATAGCATATTAATTGCAAGTTGCTGACTTTATCGTCCATGACGATAAGTAAATCATCATGTACGATAAGTGCAATTTAAGCCTAATCAGCCAGGACGATCTTGGACGAATAGAAGAAAGGTGTTCCTATCGTCCTGGACGATAATAAATCGTCCTATACGATTAGTTCAAATCACAGATCATCGGCCAGACAATCGCTCTGAAAAGAGTTCTAGACGATTCCAAAACAGCTTGATCGTCCAGGCCGATCTCACGATCTTCCCGGACGATTAGTTCAAATCAGAGGAAAATTGCCCAGAGCATCGCCCAAAATTTGAGCAGGCCGATCCTTATCGTCTAGACCATCACTCGGAATTTGAGCTGGCCGATGTTGATCGTCCAGGAGCAACTAAGGTTTTTTGAACTGATCGTCCTGACCAATCTTGCGATCATCCAGAACGATGTGATCGTATCAATCATCCTTAATTGCTTGTCTTAAATGCCATATTAATTTAGGCATGATTGTAACATATTGTCTAGGCCGATACAAGATCGTCCTGGCCAGTTTCTAAAAATAAAAAATGCCTAAATATATCATGGCGGCTGATTCTTTCTATTTTGAGACTATCCTCCTGGCGGTACAAGTATCGTCCAGGACGATCGACTAATAATGGCTGCCTTAACAAGATGTCCTGGTTAGGCACGATCGGCTAATAATGGCTGCCTTAACAAGATGTCCTGATTAGGCTTTTTGTTTTGAACCCCATCGTCCATGATGATAATAATATCGTCCGGGATGATGTGAGTAAAAACAAAAATTCTAAGTCAGACAGAAAAATCACTCAAGTGTGTGTGTAGGGTTACTTAGCATCAGAATACTTCAATGGTTATAATTGACTCAAGAAAGGGAAAAAGAAAATTACAGACTAACTCAGACCTAGTCTACCCAATTTTGAGCTGGTTCTGATTGCCATATGATCTTGTGGCCCTAAAATGCAGTAGAAAAGGCAATCGTAGAGAAACAAGAGTGTTTGCTAATCATCAAAACATAATCCATGAAAACAGATTTGTAACAATTCCTAGTGATATTGGTAATAAAATTATGAAGCTTTTTGTGGAAAATGATAGTAAATATTAAATTCTCTTTAAACTTTCTTATAATGGGGATTTTATTTTTAAAGATGTTTGGCACTTTATTAGAGATAAGAAATATATCTCTGTTGTTTTTGATAAAATTTGGAGTAGTAATATTCCTACTTCATATTCGATTCTTATTTGGAGAATCATTAAGAAGCTTATTCCTGTTGATTCTATTCTTTGTATTAAAGGTTTTTATCTTCCTTCAAAATGCTATTATTGTTTTCATATTGAGAGTATTAATCATGTTTTTGTTAGTGGTCCTATTGCTGCTAAACTTGGATTTGGTATGATGATTTCTTTAACACTAACTATACTGACCATTTATCATTTAATCATCTTCTTACTGTTTTATTTCATGATACTACTAGAGGTCATATTAAGATTATTGTTGATGTTACTTTCATTTGGTTCATATGGATGGATAGGAATGATGTTAAATATAGGAATATTTCTAAGAATCATAAACGTATTATTGCTAGAAGTAAGAAGAAGATTAATAGTCTGTATAAAGCTGATTTGATTAAAAATAGACAATTTCGTGATTTTAAAATGATGGCTTAGAATTTGAACACTAATAGGTTTGAAAACCTTTCTAAGATTTGTTATAATTATATTATTTGGAAGAAGCCTAAAGCGAATTTCATTAAAGTTAACACGGATGGTTTTGTGACTTTGAATAAATTTGGTTGTGGTATCATTATCATAATTTGGTTTTAGCTTTTTCTTGCCCTCTTCAAAATTGTAGTGTTCTTCATGTTGAATTAATGGCTATTTATCATTCTCTTCAAATTTGTTTTTTGAGAATTTGGATAGAAGTTGATGTTGTATTAGTTCTTAATTTTCTGTTTAGTAATAATTTTGGTAATTATGACAACTTTCATATTTTGAAAGATATTAGAAGGATGCTTTCTCAATTAGATTATAACATTTCTCATATTTAGAGAGCAGGTATTTCTTGTGCTGATTTTTAGCTAAAATTGGTTCTTAGCTTACTTAGTTTACAATTTTTAATAATGTGGATATTTCTTTCTTATTGAGGGGTTTAATTAATCTTGATAAGTCTGTGCTGACCTCATTTTTGTATGAGGTCATGAGGACCAATCCAAATCTCCCTCTGGTGATCTAAGGGCTGATAATTCTCCACCTGTTAGTCATTTAGATTTCATCCAAATTTTGGCCCAGGTCACTAATCAAATTCCCATCCAAATCCTAGCTCAATTCTTAATCCCAAATCCTAAGTCAACCTTCAATCAAACATTAATCATACTCATATCAATCCCAATCTTTTACTTGATTGTGATTGATATCAACAACTCAAACTTAGTCAACCAAATCCAAAATCCAATCCAAACCCAAATTCCTAAATTCAAAACCTAAGGCCAAAAGCCTAAGTCCTGAAACCCTTTCTGGAAGAATTTTCTATCACATAAAAAATTAGTCAACAGACATCTGATTTATGATTTGTCAGTTACATACTGATCAGGCATGTCACTAGGATCAACCCTTCAAATTTGAGCTCATTTCTGAGGTCTCTAGCCTAAGAAATTAAATCTATTTTCAAAGGCATGTCCCTAGGGTCAACCCTTCAATCCCAATCATTTACTTGCTCGATGCTTTTACAGATTTGTTGAAGGAGTTGCAGGTTTTGGATTTGATTGGTAGTACCAAATGTAGGTAATTCTTTAACCCTAATCCAGTTTAAGAGATTTTAATCCAAATCACTTGAGTTCATCAGATTGGGCGAGATAAGATTTGATAGCTCTTCGTTCTCTGGTTGCTGAAATGATGGTTGCTCTACTACGGCCTTTCTTAAGGTGTGTTGAGTAGATGAAATTGCCAGTGATCCGATCTTATTTGGGAATGTTGGATCTGGCCTTTTACACCCATTCAGGCTTCAGATTTGAGTTATGGGAAATGTGCTTCCCAATACTGAATCTACTGAAGTTGGTAGATTTGGAGTCCTCATTTGTGGTTGAAGATATAAAGCCTATACACATTCGGTAGTTGCTCGCTGCTCCTTCCCACTGGAACTTTGATTCTCCGGTCAATTAGGAGAATTTTGTAGACTACGATCAATTAAGCTTGTTGAGTCAAATTAGCCTTTGTACTTCCTACAGTCTTTACTAACGGGTTGACAAAGTGGGGGTTTCTCTATTAAGGATTTTCTTATGGCGTGTTGAGAAGACGGAGTTGTCAGCGATCCGACCATATTTGGGCTTGCTAGATTTGGCCTCTTACACCCTTTCAAACCTTAAGCTTTTGGCTGTTGAAAGACTTCAAGCTATTCTGGCTTGACTTGCTGGAGTGTGTACATAAACGTCTCTTTCCGACATCGAAGGGGTCTTCCCAGTTAGATACAAAATTGCCACCGATTTTTCAGTGTGAGATAATCGGCCTTCTCAGCACCGGGACTAATTCCCCTTCTTGAAATGCCTGAGGATGCACCATTCTATTAAATGATTTCTCCATTCTTGCTTGATATATTTTTAGATTTTGTTGAGCCTGCAGTCTAATCTCATCGAGCGCATCAAGATCTTCTATTCTTAGGCGAGCATTTTGCTCTTGAGTGAGATTATGTTAAATAGCTACCCGTAGTGATGGTAGTTCAATTTTTAATGGCAACACTGCTTCAACCCCAAACACCAGTGAATAAGGAGTGATTTTGGTTGGTGTTTTATAAGCTGTACGATACGACCACATTGTCTCTCCCATCTTCGTATGCCATTTTCTTTTGTTTTTAGAGAGGATCTTCTTCAATAACTTTACCAATGTCTTATTGAAGGCCTCTGCCAAGCCATTTGCTTTGGGGTTGTATATAGACGAGTATCGCCAATCAATTTTGTGCTGATCAACAAGCTTATAAATTTTGGTGCTTTTGAATGCTATGTCTTTGTCTGAAATTATACGGCACGATACACATAAATCATGTGCTCGGACGTGACTTATTTTAATGGAGCTGATTCTACCCACTTAAATAAATAGATGATAAAATAGTGATTTAAAAACTTTTTCAAAGATCTTTTTGGTTGAAAACCAAAATAAGATATTAATGCGGAAGAATTTTTATAAACGAAATCACAACTCATAATAACAATCCAAAAACAAAATTTAATCTTTTATATTTTTTATTTTGTAGAAAAATAACAAATATTTTGTTCTTATTTTTTATATTTTTTCCTTTTTAAAGTAAATATCAACCATAATAAACCATAATGATTTTTGTATCATAATAATAATCAAACAACTAATATTATGAAAAAATAAATATGCAAGAAAGTAAATACAAAAATAAAAAGAATGCAAATCAATTTTTATTGTGGTCTGATCAATTTGACCTATGTCTTCACCCTGAAGTTTCTCTTTTTAGGAATTGTACTAATCAATTATTACTCTCCTTCATCCCATGGCTAGACAGAGAAGCCCGTACAGACTCTTCTCTTAAAGAATCTCTTCTTTCACCTCCTCGATCTTGCGGAGATGTCAAAATTTCACTTCTTTGGTGTAACAAAGAAGCCAAAATCTCTATCACCTCCTCGGTGCGGCAGAGTACCAAAATCTCTATCATCCCCTTTGTGTGGTGAAGTATCCAGAATCCCTTTCTCCTCCTTGGTGCAGTGGAGTAGTTAATGTTGCAAATATGGGGGCCCAAGTACTGTAATTTTGATGATAATAAACATTATTATTTTCTTATCACTGTTATTCTTATATATATGTTTCGTTGTCTTACTCACTAACATTTCAGGTCCACAAGTTCACTGACAATGTTAATCAGTTCAAGATTGGGTATACTACGGTTGAGTCTGTCTGCAATTTCAATTTCAAGTACTTTCTTTTTTGAGTCAAATCATATATCTGGTAGACACTAAGTTGAGTAACCTTGCACACACACACTCAAGGGAGTGAGTTGGTGAGTTAGTGTAATTTTTGGATTTTGAACTTATCATATAGTATGATTTATATCATACTAGACGATAAGTTAAAATAGAAAACCATAATTAGGGGGCCTTTGTTAATTAAGAGTGATTAAGCTAATCATACTATACGATCCATATCATAGAGGATGATCAGTTAAGATTATGAAAAATAGTTGTCAATCATAATTTAGGTAGTATTTTAATATTCAAATTTTGTTCTAATCATACAAGACGATGTTAATCATCCTGGATGATTTATGACAATTATGCCTAAATTGATCATCTGATTAGGGGATTAGTTATGATAAAATTGCTCGATCAGATCGAACAGGATGATCGGTGATGATTGTATTGGACGGCCCGAGATATATATGGGATGATACTTGATCATCCTGCATCATCCCAGACAAAAGACCATGATTTTCCTCTAATCTTATAGGGATATATTCCTGGATGACCCGAGCGATGTATGGGACGATATTTAAATTGTCGCCCATCATCGCCATTCATACTAGACGATCAGTACAGTATCTTGAACTAATCATATAGTACATTCATAAAATTATACTGGATAATCAACACAAATACTTGACCTGATAGTATAGAATAATGTAGATTGTACTGTCTGAAAGGACTATTTTATACTATTCATACAAGACGATCTATTGATCGTACTGAATGATCTTTGACGGTAAATTGAAAATTAGAGCTTATTTTGGATTCTCTCTATTGAATCTCTTATATTGTCTTGTGAGAGATCTTTTGCTATTGAATTGATCTGAGAGAGAGCTTAGATACGTAGAGAGAAAGAACTTTGGGAGAGAAGAAAGGGCAAGAACCTTGTGAGGGGGAGTTGTGAGGGATCCACAAAGGTTACTCTAAGCATGGTTTCCATATCTTCTTCAAGCTACTTTCCTGGTTCCTTAGTGGCTCTGGGGGAGACTTTATTCAGCATCAAATAAAGGTTCTCTGCCTACTCCAGGAGGAAGTAAAAGGATTTAGGTTCTCTGCCTACTCTAGAAGGGAGTCAAATGATTCAGGTTCTCTACCTTCATGAGAAGGTTGAAAAAGATTCAGGGTACTCTGCCTCACCGAGTCGGTGGAAGACATTTTTGTAAAGGCTTTTCCGCCTAGCTATGGGGGCTAAAGGAGAGACACTAAGAGGTTTAGTGCAATACTCGGAGGAGGTATCCGAGGAGTGGACGTAGGTTAGATTTTACCAAACCACTATAAATTCCATTGTGTTCGTTCTTTTACTTTTCTGCATTTTAATTTCAGCACTTTTCTATGATTTACTATGTGGTTTAGAAAACTCTGGTTTTGTTATTGTGATACTGAATTGCTTCTGCGTCAAAAGTTTTTCATTTTATTAAAGAATTTTTAAATTACCAATTCACCCCCTCTTGGTTAGCCTCGGGCTAGTTCTTAGAGGTTTAACAACCTTCACCAACTTTCAGTTGAATCCCTTTCACCTCGTAAGTATGACAAAGTAGTCAAAATCTCTTTCACCTCCTTGGTGCTGCAAAGTATTTAGAATCCCTGTAACATCCTTGGTGTGAAGGAGTAGCTGAAATCCCTTTCATGTCCTCAGTGCAACAGAGTACCCATCATGCTTTGACACGAAAGGCTTCTTCAAAGATCTTCTTTTAAGATAAATACTAACAAACCTTGGGAGCTTAGGTGCAAGTTGGTAAGAGCAACCACATGAAAACTCCTCTAACACTCCCTTGAATCGCATAAGAATCTTCTCCCTCCCATACAACCTCACCCTTTCTCTCCTTTACTCAATGCTCTCTCTTCAACACTCTCATAAAAGAAACATATATCTAACTACAAAAAGACCCTTGCTATGATTATAAAGAATATATATATATATAAGAGAGTTACAAAAAACTCTAATTTGAAATTCTGTCTACTCTATTCGTACAGTATGATTAGTTCATTACCATCATAGATCAGCCTGTATGAATATAAATTATATTATATGATTATAAATCATATTATATGATCAATTCAAATTAAACATTTAATCGTGCAGGGTGAACCAAAGTTCATCCAGAGTGTCCACGGGTGGTTCGTAGAATATGATACATGATCAAACAATATGATTTATAATTAATATAATCTAATTTGATTCCTTAATATCTAAACTTAAATTAGGAAATGTTAATTAACTATCATATAGTAAGAAAAGGTTCGTATGATATAAATTGTTCAATTTTTAAAATTAAATTTATATATTTTAATTTGAATTCGATGGCGGGGTTGCTAAATTAGCTAATCATTCAGTATGATGTGTTGTTCATACAATACGATTAGTTATAACTCAAATTTATTTCTCTAATTTAAAATGCACATTTTAATTAATTCTTTTGAACTGATCGATAATATAATTAATAAAATATTTAAAATATTTATTTTATGATATGGATCGTATAATATGAGTAGTTTGAGAGCTACCTTTCCTGATTCGTTTGAAGAAGTTTGGTTGCTCTCAAATGTGAGAGCTATTGACCTCATTTTTGTATTAGGGTAACACACTTTTTCTAGCTCGATGAAACACTGTTATTTCATTTGCTTATTTCTTTCTTTCTTCTTTTACATAGGTTGCATTTGCTTTAGAGAAAATGGATAAGAAATATTTTACATCACAGTTAAATTTGATCATTTTGGTTTAATTGTGATACATAAAAAATTAATTTTATGAATGAAATTTTAACTTATGTATTTCTTATGTGCTTTTGCTGAAACCCAAGGAAAAGCTAAAGTAAAACCCGAAGCATGAATTACATGGTTGTTCATTTTCTCCTCCATCAAACAAATGTGGAAAGCTATTTTCAATTCATGTTCTTTAATATCTCCTTTTCCATTTCATTTTATTTCCTCTCTCTCAACTCCAAACCAAATGGAGCTATCCTGGGTTGTGGTAATAAAAATTTTGTTTATTAATCATAACAATAGAAAAAGCAACTCTATTTTTTGAATAAGAATTACCCTCTATACCCGATCAAATCATTGAATTTTTAACATGATCTATATTATATATATCATTATAAATATATAATGCCCAACATATTCTTATATGTCAATCACATCACTCTTATTTATAATGTCATATAAAATGAGTTCAAAATGCATTGACTTTGTCGATATAAAAAAATGATATGTTTGAGAATCGATTAAATTGGTTAGTGATTCTAACTGATTTGTCGAAATTTCCTTGATTGGCATTCATTTTTTTGATTCCCTGTTAAACTGAGTCCGCTACTTTTATGACCCTTGCAGTTCATTTCTTCGTGAGGTGTATGATGATCAACTTTATATTAATTTATGAAAAGTGGTGGACCTTCCAGCAATGTATCCATGAGTCTGTTATTTTTCTCATGCAATTGTAGTCTTTTAGTGAGTGAGAGTTGTAGTGGGTCATTGACAATAATGGGTCATTGATGTTGTTGTTGTATATTTCTCATCATTTAGACTAACAAGATTGTTTCAATTCTTTGTTGCAGGCGCACAAGGATCTCAAAACACCATTTTTGATGCCTGGGTGCAAAGTTACTGACGATTATGGGATTATGATTGTGAGTTATTTTCTTTTGTATCTTGTAGAATAGCAGTGTGGGGATTATCAGACATCTATAGTATTATTATTGCTTGTTGCAGGAGATGATTGATGAATATTTTAAACTAGCTTTGTGATTGGAACATAATGTTCTGGATAAACCACAAGTAGTTTTTAGCCAATTTGTTTATAAGCATGCTAGGAACTTGCCATTATTTTAAGGAGCCATAGCTGCAAATATTTTGCAATAAATTTATAAGAATTAGTTGTTGGTATCTCAAATTTACTTGAACTAGGACATTTATTTCAAATGAGAAGCAGGTAGTTCTAGAAGGACTCATTATTAGCATTATCTGAGTGCTACTTAGTTGGATATCCCTATTAGTATAACGATGATAATGGTAATGGCGTTGAATGCTGATTTCATTTTCTAGGGGCATGGTTGCTTCTGGTTTTTCTCCCTTACTCTCACTTAGAGTTACATAAAGCAAAGTTAGATGTAATTATGCCTTGGAAGTTATATTATTTGTATTGATTCTTAATGTATTTTTTTGTTATTATTTTTGCTTGCTTATGTGTCTCTTCTAAATTATTCTGTGTGCAGGTGACTGCTGTGGGGATCAATACTGAATGGGGATTATTGATGGCCAGTATATCGGAAGGCAGTGGTGAACAAACTCCATTATAGGTTTTTTGTGGCCCATTTTATTATTGATTTGATTATGATTCCTCTAAAAAGGTGTGCTTGAATGGTGTTGCTGCTTTAACCGGCATAGTAGGGCTCTTTGTTGCCGCGTTGGTTCTTGTTTCCCTTATAATCATAAGGACAACATGAATCCAAGATATAATTTAATTTTAGGTCTTGCAAACTGAAGACTTGAGATATAATTTTCTGATTCTTCACTGGTCATACAAAGAATTTTGATGGAAGTGTTCAATTTGTCAAGGGGCATACAAGTATGAAAGATGTTGTAGATGGAGCTGTTAAGATTTTGACTGTTATAGTATGTATCCATATGAAAGACTTGGATTTTGTTATTCTAGTTACTAATTAACCTGTGAATTATAAATAGGTGACTATTATGGTTGTTGTTGTACCTGAAGGTCTTCCATTGGCTGTTACATTGACGTAAGTGTTGATTGTATTCCTTTCTTGATGATATGACGTCAAGTTCTTCATGATTCTCATGGTTAATTGATTTTCCCAATTTCAGTCTTACCTACTCAATGAAGAAGATGGCAAACAAAGCATTGATATGCTTCTCTTCTTATCAAACTAGAATCCATACGTTCAACTATTAGTAAGTTGCTACGTTACAGCTTCAGAGGCTATCAGCTTGTGAAATGATTGGATCTACCACTACCATCTGCAACGATAAGAACTCTAACATTGAATCAGGTATCATTGTCTATGCTTCCATCACATTATTGTTACTATTGTATTTTAATTTTCCTCTGGATTTTAGTTTTAAAAATTAGATAGTTTTGCTTTTGATGATTTCTAGAGTGACACTGTTATTGGGAGTTGGGTAGATTAATCATATATGTTATCCTATTAAACATGGTCATCTTAAGTTCCAATTGATTTTGTATTGTGGAAGCTCATGTGGGTGGGGTAAAGCTAACTTCTCCAGATAATGGCCAAGAGTTATTATCTTCAGTATATTCTTTATTGTATGAAAGCATTGCATAGAATGCCAGTGGTAATGTGTATGAGTCAGAGGTAACTTTTTTTTTATTGAAGCCCTTCACCCTTGTTCAAATAGGTTGTTGAGTTAGAGATCAAATGACCTATTTTTCTGATGGAAATTTTCATTTCTTTTCAAATAATTTGATAGTTGTTGTCTATTTCTACTATAATGATTTCCAACTCTATTCTTCAAAGTTTTACCCCAAATTTGTTATTTTAGGGTGCTCTATTTGTGCATTTGTTATGAAAAAAACAACCGACAACAGAATATAACCCGATATTTAAAACCCCATGATTTACATATACTAAAACTCTCTGATTTTACACAAAACTAAACTAGTGTGTGGTGGACAGTTGCATGTTTGCTTAGGATAGCCTGAATGTTAGCTCTGGTTAGTCTTTAAGAAAAATTCTTCTACTTGACATAAAATAAAAAATTCTTTAAATAACATCGAAAGATTAGTAATTAGAAGGATGTAAATGATGTTCGGCCAAGTCCATAACATATTGGTTCCATTCCTTTTTTAGGCAACTCTCCGTCTCGAGGTTCTGGTCAGACCATCTGACTTATTAGGCTGCAGTTCTATCTTAGGATAGGCCTACTCCATAGAATAAAGCTTTTTAAAACCTTTTTTTTTTTTAATTTCAAGTCATACAAATTTATATATATAACTAGCATGCATTGTATTAATAACCTACCAAAAAAAATGATAATTGCATCTATTTTAGAATAATGATCTACCATTCATAGTCTGAGGCCATTTAGGAATTCTTAGTTGTCTGTCCCAAATTTTTAATTAAACAATAGCCTGCCTTAATTTGCATTTCATTTAGATTGAACATTATGGTTTTAAAATGTTAGGTGAAGTTTAACTGATAGTTCTATCTAGGCAGAATCATAAGTCCATAAGAGTCAGGCTTTCTTAAATCCTTAGCATTGTAAGAGGTACAAGTCCCATTGCATTTTTAGATAAGGTTCAAGCCACTATCCTATAGTGACTCACCTTAGCTCTAGGTTATGAGGTTAATTCCAATATTATATGTCCTCACGTCCTGGACATTGCCCTGATTTAGTGATCAGAAATATAAGTTTCTGTTTTTTAATAAAATAACAACTTTAACAAAAATAAGTCTCATTTTAAAACCTTAAAGCCCAACTAGAAAAATCTGCTCAACCCTGAGGCATTCCAATTTAAAAAATTCAATACTTTTTATTATTGTCTTAAATTTTAAAATCCTGAAAAAAAATTTCACTGCTTTAGTCGAGAGTGTTCTCGAGAGATTCACCAATCTTGGGATGTAATTAAACATAAAGGATGGTGTATTTTTTCTCATTTTATTAAATTGCTTTATATATCTTCATATTTTATCCATCACATCATTGAATAAATGCATATTCCATTATAGAGATCCCAATAAACTATTTTCTTTATTTTCCTGAGTTAATTGTTCAATGTTATCTTTTTTGTATGTTTGTTTGAACATGATTGCTCAAGTGCACATGGGAATGCTTACCCTTTTGTTCTAATATTAGTTTTTCATATTATTTATTCTTAAATTATGGAATAATGTTAGGTAATGACTTTATCATTGCTGCTTTACATTTAAGTCTACACTTTCACTTGAGATTTCTGTCATTTTTGTTTCTATTCTATCCATTTTTGTTCCTTTTTTCATATATTTTATAAATTATTGACTCTACTATTTCATTTATTATTCATAGTTAGTAGGTTTATGGTAAATGAAAATGAATATTTTTCTCCACCTTTATTGCATGATATAAACCATTTATTTTTCTTGTGGGCAATTCTATTATTTGGGGGCTTTTCTATAATTGTTTGGAAGTACTGCATATAACTCCCCCAGACTTGGATAAATGCATTGCACATGGAAAAAATCCTCTTTCTCTATCTCATTGAAGCAACTCCTCTTCCTTGGAAACCTATCTTTAGAAGCCACTGTCTCTTTTTGAGACCTCCCTCTCTTAGGAACATTTGATTGTCTTAAAAATCTCTCTCTAAGAAACTTTTCTCTCTTTTTATGGCTCTTAAAATTCTCTCATATATTCACTCCCTCTCTTAAAGCTTCTTATTTCTCCCATTATCTCCCTTGGAAACCTCACTTTCTTAGAAGCTTCTCTTTCTGAATTAAAAGACTCTCTCATAAAAGCCCGTCTATCTCACCCTTAAAATCATTTTAATCTCTCTATGAAGCTTTTCTCCTTAAAGGCTCTTTCTCTTCCTTCAAAACTTTTCTCTTAGAAGCTACTTTTTCTTTTTCATTAGAATCTTATTTGTATTTTAGAAGCCTCTCTCTCTCTCTCCCTTACAAAATTATATTTCTCTTTTAAAAGTGTCTCTATGTTAAAAAACTTCTCTATCTCTTATAAGCCTCACTTTCTCTAAAATTTCTCTTACTCTTATTTAGAAGCTTCTCTCTCTCATAATCCTATCTCTTAAGAGCTCCTCTCTCTTTATGATTCTCTATTACTCTCTCTTAGAAGGCTCATTATCTTTGATGCTTTTCTACAATTTCTCGTTTTGACTTTATAAGAATCCTTTCTCCATGTTTTTACTCTATCTCTTTCATAAACTCTCTTTATCTCTATCTCCATCTTTCACAAGTCTCTTTCACTCTCTTAGAAGCCTCTTTCTCTCGGATATGCCCTCCTCTCTTTATTATAAAAGGTCCCTATTGCTATTTAAGAGGTCTCTCTCTCACATAAGCTCCCTATCTCTCAAAGAAATATCTCTCTCTAAAGCATTTCTCATGTAAAAGGGTTACTCTCAAAAGCCTTTCTTTCTCCCTCCCTCTCTTTCACTCTTTCTCTCTCTCTTCGAAGCATCTTTCTCGTAGAATCTTGTATCTCTTTTTTTATTCATAAAAGCACTTCTATATCTTAAAACCCTCCCTCCTCTCTCTCTTAAAAGCCTCTCTAACTCTCTCCATCTTTCTTACAAGCTTTTCTCTTATACATTCCCTCTTTTAGAAGTCTCTCTCTCTCATAGAAGCATCACTCTTACCCTCTCTCTTTTATAAGCCTCTCTCTACCTCTATCCCACTTTCTTTAAAGCCTTTCTCCCATTCTCACTATTTATCTTTTTTATTTAGAAGCTTCTCCCTCCATCTTGGAAGCTAATATCGCTCTTAAAAGCATCTTGCTGTTTGAACATCCTCTCTCTTTATTAGGCATTCTCTCTAGGGATTTTTGTATAAAATCAGTGAGAAAAACCCCCAAAAATCTGCATTTATTCTTCACAAAATAGGTAAGACAAGCTCCATAAAAATTGTAGGAATTTTTGCAAAGAAGATAGACTCGTCAACATATCTTTTAGAGAATAAGATCCCACAGAAAGCTCGCACATACGCACCACATTATCCTACTAAGACATTTCATCAAGCAATTAACATGCGGGGCTACAAAAATGTATAGAATGAGGATCATTTATATATATAATATCAAGTTATGAAAATGTACATGCCACCCATCAATAATCACTACTAAAAAAATTAGATATGTACACAATCATGAGGCCAGAACACCCAGGGAGGGTACGTACACAGGGTTTTGGGGTCACTCCAAGCAGATATTTTCCTCATAGCACCACGACTCAAGGCAGCAGTAGTGGAGACAATATTGCATTTGATCGAGTTGTAAGACTTGAGGAGGTGGTGCAAACACTACAAAGTGAGGTCAGACAATTCATGAAAAATTATCAGGGACAACATCCACCACAAGGAAGCTCAACTATGGTATTTAAAATTATAAAATTAGATATTTTCATTTATTAATGTATTTATCACCTTTATTTTTATTAATGACTTCTATATTAATAACAGGGAGATAATGATTAATTTTCGCCTAATTGACATCCAAAGTGTAGAAGAATGGAAGGCATAGTATAAATGGGTATGATATTTTCATTATGTATGGCCAATGTTTTGAAATATTAAAGGATTTTGTTCATTAAGAGAAGTGCAGACTATTTAGTTCAAAGTTGTTGAATATATACAATTATAATTTTGTTTTAAGTTCTTGGTTGAAAGTTATGGATTTTGTCGCACATTTGT
Source organism: Dendrobium catenatum (assembly GCF_001605985.2). Lineage (NCBI taxonomy): Eukaryota > Viridiplantae > Streptophyta > Magnoliopsida > Asparagales > Orchidaceae > Dendrobium > Dendrobium catenatum. The sequence goes on from NW_021319124.1 coordinate 278,724, forward strand.
CAAGCAAAAATGTGTTGATTCATGAAAACTTGCTGCGTATTCCTGGGCAATAATAAGAATTAATGTTTTCCCTACTATAGCAATAACGTTTCTTTTGCGTATTATTGTGAAACAACTGGCATTTTCGCATGCATGGCCTAGTCAATTTTAACCTTTTGCAATAATTGATGTTTCGAGGATTGCCTGGAACTTCTCTAGCAACTTATTATGTTAATGTTTTTAAAGTTTTGTTCTTCAAGACAGGTTAGAATGCTGGATATATGTTCTATGTAGTGGATTTTAGCAATGCTACTTGGGTTATAATAAGAATGTGCTCTTCTTTAACAAGTTGATATTTTAAATCAACCTCTTTATATATGTGGCCATCAACAGCAAGTTTATGTATTTCTAATCAACATAAATTGAGTTATTTATGAATTTAATGCTTTGAATTTCTGTTTGTAGTATATTCTCATTTTATTCTCAAACGTATGTCATCTTAGGCTCTTGCAGAAATTAGAAAACTGGTGAGTTTTGTCCCTCGTTAAACTATTTGTTAGCATTTGGTTTGGAAAGAGACTTGCTCTTAACCATGCTACTTTTTATAGACAATATATTTTCATCATTATTTGTCTTGGTGTTACCCTTTAATGTTAAAACTTGCTGCCTTTTTCTAGTTAAGAGAGGATCTGCTCCTACTGAGTCCATCAGGTAAAGCTCCCAATTCATAATCTGAAGCTACCAGAGTATGTGAAAGACATTCTAAAATCCCTAAGGTTATAATTGCTGGTCAAGAGCGACGTTTTGACATTGAAGCCAATGAAGAAGCAGTGATGTGATTGTTATGCATGGGCTTTCTTTGTGTGCCTCATTTGGATTTAAACTATTGTCTTCTTGATACTGGTGGCCTAAAAAATTTTATAGATTGTGATGAAGAGAACGCCCCTTACATGAAATATGAAAAAGATGTGCTATGTCTTGGAGGCCACTCTTTAAGGATTTTTCGATGTAAGTTTTTTTTTGATGGCATTATACTTGTAGAACATCCTGAACGTCAACTTATTAGTCTTGGTTATAACTGTGTCATTTTTTCGCATTGTCATAGTTACATAAATCATAAAAAATGTTCTCATATGCATCAAGACTTATTTTCTTTTTGCTAGATTTCAAGTATCTTAAACCTAGTTTTCTTGAACATAATGAATGGTTCTCAGCTTTGAGGTACACAATTGATCTCTATCCATGTCAGCTTGTTTTTCTTTTCCAATTACAATAAATTTATTGTAAATGTAGTAATAATTTAGAAATCAAATAACCTTGTAGTTGGCGTTTTTCCTATCAATAAAAATAGATGCAAGAAAATTTAATGTGCCTCATTCTAGTTTTGATATTTGTGGAAGTTTCGATATCATTTTTCTTTTCCTTACAGTTTTACTTCTATATTTTGTTATTTGTTTTTATATTTAATATTATTTAATAATGAAATTTATAACATATAGATTTATTTTTTATTTAAATATTATAATGAAGCTAACTAGATTTGGATGCAATAGGTGGATTTAAGGGGGCATGATTTTACCCTCTTAAATTTTAAGATATGAAATATTTTTGTTTGCATAAATAGAATTATCATAAAAATATTTAATATGCGCTACAAAGAAAAATTTCTGGATCTGCCAATGTTTGGATGGTAATTTTAATAAAATGGACAGATTATTTATGAATAAAAGAGATCGTTGTACTGTTGGTTAGAGTTATTCAAAACCTCCAAAATCTAGGTTCAAATTCACCTGAAGATGGCTGAGCTGGCATGCAACTAGAGTCTACATGCGTATCCATGGCCATCAGCTTACACAGACCGAAATCTGCCCATATCAGTCAATATGGATGGAGTTCGACTAAAATCATGTTTTCATGTCTTGGTGGTTTAATTTTTAAAGTTCTTTAAGCAAAAAATTATCTTAATTTGCTAAACAATTATTCTACAATGATTTTTCTGTTTTTTTATTGTTTGCTTCCTTTATTTGATGTTCTTCCTACTGTTTGTGCTGTAGAGACATAAAGAAATGAAGAAGATTTTCATCTTGTTGCATGATGAGTTGAAGGTATTGGGATTGATTGACAAAAAATGATTCTCTATTGGCGCCTTTTCTCGTGCATTTTTTTTTAAACAATATTATTAGAACATAATCCTTGAACAACATCACCTGGAAAGAAAATCTCCAACAATAACTACGAAATCTACATGTTTTGTAAACATTAAAACAGAGAATTGAGGATTTTGCTGCGGCACATTTAGGAGAATGACAATTAATCGAGTTCTTTTCAAGGTCGGCTATTTATCTATTTCCATTTCATCTTTATTATACTATTCACTGTTCAATACAGACTCACAAGTAAATATCTTCTAGAAGCGGCTGGAATAGAAGCTGGGTTTGCTATGAAACCAGCTGTGTATATCAAGAAAGATACACACATCAACAGGGAATTGAGATATAACTATCATTCAAATGGGATTTTATTTTAGTGAGCTAGTGAAACCTCTCTAAATTTATAGGATATGGCTTAGTTTCTTTTGTCTATGTTCCTTTCAATTCTTTCTTGATGCGGCTTGACTCAACATCCAGTTTTATGGTTGAATGGACCGTGTTCGGAAGGACCATCTTCGACGGGGGCGTATCCCGCAGACTACGGCCTCTCTGACCACCTTCGTCTGTCAATGGTCCCTCCGACCTCAGTCACCCGCTGACTACGGTTTCTCCAAACTCCATCCCTCCGGCCTCTCTGACCGTAATAGGGCGACAGAGGTTGAATGGACCGTGTTCGGAAGGACCATCTTCGACGGGTGCGTATCCCGCAGACTACGGCCTCTCTGACCACCTTCGTCTGTCAATGGTCCCTCCGACCTCAGTCACCCGCTGACTACGGTTTCTCCAAACTCCATCACCCGTCGAAGATGGTCCTTCCGAACACGGTCCATTCAACCTCTGTCGCCCTATTACGGTCCTTCCGACCACCGTCGCCTGACAACGGTCCCTTCGATCTTTGTCGCCCGCCGACTATGGTCCCCTTGACCTCCGTCGCCTGACAACGGTCCCTCCAACCTCAGTCGTCTGACTACGGCTCCTTCGTCCTCCGTCACCTGACTACGGTCCTACCTATCAAACAAACAAGTCAACATACGCTTGAGAACAACTCTCACATCGTTAGATTCTTCTAGCTCCAACCATGTAATATGCTTTATATGATGTATATTTACACGTGTCAACACCTATTCCAGAGGAAGGGCATCATTTGTAATCAACAACAAACACTAGTGGGATCATTGTAGCTGAGCTAGGCTTCATAGTTTTTCCTTTTTAAGACTTTTCACATAGAAATTATGGTGTCTTTTATGATTGTTGCACCACTCTCTCTTATCTATGCGTGCGTCTAATTTTCATATAAAATTAGGACGCTAAACTTTTTATCTCTCTATCGCTGTGAATATTCTGGCATGCAACAATAACCACAAATTTCTCCCTTTTTGTAATTTAGAATATAAAAACAGCGATTTATACCTCAATCTGAATCCCTAGTGTTGCAAAAATCTGTGCAAGATAGGATAGCTTCAGCTATTTGCAGACGCAATATCTGCACAGGAAGAAAATGGAAGCCCACATATCCCGCTGAATAGGAAGCCTGTGAATTATTATAACTTAGGTAACCCGCCAGCCAAGCTATTTAACTACTGTTTGCATTCAATTGAATAACCCTGTTGGCCAATTTTAACTTCAGGGGCTATAACTCGCAGCCAATCCAACGCCAAATCACTGCCAACAAGCTTCCAAGACCACATCCCAAACAAACCAAAGCTTCAGCGAAACATTGCCGTGTAGAACCCAAACATGGGAAATTAATCCACTGTGTAAAGCTCTGAAAAACCACCATCTAAGGCTCCTCCGCAACTACACACCTCAGTAAATGTAGAAAGAAGAGTTGCCTAAAGGAAATTTAGAGAATTCAACATATTCTCATATTATATAAAGTCGTAAGAATGATTAAAAGGAAAATTTTTAAAAAAATTGACATCCCTAGAAAATGGAGAAAATATCAGCATAAAATAAACCAAAGAAAAACTAGCATGTATATTGTCAATTTAATTACTAGAGGTGGTTGGTTATGATGAGAAAAAATTAAATTTCATGTTGGTATGAATCTACGATCTCTTTAATAAAATTATTCTAAATAGCTTAACGATTAGTTGTTAGGAATTAAGCATTTTTGATGAAATATAAGAGTTTTAGATTTTTAGTTTAAGGTAATCATCATTAACAAATCCTTTAAAACATTGATGTAATTTAAATCTTTTTATGAGATTGTTTTTAAGAATTTGTAAATCAAGAAATCAAAATTCAGAAAAGAAAATTGATATTATTTTAATTATTCTCCATAAAAGAATAATGTAAGTAGATAATAAATATCTCACGATTTCTTTTATATGTTTTTTTGATTGATTATTCAAGTATTGACTGCGAGAACATCAGAATTTATCAGAGATGCGCTATCTTCTATTTACCATAGAGTTAACCATAACCTATCTAATCAAGATTTTTGATTTTACTGCTTTGACATTTACTTTTACTTATCAGGGAAAGTTGCGGAGTTTGACAGCCCACATAGACTTTTGGAGGACAAGACATCAATGTTTATGAAACTAGTCTCTGAATACTCTATAAGGTCAAGCAGCATTCCAGATGCTTGAGCAAGAGCCTCTTTATTACATTATGAAAACTGAAAGATGAACGAAGAACTGAGGCTGTACCAAGCTGTGCACAGTTGACAATGGGAAGTCGTCAAAATGTAATAAAGAGGATCATTGGAAGTTCTATTAGGCCTTCAAGGAAGATGAATGGAGAGGCAGTTAACTGCCTCGTAGAGTTGAAAGCTTTCTTTTCGGAAGTTAACTGTAACTGCTGAATCCGATTCTTTAGTGAAGTTGAAATAATAGGAGAGTCCAACAAGTAGGTCATAGGAATTAATTTTGACGTGTAAAATCATTGAACTTCACCTTTAAATTTTGGTTAGAAATGGTTTTTATTATAGATTTTGTATTTCAAGATGTTTTGGATGAGGTTTAATGAGAAAGATATAAAGCAGTTTTCTGTTCTGCTTGCCCCTAATTCATCTCCCTTTCAAATGGCCATTATTCACTTTAAGGTTTATGCTGTATCTTCAAAATTTTCTATATTCATTACCGGCCTAGAACAGAGAGATGTTCAAAGGAGGAAGCTTTATGGAAGATCAAAATGCTTTCTCTGATGACAACAGATCTGAACAGAAGAGCTGGGCTTGACAAAATAGGGTATTCTAAGTTCTGAAGTCTCTTATTTATCTGGAGATTCTTTTAAGTATATGCTTCTTGAGGACATCTAGTGCATTGGTTTTTCTAGGAGCTTTTAATCTGCAAAATAGGCCTTTTCCTTGTTGTTTTTGCAATTTTAAAGATTTGAGGGTGTCTAAGACTTAGTAAAAGATAATCACATGACTATGGCTTCATTTGGGACAGTTTTTTTATTGCTTCTTAAAACAGTTTTCTAGTACAATAATTTTAAGTTTTATATTAAAAAGCTGCTTTAAGAAGCAGCAAGAAAGCCATCCCAAACGAAGTCTAAATTAGATTGTTTGGTCTCTTGTATGTGTAATACGTATATTTAAATAAATATTTGATTTGTTAATAGCCAACAACAACAACAACAAGCCTTTGTCCCGCTAAGTGGGGTCGGCTACATGAATTATTTGTCTCTATTGTGTCCTGTTAAAAGTCAAACTCTCGTTTAAGTCTAATAAAGAAAGATCATTTCTAATATTTTCTAACCAAGTTTTTTTGGGTCTATCTTTACCTTTTTTAACATAAGTCAAAACTAATACCTCTACTTTTCTAACCGGGTCATCGGACGGCCACCTTTTTATGTGACCAAACCATCTAAGTCGACTCTCTCTAATCTTATCTTCCACTGGAGCTATTCTAACCTTTTCACGTATATGCTCATTTCGTATCATGTCTCTAAGGGTAAAGCCACTCATCTATCTAAGCATCCTCATTTCTGCAACACTTAACTTAGTATTATGCTTCTCTTTTAATGGACAGCATAAAATGAAATAATATGAATAGAAATCTTAGGTAATTATGTAGTTTAAATTGCAAATATGTTGAAGTTGATTTAGATTATGGGTCTATTTGAGATGGCTGCAATTTTTTATAAATCTGGTTGTAAAGTTGTTGGGAAGAAAATAATTTTTAAAAAAAATTGCTGTAAATCTTAGCACAAAAATTATTAAAAATAGTTAAAAAATAGTGATCAAATAAAAATTACAATTGTAATATACAGAAGAAAGTTATCTCAAATGAAGTCTATCTCAACCATTTTAGCAGAAAATAGTTATGATTGATTACTTAAAATAAAATTAAATTCTTTATGATGTTATGAATAAAAACACCATTGTAAAAATAAAATTATTATTTTACTTTATCTAGATAATATTCCTATTGAATAGTCCAACACTGAATCAATCCAATCCTCACATGCCAGAATCAGATTATTTGAAAATAAGAATTAGAAGAAGGAATCTTCAGTGCTTGATGCTTGTATCTTATTCCACTAGCTATGTAATCATGTGATATCCAGCTCTATTACACAACTGGTGCCTTTCTTTTAGAATTCATCTTCTGCCTTAAAAAAATATTTATATTTTAATTTTAAAATGAGTCATATTGAGGGTCCGTTTAAGACGACTGCAGCTATTTATAAAAGTGATTATAAAATTATTGTGGAGAAAGTAATTTTTTTTTTAAGTTGCTGTAAAAAATAGCTTCTTAGCATAAAAATTTTCTAAAAACAATAAAAAGGCAGTGTGCAAATAGAAACTAACTACTCTCTTAAAAATAAAGCAGTAAAAAAATTATCCCAAAATGAAATCTAAATTGATTTGTAATAATATTTTGCATAAACTCTTTTGTTGTGTTGCAGGCACCTTTATTTTTTTTATTAGTCATAATGAATTTAATATTCTTATATAATATTACTATATTAAAAACAAAAAAAAGAGTGAATATGACTTTTTAGTCCTTATGTATAAAACTATAGACTTAAAGTCTATTAAAGTTCTTCAATGATAAACAAATTAGGCATTGTCTTCTTTATTCCAATATTAAAATAATAATTTAATTAATTTCTAAATAAATATAATTAGTTCTTATAAATATTCTTAGAGATTCTTTTTTTTTTTTTTTGAAATTCTTATAGATATTGGGTTTGTTAATGCACTAATATTACTAGAATTTAGTATGAAATGTTGACATATCAATTTAGTAGTATTACCTGCCTTTCAATTCAAATAAATTTGTTATTCTTTAAACTAATATTTTATCTAATTTTTCGTCCAATCAATTATTACTGAAACAAAATTATAAAATTAGTTGATTAGCTCCTCAAGACTCTGTCTCACCATATTTGAGGGCAATTAGAAAGAAAAAGCAGGGAAGTTGTTAACAAGAGTACAATTTTCCATTGGAAATATGGGAATGAATGAATGTTGTTAAGGGACCACCGCTTTAAGAATTTAGTAGTGATTATGACAAAGATGGAACTTCAATCTTATTTCAAATTCCTTAGTCTAAAGCAAACCAAACACTCATTTCACCCTCTTCTAACGACTAAGTATTAAGGAATTTGGATGTGCAATAATATCCACTTATCTTGTTCTTCTCATTATGAATGGTTATAAACTCATGAACAAAATCTTTTTACTATCATAATAAGATTAAAAAAAAAACAATAAAAATAATCAAAACAGTAAGGTTTCATTTGGACAGCTTTAAATCACTTCTTTTTTCTATTTTTTAAGAGATTTTTGTACTAAAAATCAGCTTTACGAAGCAGTAATGTCCCAAACAAAGCCTAAGATAGATCAATTTTAGGCTATGATAAATAAGGGTATTAAATATTATTTTCCGGTGCAAAATAATTATCTTATAATTTTGATGAATCCATTTTGAACATGTATATTATATTATTGATATATTTTTGTAGCACACTCCTGATACAAAAGTTTTTCCTGACAAGCGATCATGTGTGGGTGGCTCATATATATGGATAAATAGATATAAAAGATGGGATGATAGTGGACTATGCTGCTTTTTCTTTGATAATTTTTTGTTGGAAATTTGACATGGTTAGGACTAATGGGTGAAGCTTTTTCCTCTAAATTTTCTACTCTTCACAAAAATACAAATCATATTCTAAAGAAAGTGATGCATGTGATAAAAGATAGGGGAGAAATTTGTTATAACTCATATGCGAATTTAAGAGGACTTGGATCTAGGCTTATTGTCAAATAAAGTTTGCTTGATTAGTTGGACTATCAAATCCTCTAAGCAAGTCAAAATCAAGCCCCAATTCAGTTGTTCTCGGGTTTAACCCATAGGCCAAATTTTGAATGTAGCTAAGCTCAAGCTTATTCATATTTTATTTCATGTTAGTGTCTAATATTTTGATTATTAGACAAGACTTAATATAATTTGGAATTTCTAACCCAAATTTGATGGGATTTTATTATTATTTTGATATATTTGTAATTTAAAATTGATCAAATTTGTATAGAATTTTGTTATTAGGTGGCTTGGTACTCTTATGTTAGATAGTGATTATCATTTAACAAGTGTGGCTTATCCATAATATCTTGTTTGTACTAAGAAAATGGGTTAGGTCGGGATGGATCCTAGCCTGATTTCAAAATTGGGCTTAACTTGAGCTCGACATATTCGAGCTAGAGCCCCAGCATGGAGTCATTTAGTCTGAATTCAGTTTGATTCTTCCCCTCATAAGGGCCAATTCTTTCGACCTGATTGATAAATTTAATTGATCACTAAAATCGGATGATAGTATATGAGGCTCCAACTGATCACCAAGGTATATAAATAGACATTAGTTACTTGTAATTAGAATGGCGAGTTTTGTTTTATATTTTTATACACTACATAAGTATGACGATTTACATGCAAATATATGAATTGGTGACAAGTTTCCTTTTAATATGTGATGTTGACTTTAGACAATTGTGGGTTGATCTATATTTAAGAAATAGCAGTGTGTTGATGACTGACTAAGCTTGGGCTTTAAGAAAAAGAAAATAGTTGAAAATTATGCTCTATTTTTGTGAAAAAAGATTTATGGAGGTGTAATAGAGCTCTATACTAGGTATTCGTTAATTTTATCACGAAATATACTCATCATGCTTTAGTTGGGTAGATTATACTAAATTCTTTTTAATACTGCCAACTTATATTTCATAGTGTTATTTTATCTGTCTTTTAGTAACAAACAAACACCTTCATATAGATTTAGCAGTAAGTTTAAGGTTTCAGAATTTTAAAAGTTAACAGAGATTAGAAAAAATACATCCAAGTTACTAAAATTTGAGATATTACTTGGTAAAGAGACAGAAGGAGAGTCTAGTTTGACAGAGAGGAAAATTGTAATACAAAAGCTGAGGTTTTTCAAGTCATACTTGCCATAAACTCTTTATCGGTGCCATATATTTGGAAGAACTACAGCTCATGAGATTAGATGTTAATCCCTCATCCTCCGAGTAAAATTCAAGAAAAGCTTCAGTGCGTAGAGGACTTTGATTTCTCCACCAATAGAATCCTACCAGTCCACGCAGTTTGGTCCACATCACGTATTACTGTCAACATGTTCATCATTTTCCAAGGATAAAAATCCGAAGCCACAGGAATCACATGTTTTATAAATATTAAAAAGAATAACACGAGACATATCATTTTTTGTTGTAAAACAACATTTTTTAGTACTAAATAGCAGTAAATGACATTATTAAGCATGTGAATTTACAACAAATTCTAAAAGACAGATAAAATAACACTATGAAATATAAGTTGGCAGTATTAAAAAGAATTTAGTATAATCTACCCAACTAAAGCATGATGAGTATATTTCGTGATAAAATTAACGAATACCTAGTATAGAGCTCTATTACACCTCCATAAATCTTTTTTCACAAAAATAGAGCATAATTTTCAACTATTTTCTTTTTCTTAAAGCCCAAGCTTAGTCAGTCATCAACACACTGCTATTTCTTAAATATAGATCAACCCACAATTGTCTAAAGTCAACATCACATATTAAAAGGAAACTTGTCACCAATTCATATATTTGCATGTAAATCGTCATACTTATGTAGTGTATAAAAATATAAAACAAAACTCGCCATTCTAATTACAAGTAACTAATGTCTATTTATATACCTTGGTGATCAGTTGGAGCCTCATATACTATCATCCGATTTTAGTGATCAATTAAATTTATCAATCAGGTCGAAAGAATTGGCCCTTATGAGGGGAAGAATCAAACTGAATTCAGACTAAATGACTCCATGCTGGGGCTCTAGCTCGAATATGTCGAGCTCAAGTTAAGCCCAATTTTGAAATCAGGCTAGGATCCATCCCGACCTAACCCATTTTCTTAGTACAAACAAGATATTATGGATAAGCCACACTTGTTAAATGATAATCACTATCTAACATAAGAGTACCAAGCCACCTAATAACAAAATTCTATACAAATTTGATCAATTTTAAATTACAAATATATCAAAATAATAATAAAATCCCATCAAATTTGGGTTAGAAATTCCAAATTATATTAAGTCTTGTCTAATAATCAAAATATTAGACACTAACATGAAATAAAATATGAATAAGCTTGAGCTTAGCTACATTCAAAATTTGGCCTATGGGTTAAACCCGAGAACAACTGAATTGGGGCTTGATTTTGACTTGCTTAGAGGATTTGATAGTCCAACTAATCAAGCAAACTTTATTTGACAATAAGCCTAGATCCAAGTCCTCTTAAATTCGCATATGAGTTATAACAAATTTCTCCCCTATCTTTTATCACATGCATCACTTTCTTTAGAATATGATTTGTATTTTTGTGAAGAGTAGAAAATTTAGAGGAAAAAGCTTCACCCATTAGTCCTAACCATGTCAAATTTCCAACAAAAAATTATCAAAGAAAAAGC
>NW_021319124.1:289794-320049 GCF_001605985.2 Dendrobium catenatum
CTTCAAAATAAAATTGAATTTTAACATTTAAACTAATCTAAATACTTAATTTTTTGAAATTCATTTAATTTAAAACTTAAAATCTAACCAACCAACTTAAAATAAAACAAAATGCGTAAGCCCGACCATAGGGGAAAGTTTTAGGTATAATTAAAATTGACCTAAACCCTAACCCCCAATTAAAACACCGACCACTTCTAATAGAAGTCGTAAGTCCGACCTCTGAGAAAAATGTTTAAGTGATAATACAACCCTAGGCTCCTCACTCGGGCATCCTAGTCTATAGGGCTTGGTTGTAAGACCCACAACTTGAGCCACTTAGCTTACAGGGCTAGGTCGTAAGACCCATCATTAGGCAACTTCTAAGGGAAGCCATAAGACCTACCCAACTAAAATCTTCGGACTACCCTTAATAAAGGCCATACATCCCTACCCAAATCTAATCACACGAACATCTCTTATTGAAAAATCAAATCTTTAAGAGAGAATGTCATCTTTAAATAATGCTTTGAAATACAGTATTTATGTTACTAATCCCATGTTAAAAAGCCATAAGACCTACCCAACTAAAATCTTCGGACTACCCTTAATAAAGGCCATACATCCCTACCCAAATCTAATCACACGAACATCTCTTATTGAAAAATCAAATCTTTAAGAGAGAATGTCATCTTTAAATAATGCTTTGAAATACAGTAATTATGTTACTAATCCCATGTTAAAAACATGTGGAATTTCTATCGTAAGATTGTCTACACAAAACATATAAATCCTTGGGCATCCTAATCTATAGGATTAGGTTGTAAGACTCGTTATCGGGCAACTTTCAAGTGATGCCGTAAGACCTCTACTTCTTTAAGAAAATTATTAATATAAATTGCAATGATCCTAAACCCCAAACAATCCAATTCAAAACATTGGGCAATCTAGTCCATAGGATTAGTTATAAGACCTACTTTTCAGGCAATTTCCTAAGGGAAATCATAAGACCTACCCAAAAAAAAATTAAAAATCCCCGGGCAGCCTTGCTGTTCTGTTAGATTGTAAGACCCATCTCCGGGAAACTCATGTTGCGGATCTATGGTTTATGATTTTGATGATAGCAAACATTCCTTTTTTCTCTACGATTGTCTTATGTGCTAACGTTTCAGGTCCATACGATCAGACTGCAATCTGGAACCAGCTCAAGATTGGGTAGACTAGGTCTGTGTCAGTTTGTAATCTTTTTCCTTTCTTGAGTCTGTTGTATTTGGTGTGGCATCTGATGTTTTGTAACTTATAAGATTTTCTGTTGTGCCCTAAAAGATTTCTATTTTTGGTAACATCGTCCGGGATGGTATTTATATCGTCCTGGACGATCTGACAAAAGTAGAAACCCTAATAAGGCATCCTCATTAAAGCAGCCGTCTTTTTGCAAAACATATCGTCCTGGAAAATTTTGTATCGGTCAGGACGATCGGCTCAATTCAGCAAGAATCTGCCGCCATATCTACTTAGAAAAATCTTATTTTTGGATATCGTCCTGGTATATCGGCCTGGACTATAAAATATCGTCCTGGCCGATCCAGGACAATTTTTCCAAAATTTCTCAGGCAGTTTTGGAAAGCAATTAATGGAGATTTCGTCCAGGCCGATCGCAAGATCGTCCGGGACAATTAGACATCGTCCAGCTTCATTTCAGGGCGACATTCAGGATGATTTTCCTCATATTTGTGCTAATCGGCCAGGACGATTTGTCTATCGTCCTGGACGATAATGGCGGCAACTTGCATTAATAAGCTCATTTTAAGAGCCTCTATTTAAGCTATGGAAAGGCACTTTGTAAGTGTCTTTGGCAGCCATTGTAGCTTCGTTCTTGTGGGGGGAAATTTGAAGAGAGAGCTCTAAAGGGAGAGAGGAAAGGGTGGAGTTTGAGAGGGAGAAGATCCTGTGAGGGGGAGGAACTCAAGGGAATGTGGTGGGGGATCCACACGGTGATCCGGTGAACTCGCACCTTAGTACCATTGGATTCAAGGCTTGTCTCGAGGTAAGTTCACCAAAGAAGAAGATCTCTTTGGTGTCAAAGGACCCGGGGACTCCGCCGAACCGGGGAAGGTGGAAGTGATTTTATAAGGGCTTCTCCGCCTAGCTATGACGGCTAAAGGAGAGACACTTGTTTTAGTGCAATACTTGGAGGGTGCCTCCAAGGAGTGGACGTAGGTCAAGGTTTGAACGAACCACTATAAATCCGGTGTGTCCTTTTCTTATTATTGCTTATGCATTATTTAATTTTCGCACTTTAATTTCTATGGTGATTTTGGTTTGAGTTTTATCTTGGGTTTTAAAGTTATCCAATTCACCTCTTTTCTTTGTTAGCCTTGGGCCAGTTCATGAGGGCTTAACATCCCTGACGAACTTTCAAGTGGTCTCAGAACACTTTCTAGTGTCATCTGAGCACTTTCAAGTGGTATCAGAGCGGTTTTCATAAAATAAGTTTTTAAAAGTTTTTGAATTTCGATCCATGGCTAATTTTTCAAATCATAATGTTGCGGAAGGATATTCAATCACCAGACCTCCTTTATTTGAAAATATGTCATTTGATTTTTGAAAAACTCGCATGTCTATTTTTTTGCAATTGATTGATTTTCGTATGTGGCATATGAATTTAACTGGTTATTCATCACCGTCACGAATTGTTAATGGAGTTAAAATTTATATTCCTTTTAATCAGTGGAGTAGGCAAGAACAAGTAAATGCTCAATTGAATGCAAAGTCTTTAAATTATTTTTTCTGTGCTTTAAATTCTGATGATTTTATGTTAGTATCCTCGTGCACTACCGGTAAGGAAGTTTGAGATAAATTTCACACAATATACGAAGGCACTAGTGAAATCAAGCAATCCAAGTTGAATTTGTTAATGCGTGATTTTGAATTATTTTCCATGAAACCTTTTGAAACGATCTTAGACATGTATACCAGATTTATTCAAATTGTAAACTCATTACATGCTTTAGGAAAAGATTTTCAAATTTTGAAAAAGTTAACAAAATTCTTCGATGTTTACTGGATAAATTTGATTCTAAAGTTGTTGTAATTTGTGAATCTAAAGATTTGAATGTATATTCTATTGATAATTTGATTGGCTCACTCATTGCCTACGAGTAAGGTTTGGGTCGAAGACTTTTGGATACAGGTGAAACGATCGTTCTAAAAGTTGAAGATACGGGAAGAGGAAGCTTAGTTGGTGACGATAGCAATGACGTGTCAAGCAAATCACAAAGCTCACCTAAGCATAAGCAAAAGTGGAAAGGTAAAAGTGGTAAGGATGTCCATATTTCTTCTGACGTTATTTGCTTTCGATGTAGGAAACCTGGACATATGAAAAATCAGTACCCTAATTTAAAAATTCTTCCTACGAAAGAAAAGGGCAAGGCGAAACAAACTTTGAACTGGGGAAATAATGAAAGGCAAAAAATCTCATGGGCAGATCTGGTCTCTGAAGCATCGGACTGGGAGAGAAATAATGGTTAAAAGCCTTTCGTGTTTTTGTGTTGTATTTTTGTTTTTATTTTTATTTTGTGTTTTTGTTCTTTGAAATTCTTTTTTAAAGTTTTTCTCTGATCAACACACACATTCACTTTTCTAAAAATTAAAAATCTACTTTATATTTTTCTTGAAATCTTTGGTAGATTTTGTTTGACTTCTCTAATACAGTCGAAGGAAGCAAACTCATTATTTTTTTTCAAATCCTTGTTTTCTAAAAGAGGTTATCCTACTTTTGATTTAAAACCTTTTTCATCTTTTAAATTGGTTTTTGTAACAAAATTTTTTATCTCCCTACGTTTTATTTATCGCATAGGAATCTTTTGCAAAGCTTTTGAATCTAACTCATATTTTTCTAAATCAAGAAATTTGATTTGTCACTAAGATGGGTTTTCCTATGTTCTTAAGATTTAAGAAAGGAAGCATATTAAAAAAAAATTGTCCAATGATGCCAAAAATTAAAGATGCGCAAAGTTGCCAAATTGAAAATATAAAATACACAAAGTGTATCAAAAGATGTGCAGTGCGCCAACCAATTGTCAAGAGGCATAAAATGAGCCCACAAAGTTAATGCTTACTATTCTTGTATTTTTTAAAAAAACTCAAGAAAACCCTTATTACTTTCGATACTTGAGTTTGAAAATCTTGATTCTTGATTCAAAAATTTGTGCATTGATCTTCTATTAGATATATTTTATGGAAGGAGTTTTTGAAAAATCATTGTTTCTTTTTCTAATTTATTCCTTGATCTAGATATTGAATTAAAAAGTTTTTGAGCCTTTTTTAAAGAATGAGTTTGGATTATCAAATTATGAATTTCTAACATTTTCTGGGCTATGCGTTGTCAATCCAATTCTACTAAGTTTTTTATTAAAACCAAGAGGTAACTTTCTCATTTTAAGAATAATTTTTTTTTCACTAGATCAGGGAATGTTTTTATCTCTTGTTCGTTTTATTTTTTGTTTCTACCTCCTCTCTTTTTGATAATGTCAAAGGGGGAGAACGTACTGTTGAATTTGTATCTTGTTTTCAAAAAAATTAAAAACAAAAATATATTTTCATCTCCCCTAGTTTTTAAAGTTTTATCCTAGTGAGGGGGAGATTAGGAGAGTATGTTTACTTTTTTGAAAATTCAAATTGAAATGTTTAGCCATCATCAAAAAGGGGGAGATTGTTGCGGATCTATGGTTTATGATTTTGATGATAGCAAACATTCCTTTTTTCTCTACGATTGCCTTATGTGCTAATGTTTCAGGTCCATACGATCAGACTGCAATCTAGAACCAGGTCAAGATTGGGTAGACTAGGTCTGTGTCAGTTTGTAATCTTTTTCCTTTCTTGAGTCTGTTGTATTTGGTGTGGCATCTGATGTTTTGTAACTTAGAAGATTTTTTATTGTGCCCTAAAAGATTTCTATTTTTTGTAACATCGTCCGGGACGATATTTATATCGTCCTGGATGATCTAACAAAAGTAGAAACCCTAATTAGGGCATCCTCATTAAAGCAGCCGTCTTTTTGCTAAACACATCGTCTTGGATGATTTTGTATCGGCCAGGATGATCGGCTCAATTCAGCAAAAATCTGCTGTCATATCTACTTAGGAAAATCTTATTTTTGGATATCGTCCTGGTATATCGGCCTGGACTATAAAATATCGTCCTGGCCGATCGAGGTCAATTTTTCCAAAATTTCTCAGGCAGTTTTGGAAAGCAATTAATGGGGATTTCGTCCAGGCCAATCGCAAGATCATCCAGGATGATTAGACATCATCCAGCTTCATTTCAGGGCGATATTCAGGACAATTTTTCTCATATTTGTGCTAATCGGCCAGGATGATTTGGCTATCATTTTGGATGATAATGGCGGCAACTTGCATTAATGAGCTCGTTTTAAGAGCCTCTATTTAAGCTATGGCAAGGCACTTTGTAAGTGTCTTTGGCAGCCATTGTAGCTTCGTTCTTGTGGGGGAAACTTGAAGAGAGAGCTTGAAAGGGAGAGAGGAAAGGGTGGAGTTTGAGAAGGAGAAGATCCTGTGAGGTGGAGGAACTCAAGGGAGTGTGGTGGGGGATCCACACGGTTGCTCCGGTGAACTCGCACCTTAGTACCATCGGATTCAAGGCTTGTCTCGAGGTAAGTTCACCAAAGAAGAAGATCTCTTTGGTGTCAAAGGACCCGGCGACTCCGCCGCACCGGGGAAGGTGAAAGTGATTTTATAAGGGCTTCTCCGCCTAGCAGTGGGGGCTAAAGGAGAGACACTTGTTTTAGTGCAATACTTGGAGGGTGCCTCCAAGGAGTGGACGTAGGTCAAGGTTTGACCAAACCACTATAAATCCGGTGTGTTCTTTTCTTATTATTGCTTCCGCTTGATTCAATTTCCGCACTTTGATTTCTGTGGTGATTTTGGTTTGAGTTTTATCTTGGGTTTTAAAGTTATCCAATTTACCTCTTTTCTTTGTTAGCCTTGGGCCAGTTCATGAGGGCTTAACATCCCTAACGAACTTTCAAGTGGTCTCAGAATACTTTCTAGTGTCATCTGAGCACTTTCAACTCATAAATAGAGTAGTAAGCCCCATTCCAAATTAAATCCTTGGGCTATTTTTTACGAAAACCATAAGTCCCAACCTAAATCTAATATGTGGGCTACTTCCTAAAGAAGCCATAAGACCCGCTCCAATCCAAACTCCTGTGTAGCTTCTAAACGAACTTTTAAATCCCTAAATTAAATCCACTTATGAGTATTCTAATAGATGTAAACCCCAAAACCAAAAAATAAAATTAAAATCCACATCTAACCACTTCAGTCTATTCGGGATCCCTGAGAGGAGGCAATCCATGGCTGCTAATCAGATTCCCTGGACACTATGGTCAATGATTGTTAGTGTTGGTAGATTAAAACTACGGTATACCCGGGACGACGGAACCATGGGATCTTGATCGGGTCTACCTCAATTTTTCCCTACAATTGAGACTAAAACACCTAAAAATTTATTCATCCTTAAACGAGAGTTCTCTCTTAAGTATTAAGAGGGGTAATTTACTATGAGTGCTTACGCTCAAGGGAAGTAAGAACCCCAGATCTTTAAACCTTGACATTACCCTCAGGGGAAATATGGTTAAATACAATCTAACTTAAAGGAAATGGAATCCTATGTTTGTAAAGCGGGATTCATGCATTCGTGTCATTTTTCTTGAGCCAACAGATTTTTGGCGACTCCACTGGGGATTACCTCTCTCCATCTTTGGATGAGAAGAAAATTTATATCTAGTCTTAATAATCTAACATATATATCTATATATATATATATCTGTGTGTGTGTTCATCACAAGCTTGTGTTTTCTTTTCCAGCAGAATTCAGGTTGACTCTAATCCCTGCAAGTTCTGTTAAAAGGTTGATAATATGACACCACTGAAGTCCTTCATGACTGTGAACCTGGGTGAGGGAGCCAGAGTGCAGTTCCCTCAAGCTGTTCTGAACACAGGCTATGCTGGAGCGACCATTCAGTTTGGAACCATTTTTGAAGTTAAATAAAAAAAGGAATATACACAAACATCACATGATTATTTTCTAATGAGCATTAAGTTCAACATATGACTTATCACAACATGAAAAAATAGTCATAAACTTGACATATCATGCAAGGATATCTCAATTAGTACCTCTACAAGCATTGCCAGAATATCATTCTATCCTCAATACTTCATCATTATGGTAGAGTATGAACCAAATATAACCAAATCTAGCAGCAAATGTCTTTTCAAGCTCAAATATCATCCAACAATTAGACGAACAAAACATAATAAACATAAGGTATTCATCAACTAATAACCCAGTGACATAACCAAGCTAAGCAATAAAACTTAAAAAAAGAACGCATCCTCAAGATCACAGGAATACATGCTTGAAATTATTTCATAAATAATCTAGAAACTGAACACAACAACTTAGCGTCAAAATCAGTGAATGGGCCTGAGAAATGGAAATATAAAGAGAGGTAGAAGAGGAAATGGAAGAAATTGGAGAAGATGGAGGAGAAGAAAGTGAAGGAAATGAAGAAGGAGATAAGGTGGGAGGGAAATGAGAGAAATAGAAAGAAATTAGTGAAGAAAGGAAAGAAAAAGAAGGAGAAGTAGAAGAAGAAGAAGGAGAAGAAGAAAGGGCTACAGGAAAATCATCAATTACCTGCGGATTTTTCCGGCGGCTTGCCGGCGGCCTATTTTCCGATGACTTTTCGTCGGCCTAAATTTTAGCAAAAAATATAACAATTTTCTGGCGATTTTTCGGCGGCTTTCCGGCGGCTCTTCCAACGATTTTCCGGTGGCTTTTCTGGTGGCCTTCCAGCTGCTTTCCAGATTTTAATAATTTTGGTTTATTTGAATTAATTTTTAATTTAATTAATTATTAATTATTTTAATTAATTATTAATTTGATAACTTAGTCTAATAAATTATTAATAAAATAACATATTTAATTAATTATTAAATTTAATATTTTATTTTTTTATAAATTTTTAATCATAATTTTAATAAGATATAGTTTAAATAAATATAATATAAAGTTTAACACATTTTTAATGTCAGCATAGTGGTTGGGACTTAGCAAAACTGAGGGGACCCAGTTCGAATCCTGGGCAGGGAGCATGCAGCCGGGCAGTGCAGGTAGGAGTCCAGGCGGGCAGCGGGCTTTCTGGGCGGGCAGCTCGAGCAGACCGTCCTGCGGGCAGCTGGCAGGGCGGGAGTTCGAGCGGTCAAGGCAGCAGAACGGTAGGGCAACGGGCAGCACAACTCGGGCAACGGGCAACGCAACTCGGGCAACAGGCAGGGATTCTTGGGCAGCAATTTTTTTTTTAAATTAAATTTTAGATATTTTCTAGCAGCTTTTTGGCCACCAAAAAACCGCCGGAAATATATACCACCAGAAAATACCACCAAAAATTTTTTTTCCGACGCCTGTTTTACCAGCGAAAAATTTGCCGTTGGAAAGCCACCGGAAAAAGCCCATTTGCCCCCGAAAAATGCCACCGAAAATGATTGATTTTCTTGTAGTGGGATTACCAATAGAGAGGAAGGAGAAAGCTGATGTCGAGTTTAGACCTAGAGGTGGAGTCGGACGTGAGCAAGGCTTCGGCCTCGGCTGGGTCCCCCAAAGAGGAAGAGGGGGATGGGGCGTTGGGTCCTGTGTGATCCAAAGGAGACGAAGAGAGGGGGAGACATATATATATGTTGAGAATTAAGTCGTATGTACTCCAATCTTTGAGCATAGATAAAATAGAAAAAAATATCAACGCACAAAATATATTAAAAAATTTATACATGTTCACCCAATTGATAACTATATCATATTGTCATTACTACAAAGTTCATTATGATTTAGATTCTGAAGCTTTATAGCTCTAAGATACCACCTAATGACAATGCCACCACCACACTTTATAAAGAAAAAATTGGAGTTGTAAAAAAATTAAGTGAAATCCCCTAAACCAATCAGCGACTAAGATAACTAGTTTTTTTGCCAGTGCATTAAATTAAATGTGCATGAATTATATTCACCTTTTATCTTTCAATTCTACCAACTCATGATGTAACTATATATTAATAGATATGAATGCAAAAATAATTACTTTGTTAAGATAAATAATCAAATAGAAATGTGTTCAAATCAATGAGAATAAATGCTCAAAATAGACTCTAATTGGTTGTGAGCATGTATCTATATGCTCTTAAATGTTCATTCTCTCTCTTATACAAAATTTATACATACTATTTTCTAAAGTAGCTTTCTAATACAAAAATTTATAGTTTAAGAAATTTTTGTATTAAAAAACTGTTTTAAAAAGTAGTAAGAATGTTGTCCCAAATGAAGCCTTAGTCGTGTGATTGTCTGTATGTTTCTTCATGCTCTTATCTGTACCCAAAAAAATTTTACATTATATGAGTGTCAGATCATCTAAAATTAGCATGTGTATAATAAATCGTTATTTGAATATATTTCTCTTCTTATGGCACTCGTCACCTCTCTCTCACATATGATATGATATTTTATTCATAAATATATGTTTAATGTCTTATTGACTCATGTTACTTTTTGAGTGATGTTGAACTATTTCACTCGAATATAATCAATGAAAGTATAAAGTGAATAAACATGATTATAATAAACGAGTGCCATAATATTTCTTTGATTGAATGTTTTTATCTTTATAGCTTATAATATATAGTTGATTAATAAATTGATGATATTGAAAAATATATATTCCTCAGTCAAATGCTTAAAACACTTACAAAAAATAAGTTGTGTATGCTGAAAAAAGGGCACAAAATGTGTACCTAACTATTTGATATATTGCCTTATGTTGCATTAGCAGGTTATCAAAGAAAAAAAATGTTTTTAATTACACCCATTTTGACATTTTTTTTATTAGATTTTTCTCACCTTGCGTGGCATTACTAATTTAAAATGAAAAATTGAAGTTATGCATTTTGTTGTGATATAGGATCTATTTGGAATAACTTTATCACAACTTTTTTCTTCACATTGTAATTAAAGTTTTGTTTTGCTACTATTTTTTGCTACTTTTTTTTAAAAATTATGTGGTGGGAAGATACTTTTTACAATCAATGTTGTTAATGATAATTTGCTTTTTTTTAAAATATATATTTATGATATTCACAGTAATTTTCAAAAGTTATTTTTCTCACAATAACTTCACAATCATATTTATATTTTAAACTTTATAAAATGCTATAGTTAGCTCAAACAAATTCATAGTCAAATAACTAAAAAATTATAAAAAAAAATTAAGAATTACATTAAATTAATCATTTTATTATGATATTCAATTTAAATGATATTATAAGAATTTGATTGTTAATTTGTCAATGCAATATTTGAATATGAACATTATTAGTCTTCAAAAAGTAATTATATTGATAATTATAAGTCTTAGTTTTTATGATTAATTAAAATAAAATGAGTATCATATATTTTTAATCCATATTATTTTTATTATCCATATAATTAAAAACTAATATGAATTGAATATAAATAATATTTTTTTTATTTGAGAGGGCAGATATAGTATCCTATAATCATTAGTTCGCTTATAGCACATTTGAAATCCTATAACCACAAGCAAATAGATAGTACGCTTAAAGAACATTTTAACTAATGAATCAGATTCTAGTTTGTAAATGAAAGCATATATGCCTTTTGTTTTCTTCCTCTTTTCCAACTTAAACTGCTTGGCCAATTCTAGCTTCTCCTAGCCAATTCTAGCTTCTCCATAACCTAGCAATGATTATAAGAAAATT
Source organism: Dendrobium catenatum (assembly GCF_001605985.2). Lineage (NCBI taxonomy): Eukaryota > Viridiplantae > Streptophyta > Magnoliopsida > Asparagales > Orchidaceae > Dendrobium > Dendrobium catenatum. The sequence continues at coordinate 300,627 of NW_021319124.1, forward strand.
TGAAGCATATTCATGCAGATGATATTATTAAGGATATCAATAATAGCTTACATATTGATCAAATTTTACATGCTAAATTGCACGAACATCCTTATGAAACACAATATAAAGTGATTAAGTGCACTCCTTTACAGGAGGTTTGATCAAGCACTAAATCTAAAAAGGAAATGGTTAGCATATGATAAAAGGTAAACAAAAATTCCAAAAAAGAAATGGTCAAAAGATTTAATTTAAAAATAGTTAACAAAATATGGAATATTAATTATTTGTAATTTGTAGCATTAACATTTGAGGTTTTTAAAGGCTATCATGCTTTGAAGGTCGTTATTATATTAAAAAAAATGTATAATTGGTAATGGGGCCAACGGCTAGCGGTTCTAATTTGAAACTAGGCACTTCTAAAGAACATAAAAACTTTAGCTATAGTTTGCGTCAAAGAAAGATAAAAAGAGAGACTAATATTTTGTTAGGAAAGGGCTGAAGAAAAGAAGAATATAATGAAAAAGAATTAGAAGAAGAATAATATTTCTCATTGGTGGAATGTGCAATTAATACAAACCTCAATATTGAACAAATAAGAGATTCCTTCTTAATAACACACTAAAAATTATATTCTTCTCTCACTTGTTATTTGAGGTCGGACTATTCTTACCTTAGCTGCTCTCGCCTCCTACATCCTCCCCTTACATTAGCTTCTTAACTCTTGCCAATTGTATGCCATCTCAATTTATGTGAAGATAGTCTTATTACCATTTAAGCCAATGACAAATACACATGTCAGGATCAATGTTTTGTACTCGGGTTCGGAAGATGGCGCATTTTGGCAACACATGATATGATGAATATATTGACCTCAACTTTTGAAACAAGTTTCAAGAGCCATGATTAATAAAAACTTGTTTTTCACTCATATAAAAAAATTTCATATACAAGTTATAATATATAGTATGAGTAAGCAAATGAAAGTAATTAATATTTTGTTGCATAAATATAGTTCATAACATGATCACAACATAGAAGCAAAATCAACAATTATAGAAAAAACTTGAACAAACAATTGTATAAGCAAAATTATTCAAATCCTATAGAAGTAAAAAATAACATTATAACAAAAAGTTAAATATCGAAAGCAACACCATTTTTGGAATATCTTATGTGGCGATGGTCTAGTGGCCTCTAAAAATTCATGCTTCGGCCTCTCACTAGGAGAGTTTAAGATGTGTTACGGGTTAAACTTTTTAAAGGCAAATTAGATTGAATATAAGATTCTATCAAGAGATTTTGCCCTCAATTTGCAAGAATTGTATTATCTAATTTAAGGTTTTTTGAAATTCAAGCCCTTTTGGTTAATTATGCCACTCTATGACGAGAGTGAACTTTTGATTAAGGTTAGTCATTTGATGCTAAGTCCTTAGTGTATAATAGCAGTAATTTATGTATGATTTAAAATTTACTATCATGAACTTAAAGCAAATGATGGGCAAAATTGTAATAAATTTTATTGAGATCTTATGATTTTGTTGCACCAAGTTGTCATGATCTCTAATATAGTTAGTCAAGCAAGATAATTAATCCAAGTTAATTTAACGATCCTTATTGACAGTCATGTTTTGTTTCATCACAGAGTAACATGTTGATTTGGGGCGTTCGTTTATTTAAGGGGATAAATTTTAAGTAAAACTTAACCATTAAAACTTTTATACCTTATCAAATGAATTTATGATTCATTACTAAATGGTTTTAGCCATTGGGAACCTTGCGAGTTGTGATCGTGATTGTAATTTAATAATGTTATTTCATACCATGACTATTCTATTGGAGAGCTCAATCATAATTATTTACTTATGGCGTCATTTATTGGTAAAACTATTGGTTAGAGGACACTTGTTACATTCTTACTGATGATAGGTCATTCAGAATGAGTCGTAGCGATATGCTTGACAAAATAATAGTCTTTTGTGAGCTGAGTTTTTTTTTTTAATTTATCACTCTCAATAAACAGTTGTGAAGTATGGATGAACTTTGATTTAAATTCAATAGGTAGTATATTTTACTTTATTGATTTAAATTTTGTGAATTTTATTAATATTTTTGTAATTTTACTTGAATTCGATTATAAAAAACCTGCATAAGGGTCGAGGGGATTTTAAAAATAGAGTTCCCTCCTATTAACATTTACTTTTAATATATATTTATCTTCAGAGTTTTCATTGAATTTATTTTTATTATTTAAACATTATCAACTATGCTTGCTTGCTAACAGATGATCGGGTTGAAAAATTAGCACCATGAGTCACCACATTGGCAAGAAGATTTTGAATGTTTACATTTTTGTAATTTTTTTTTTTTTTTGTTGAAAGCATTAAAGGCCTACTGTCAAGGCAAAAAAAACGTCTTTGCATGTTTAACTATCATAGGTTCGTTTTAAAGAATAGATTTTACCATGCACCATTTAACACTTAATGTTTGAATATCTCTAATAGTATTCAATTGTTATCATATTCAGTCTTTACAAGGAGTAGACTTGAACTTGAAGAGGGGATTTTGGGAATTCCTAAAATAGTTCATTCTTTTAAGAAGGGGGGCACAATTCTCGAAGAAAGTTAAATTTAATTTTGATTTTTTTTCAATTTGGGCAGTATTTTCAAACATTGAATTTTAAGCACTTGGCACATTATCAAACTGCATGCATATTAGCTTAAATTTTAAAAAAGAAGAGACTTCTGAAATTTTAAGATAATTTCTTATTTTTGGATTCATCATACTTTTTTTATTGCTGGATAGAATTTAAGTTTATTTATCTTAACTCGTGTAATATTCTCAAACATCAAATTTAGGAGCTTAATGTATTGATTAGATCACATACTGGTAAATTTATTCAATGGTTTGAAGTGTTATGCATGCTTTTTGATGCATTTGAATGTATGTGCATTCTTCTTAATACACTTATGCAATTTACTTGCTTACTTGTAGGATATTTCATGCACCTATAGTGTACTTGCATGTCCACTTTATAGTTATAAATCATTTTGTGAGCTTGCAGAGTTTATTAATGTTCTTTTCAGTACATTGCCACTAGTGTTGGAGTTAATTAGATGGAAATAGATTCTGTAAGTTATTGTCAATTTTGATATTTTTGTAACTAAATGTAAATAGTTCATACACCACAATAATCATGGCTTTGGTGGGTTTGAGGTGTATCTTCTATGAAGAATTATGAAAATTTTGTGTAAGTAATTTTTTTCCCTGGATATTAAATTCAGGTGTGCTCTCTTTGTCAATTGTTAGTGTTCCATGATTTTTTTATTTGACTAGGAGAGTGCAAAAAAAAGTTGGTTTAAACGAAATGTTGTTAATGCAGAATTAGCAGTGGATGATAAGAATAATGACGAAGAAAGGGAAATGGTCTATAAGCAAAAGAAAACCAATTTCTTAGATTTGAAGAAGTTACAGCAGGTATCTCTCATTGATGTAACTAAGATATTATATATACGTTCATGACAACAAAAATATATATGGGATCCAAAAATTCATGCCCCAGCCTCCCCTGCTTTCAGGGGAATTTTAACAGATTAAGTTTAGGGGTACATTTTTAGAAGGCATATTAGGTTTGAAATAAGACACTACCCAGAGATTTCACCCTCATTTTGTGAGGACTTTATGATATGAGTTTTGGTTTTCTATAAGCGCAAAGCCCCTATAATTAATTACCCCTCCTGATAATGAGAAAGAAATTTTGATTAAGGCCAATCTTTGATTAGATATATTGTATCCGTTGTTACATAGTATCTAGCATATAGTAGCAGTATGGGTTGAGGAATTTGAGAGTTTGATATTTAAAATTAAAATTTTCACCATCTTGCACTTAAAGCAGATGGTGGGGGAAGTGATGATGGACTTGATCAAGATCCCATGGTTCCGTCGTCACGGGCCATCATGGTCCGTGGTCTACTTAGTTAGAGGAGGTAGTCAACCCAACCTGACAGAAGGATCCTTGTCCATAGTCAAGGGTTGCTTTGTCAAATGGAACCTTGTAGACCTAGGGGGAGTATTTGTCTACGGGGATAAATTTGAATCCACCTTAGCTAACAAAGGGCTTTATGCCCTATCAATTATATCAAATTGATTCATATCTCAAGGATTTAGGGTCATTGGGGAGCATATGGTCTCTAGCCATGACCGTAATTTACTGGCGTCATTTGGGGCGCAAACCGGCCGGTTTGGAGGCCCTATTCATAATCATTTACGTGTTGTGTCATTTTGGTGGAAAAATTATCGGTTAGAAGACACGTGCGACGTCCTTGCTGGCAAGATACAAATTAAGAATGAATCTTAATGATATTCTTGATCAGATATTAGCTCTTTGTGAGCTGAAGTGATATTTAAATTTATCCGCCTCGACAAACTGTTGCGGAGGGTGGATGGATTTTGCTTTAAGTGTTTGATGATTTTTTTTTCAATTTTAAATATATATATGTTGTTATTTTTGAAATTTTGAACTTTTATGGGCATTTGAGTGGTATTAGGAATTAACCCCTCCAGTTGAAATTTTCTATCAACACGGCCATTATTAGGGTACTTATGGGTATTTTCATTTAATTAATTAAACATTTTCAACTCTGTCAACTCACCGATAAAGAATCGAGTTTGTTGTCGATTGTATGCCTTTGATAGATTTTTGAAATTTAACACCTTCAGTTGAGATTAATACCTTGCATGACTCGTGTGAACTTCACACCTTAGCTGCCAACATTTATATATAATTTATAGTATTATCCATGGATTTCATACATTTGTTTGTGATCAAACTACACATCCCCTTATATTTCATTCATTGCAATGTTGAATATGGTTGCTTGTATTTTGATGTTGATTGCAGGGGTGTTGTAATGCAGTTTCTTCATTTGTTAAATCCCCTTTGTACCTTACTCATGAACATGTTGTATTGTTCGTTGCATGATGCTTGTGTATATTTGTAGGGAACCTATTATATTTCTTAAATATCAAATGTCGTTGTCTATAGGTGTTCGTATTCACTGTCACCTTTATGTTTTGCTCGTGTATAAACTACTATATGTTTCAAATATTGGAAATCTTATCCACCCCATGTTTCATGTTCGTCAATTGGCATTCACTTGAAAGCATTAGTTCACTGATCATCATTCATATGCTTTGAGAGTTTCACTATGAGTTTTCTATTTGCTTGCATGTTGGTTGTTGTCCACGGGGAACTGCTATGTTTATTCTTAAATGGTTGACATTGATTGAAAGGATATTGTAGCATTCACTGTATGTCCCTCGAATTCATTTGTAGTTTGGCGAGTATATTGCATTCATTTGTATATTTTTCGTTGTTGTTCACAAACACTTATAAGTCTCCTATAGTTGCTTGTGGATGAACTATTGTGTGTGTTTGAAAGCCAGTTGACATCTTTACTCACACCATTCTTCTAAGGAGTTTGAACATTCACCAAGCATTTTTCAGTGAATTGATTCCTTGTGTATTTCTGTAGTTACTTGGCATGTAACTCGTCATATTCCATTGCATCATGAACAAGCCACCCCATTACAAATTCATTGATTTATTCTTGTAGAAGATCAATCATGTTTGTGGATGAACTATTGTGGATCTTGTTCACGAATGTGGGAGCCCTCCAACTATTTTTATTTATTTGTGAGCATGATTGAGGCAGATTGCCGATGAATTGTATCCAATGTTGATTTGATTAAATATTATAAGTTGTCTTAGTTTCATTGTTCATCATTTGGGTGCAACGAAGGTTTATTCAACATGAATCCCATATTTCTTTACTGATATTCATTTGATTAATCAAAATTCTTATTTGGTTTTAGCATTTTTTATTGTATATTTATCAATTTTAAAGTTAAGTTCCTGATGGCCCTTTTGAGTTCAGGTCATCCGCATTACGTTCAAGTCCCTTATTCATTGAAAAATCCGGCAGCCTCCCGGCGTCTCCCCCATTTAGGAAAAATTTGAGAGTCATAGCTTTCCCCTCCACGCTATGTGAGTGCTTCAGGTAGGTGTCGGGCAACACCGCGACCGCATTTCTTCAATCCCTGCCATGCTACTAGAGTGCTTAAGGGTCTTCGAGATACCTGTTTGAAAACTCACAAGTTTTTCCCCCGCCATGCTACGAGAGTGCTTAAGGGTACTTAATTTCATCCTCTTCATGCTACTAGAGTGCTTTGAAGCCTACCCTCCTCGTCGCAAGCATCGCACCGGGTTCCCTCCTACCGTGCTACATGAGCGCGTAGGATGGTCCGCCGGCTCGCACGTAAGCGTCAAATGTGGAATTCAAGTTTGGAATGCTATACCTGCGTGAAAGGGGTTGATGGTGGTGATTGTGTCGATGGCGATGACAAAAATTACAAATATCCCTCTATTTTCTTTTCTTGAGGATGAAAATTACAAAAAATCCCTTGTCGATGGCGACAACAAGGGGAATTAGTAGTCCTTGTATCGCTCTTCTTCCTTTTTTAACCAACCTTCTCATGATCCAAAACATTCACAAAGCTATCATTAACAGCACTCCCAAAAACTGATGCTTTGTCTGTAACAACTTATTTTGGTGCTGCATATCCAAAGGTACCCATCACTCATGTAGTAACGTGGGAATCGCCACTGGTTGGACCTTCTTTGCTAGCCCAAAGCCAGAGAGCTTTGGGATGTAATTAGAGTCTAGAAGGATATTGAAAGCCTTAAAGTCTCTATAGACCACTTACTTTTTTATGAATGCAAAAATGGTAGGCCTCAAGTAGCTCCAAGTACTATTTTCATCCTAAAGTTCCATGGAAGTGGCTCAAAAGCTGCACCTCTTCTGAATAGGTGATTCTCTAAGCTTCCCTTTGGAATAAATTCATATATAAGGAGAAGTTCCTTGTCCTACTAGCAGTTTCCCAAAAACCTGACGAGGTTGTGACGTGATGGTCTTCCTAAGAAGTTTATTTCATACTGCCATTCCGTCAAACATTGCATGCTCTTAGATTTCAATTTTTTTAATAGCAACAATTATACCAATCCCACTCTTTGTAGGAGTAAGAGTCTTCTCATCAAGCCATCACTTATAAATTGTTCAAAACCCTCCTTCACCAAGAACTTTATCAAACATGAAGTTCCTTGTGGCACTCTTTAGTTCAACAAAAGTAAAGCCCTTATGATTTACCGCCTCTAGGATTCTACCCTCAGAAAACCCTTCAATGTCGTTGAAGTTATCATATGTGTTGTCACTAAAGCTAGAAAGCTTAGTGGTAAAAGTGTTAGCCGCCCTTGCAGTTGAGGTCCATAGGCTGGAAGGTCTCGTGGTAGAAGTAGTTAGAGATTTCCTTGGACTGTTGAGGCAATTCCCCATAATTTCTCTTATTCATATTCTTTTCCCTTTGAAGAAGTAAGAAAGTGGAGTGGTTTGCAGTTGTTGTGGGTCTATTGTAGTGTGAGGAAGAGGAGTAGGAGGTGGGTAGAGCTGGGGGAGACAGACAGGTTGGGGCAGCTATGTGCATGAAGGTCGGCTGCAAGTGAGGGTAAAGAAGACTAGGGTTGGTTCATAAATGAAGTAGGTAATAGAAGGGGAGTTTGCGACTATTTGATCTGTCTTGTAAGGAGGAGACAAATAGGGTAGAATGTGGGAGTAGGCTGAAAACTCACTCATTCAGGTGCGAAAGCAGAGAAAAATCTAATGGAGCCTCATTTAACTTTATTTTAATGACGAGAAAGACGAGGCTTGCAGGTTTTACAGGATACAAAAATAGCTCGTCGATTATCTGGGGTTTTCACCCCAATTTACAAGATACAACAGAGATTTTGACGCAGATACGAGGTAATATGAATTGATTTTAATTTAATGTGAATTTTGAATTTTAATTTAATTTAGTTAATAATAGTGATAATAATCTGATATTATTGTCAATATTATTTATTTTGAATGGCAGGCAAGCATCAATTAACCAAAACTATCTTGATTCCTGACATTTCTCAAAATTTGTGCATTTTTCCTTGGCGTAATTTTCATTGAGAAAAATTATGGTTGATTTTGGGTAGTATCGTTATTTCGGAAGCAATGGTGGAGTCCATTTTGCCATCCGATGTCATTTGGGTAAATGCCCCCGCCAATTTCCTCGATTTACATGTGTTGCCTCGGGACCCGTATTGATCTCCTTGCACGACTATAATTACTCAAATTAACAGTCACTTTTGGGTATTAATGACGTTTTGAATGCAACAACAAAATTTGTTTTGCGATTGGACGTCATTTGGGCAATGTTGTACATCCATTTTCTAGATTTGCATGCTGTTACCTCATATGACCCCAATTGAACAGGCTTACAGTGATGTTTGGATGTTGACGATGTTCTGGATGCAAGGAAAAAATCTATTTTGCGATTGGAAGTCTTTTGGGCAACGTCGCGCGTCAATTCGTGTATTGGTTGTCCCTTTGGATCGATCTCATCTAATTCGACTTCAAGGGGTCCCTCCGTAGGCGATCACAACATCCTGATTGTAATGGCACAGTCTGTTTGGCAATCGAAGTTCATTTGAATCTTCAAGTGATGTGCCGCACTGATGCGTGCGTTGCCTAAATTGTCAATTTTGTCTCTTTTTATATGTTTTGATGTGTGGTGGTCAACAATATAGAGAGTAGTTGTTCATTATTTTCAGTATAGTCCTTTTATTTTTATAGGCCTATAATGTTAAATTTTACTCTAGGGATTGATTGCCTTGTTGTCAAGACCAATGCAACCCAAACCATTTTCACACCAATTTTTGGATGCGGTACGTCTTCTTTCTTCATTGTTGGCTTGCAATTTATACACGCTAATATTGAATTAAAATTTTTCCTTTCGAGTTTTTTTTATTGGTAATGTTGTTACTTGTTTGCCTAGGCTACATTTTGTTTATGCTTCTATGTAATAGTCAATCTATGTGTTTAGTTTTGTTTACTTTGTACAGTGTTTTTTTGGTCGTTGTTATTTAATGTGAGTATATTAGATTTCATTTTTTCCCTCTCTTAAAGAAAGAAATAATATATTATGGATGTAAAACTGTTGAATGTGGCTGATCTACCAACAAATAGTGGTCAAAACATTATGAAATCCTAATAGGCTTGCTTTATATTTAAAGTTAAATTAATCCTAAAAACAGACAATTAAGATTGTATGTACTAAATCAAACTTGTATTGGAATGGCCCTTATTTGGTGAATACTCCATGCAAGATAAAATGATGGATGTTGGGTAATTATTCAAATACTAAAACAACAACAACAACAAGCCTTTATCCCATCATGTGGGGTCGGCAACATGAATCCTTTTTCTCCATTGTGCTCTGTCAAAAGTTAAATTATCATTTAAATTTAATAAAGAAAGGTCATTTATAATATTTTCTAACAAAGTCTTTTTAGGTCTACATCTACCTTCTTAACATAAGTCCAATGTAATACATCTACTTTCCTAACCAGGTCATTAGAAGACTGTCGTTTTATGTGACCAAACCATCTAAGGTGACTCTCTTTAATCTTATCTTACACAGGACCTACTCCAACCTTTCCACGTATATGCTCATTTCATATCATGTCTCTAAGAGTAAATCCACTCATCCACCTGAGCACCCTCATCTCTGCAACACTTAACTTAATATTATTCTTTTCTTTTAATAGCAAACATTCTGCACCATAAAATATTGCAGGTCTAACCACCATCTTATAGAACTTTCCCTTAAGTTTGAGGAGGTCTTTTCTATCACCCAACAAGCCCAATGCATTCCTCCACTTCAACCATCCAACTTGAATTTACTAATAAAATCCTCATCTATTTCACCATCACTTTGAATAATAGATCTAAGATATCTAAAATGTGAACTCTTATTAATGACTTGATCACCCAAAGTCACAATCCCCCCACTAGACCTATTATTACTAAAATTACATTCCATATATTCAAGTTTAATTCTACACAAATGAAAGCCTTTAGACTCTAATATTGACCTCCATAATTCAAGTTTACCTTCAACTCCCTCTCTACTCTTACCAATAAGAAGAATATTATCAGCAAGAAGCATACACCAGGGTACATCCTCTTGCAAATGTCTAGTGAGAACATCTATGACTAAAGCAAAAAGATATGGGCTTAAGGCTGATCCTTGATTTAATCCAACTGAAATAAAAAAATACTTGGTTAAACCACCTTGTGTCTGGACACAAGTAATAGATCTTGCATATATATATTCTTTTTTAGAACTCTCCATAGCACTTCTCTTGGAACTTTATCATATGCCTTCTCTAAATCAATAAATATCAAATGATTGATTTTATAAACTTAATTTTTAATCATTTTTAAGAGATGCAAAAATTGAGGGATGAAAAATTTATCTCTATTTTCAACTTAACTTTGTATCTTAGCTTATATGTTTGAGTGTTCCAAGGTATTACTGAAAGAAAATTGTCGATCCAACATAAAAATGCTTCAAGGTTTTACCTCTTATTGAATGTAGGAGCACAATTTAGACTATTCTGATAGTGCAATCTTGATTTTAACTTGCTTAAAGTACATCTTCTTATCATTTTCTTAATTTTTCTTCCCCATAAATATTTTAAAAGGCGGTGCTCCAGGAAGACATGGGCATAAGCCCTTTGAATTTAAATTTTATAATATTTATATCTAAACATAGGGTTAAGAAATCATATATTACTAAAAAAACTTGAAATAAATTTAAAAAACAAAGTCAACAATCATTTCATTTTATAATTCCAAAATCTACATAAAGAATTGATTAAGAATTTGATAGTCAGGTGTTTGGTTGAGAGGTCTATACAAAAGTTCATCATTAAAACATTAAAATATGAATGACAAATTAACATCAAATTTCTTATGATCTCAGAAGCTAAAAAACACACGTCATTCAAACTATAAAGATTGGAGGTGTTATGTTTTGCTAAAAAAGAAATACAGTGTAAAAGGAATGTAATGTTGAGTAAAAGTTAATGCATTAAAAATGCATTTGAGTTGTTTGGCTGAGTATATTAGGAATGCAGAAGTTTAATTTTTTTTTATTTGGTTTGAAGTAAAGGATTGCAAAATGAAATAATAATGCATTTGGAAGAATAGTTGATTGGAGGTAGTCGACATTTAGTAGTGGTCTGTATTGGTTGTTGCTAATTTTTGCATCATAATTCATCATAAGTTGTCCCAAAACTCAAAATTGAACTTTAGAACTCTTTGTAGTTTGAAAGTAATTGATCAAATTGATAAAGTAAATCCAATGTATACAAATGAAAAAAATAAACACATTACAATGAATGAGTCTAATAAGCATAAAATAAAAAGTAAAAAAAATTATGCATGTCAATGATAATTGTTGTGTGTTAGAACAATCACGACGGTAGAGAGATATTTTAAATTTAACATCCTAGCTTTATATGAAGATCTAACATACACAAATACGAGAGAAGGGTGTAGCAATCATAAGGGACCCCCATATTTTTCACATGGAAAACCCAGGAAAGGGAAAAATCATAGGGCCTGGCCCAATTAAAATGACTCAACTAATGTTTGTAGTTGATTTATAAGTGAAGCTCTTCATCAGGGAAAGGCGTTGCACAATGTGTAAATATAGTTTTTGTATATAGCATATTACATGATTTCAGTTGGAAGGGTCTAATGTCCTGAGAGGTATTCTTAAGAGAATGTTGGCCATTTCATTTGGTTGGTAGGACCGTAGTTAGGCGACGGTGGTTGGAGGGTCCGTGGTCGGTGGGCAACTACGATCAGAGGGACCATAATCAAGTGAAGGAGATCGGAGTGACCATATTCAAATGATGTTTGGACTGTAGTCAAGTGATGGTAGTTGAAAGGATTGTTGTCAGGCGAGGTCGAAGGAACCATAGTCGACTGACAGAGGTTAGAGGACCGTAGATGGGTCATACAGTACAATTAGTTTAATTGAATTGTAGTTTATCTAGGATAAACTCTTGGATGACCAAACATCATCTCTATCGATCATCCAGTATGATATAAATTTTACGATATGATCATAATGGTTAATTAAGCTTAATTCAATTGATTAATTTTTGGGATTAATTTGGGCAAGATTTTCAAATATCATATAGTATGACCATGTTCGCATAGTATTAAATTTCAAAATATTATCTAAATTTAATTGGCGGTAGAGTTTCCTAATTACAACAGATCACCCTATACGATTCAATTCATATAACACTATTAGTTCAAAACTTAATTCATTTAATTTAAACATTTTAATTATTTTTTATCACTCATAGCATGCAGTATGATCTAGATCATACAGTAGAATATTCACATGTATCATACAGTACAATTAGGATAATACTAGATGATCTTGGTTAAATTGTTCATCTCAAAGTGCCTGCCTGTACGCTCGTTGAACAAATATATCATATAGTTTGAATGGGTGTTCATACAGTATAATGGCTAATTAAATATCATATTGGATAAATTGAAATGCCAACGGTCACTGCTACATGTATCATACATTATGAAGAATAAGTTTGCACAGTACGATGACCAATAATTGAGTTAATCTGAACCATTAGAATGACTAAACAGCGTTGATGTGATGTTCTGTGTAGATAATACAATACAAAGTGGATTGTACAAATATGTTGTGAACAAAAAAAGAATTTGTTAGTGATGATCAGGGAAATCTCCACAAGAGACAACATACACATAATAATCACCATTCATAATAGAGATAAACAAATTTGATAAAAATAAAAAATAGAACATAAACTTACACCAAATAAATGCACAAAATGTAATAAAAATAAAAACAAACTCACTTTAACTTGCCTTAATCCCAATTTCTATCCATGAATATCTATGACACCTAGTCTAGTTCTAAATGAATTAAAAGTACCATAATTTAGAGGTTTTATAAAGATATCTGCTAATTAATTCTTGGCAGCAACATGATGCAATTTTATGTCTCTCTTTGTTATATGATCTCTAATAAAATGATATCTAATGCCAATGTGCTTAATGAGAGAATGTTGCATTGGATTCCTTGAGATACATATTGCACTAGTGTTATCCTATGATATGGATAGTGCCTACAAAAATTTTAAGGTCAATAATTTATTGTTCTAGCCATAAGACCTGAGCAACACAACTTCCTCTACCTATGTATTTCGCTATAGCGATGGACAGGGCTACAAATTCTATTTTTTACTAGACCAAAAAACTAAGGGTTATCCTATGAATTGATAAGTACCAGAAGTACTTTTTATATCTACTCTACACCCTATAAAGTTTGAGTCTGAATATCTGACAATTTTAAAGGTTGAGCTACATCTAGGATACCATATGCCTAAGTTTTACATGTCTATAAGATATATAAGAATTCTTTTCACAGCTATCATATGGGATTCTTTTGGATCAACTTGAAATCTAGCATATAAGCATACACTAAAAATAATATTAAGTATACTAGTAGAAAAATAAAGTAGAGATCCTATGATTCCTCTATATTTCTTCTGGTCTACTAACTTTATATTTATATCTCTATCAAGCTGGATAGTTGAGCTCATTGGTGTATTTATACTTTTAGAATCTTCCATATAAATTCTTTTCAAGATCTTATTAATAGATTTAGTCTGACTAAGGAAGGTACCATCCTCTCTCTACTTTATACTAAATCCTAAAAAATAGGTCAGCTCTCCCATCATACTCATTCCAAACTCTATACTCATAGTATCTGAAATTGATTATAAAATTTTTCATTGGTAAATCCAAAAAGTATATCATCAAAATAGATTTGAACTCTGGGTATATCGTCTCCTATTTTCTTAAGGAATAAGGTGGTGTCTAGACTATCCTTAACAAATAATTTATGTAGGAGAAAAGTGATAAGTCTCTCATATCATATCCTAGGTATCTGTTTTAATCCATATAAAGCTTTATGTAATTTATAGACAAGATAGGGAAAAAAGGAATTTTTAAAACCTGTGAGTTGTTCTACATAAACACCTTTCTTAGTAACCCCATTAAGAAATGCACTCTTAACATCCATTTGATATAATTTGAAGCCTCTAAACATACAAATGCTAAGAGAACTCTAATGGCTTATAATCTAGCTACAGGGGCAAATGTCTCCTCAAAATCAATCACTTCTATCTGATTGTACCCCTTAGCTACTAATCCAGCCTTATTTCTAATAACTGATCCAAAGACATTCAACTTATTTTTAAATACCCATTTAGTTCCAACACTACTTTGATCGGTGAGTCTACTAACTAACTCCCATACATCATTTCTAACAAATTGAATTAACTTCTCATGCATGGCTAAGATCCAAAATTCATCATTGAGAGCTTGATCTACACTAGTTGGTTTTATAATTGAAATGAATGCAGTATAGCTAACCTCTTTTCTAAGGCATTTTCTAGTCCTAACCCTTACTTATGGATCTCCTAGGATAAGCACTCTAGGGTGACTAGAGGAATATCTTCACTCTCTAGGAAAAGGGTCATGAGGTTCTTCTCTGTCTCTTAAGCCAATAACCTCTACTTCATGGGTAATTTCTATTTCCTCTTCATCTGCAAATCTAGGATCAATAGATCTGTCGTATTCATCAAATACAATATGGGTGGATTCCTTTACAACTAAGGTTCTTTTGTTGAAGACCCTATAGGCTTTACCTACTAGGTAAAATAACCTAAGAAAACTGATGTCGAGTGCCTTAGAATCAAACCTAATTTATCATTTATAAGCACTAAATACTTACACCCAAAGACATACAAATATGAAAGGTTAGGTACCCTACCCTAAACCCTAAGCTCATAAGATATCTTATTCAGATTGGATCAAATATTCACCCTATTTAGCACATAATAGGTAGTATTTCACTGCTTCTACCCAAAAATATTTATGTAGGGTATACTCAACTAATATAGACCTAATAGCCTCCATTAGTGTCTTATTCTTCCTTTCAGCTATAGGGGTCCTAGAAGTAAAGAAGTCATGATCAATCCTAGATTCTTGGCAAATAATTCAAACCTTTCATTATAAAACTCTCCATCATGATCACTATGAATTGTAGATATCAAGCAACCTAACTTCCCTTGAATTCAATTAGTGAAAATCTTAAACTCATAAAAAGACTCACTCTTATGTATTAAGAATCTAACCCAAGTGAATCTCGAGAAATCATCTACGATCATAAAACCAAAACTTTTACCACCTAGACTAACTATACTAATGGGTCCAAATAAGTTCATATATAGGATCTCTAATGGTCTAGTGGCAGTGATATCCTTAACAAAATGAAAAGGATGACCTAGTTTGCTTTCCTAATTAACAAGCATCATAGAGACGGTCCTTAGAGAAATCTAGCATGGGAATACCTCTAACTAGGTCCAGTTAGGTAATCTTCCTAAATATTTTCATACTAGCATGGTATAATTGTCTATGTCATAGCCATGAATCATCTATAATAGTTTTTCAAGTAACAAAAATTATCAGAAATATTAATGCAAGTAAAATCAAGTATATAAACATTGTTAATTCTCTTTCCTTTTAGTATAATCTTTCAATTTAGAATGATTGAACACTTATTTGAAATAAATTTTATATCAAATTCCCTATCATATAATTGACTAATGCTAAGTAGATTATGTTTTAAACCTTCAACTGAAAGTACACTTTCAATAATAAAATTATTGGTCTTACCAATTATATATGAACCAACCACTTACCTAGTGGTGTTATCTCCTAAAGTTACCTTGTCTCTGCTTTGGTCTCTAGCGTGATAATTACTTTATATCTCTAGTAATGTGTTTTGAGTAGTTGTTATCCAGGTACCTGTTTTGATTAAAAAAATATACATCTAGGTATATATAGTTTTGAAAAATATTTAATTATCTTTGAGAATATTAAATTTTTAATTTTAAAATTGAACGCGTCATTATGAACAGTATATCATCTCGGGAGGTGATCATATCGTTCTCTAATGGGTTCATATTTTAAAATTTTAAATTCATCCGAATTATCGTAGTCAAACTCAAGGAGGAACGACATATGATCTCGTAAGATCAAAATGACGTTCAATCAATTGTTTAACTATAACAATTCGGATAAGAGATCGTTAATTTCATAATCAAAATAACGATAATAAAATAATATATCTTCCCAAAGAAAGATGATATTATCTATTATCGATTATTTTAATATGACGATAACGATCGCCATTTTTTTGTTTGAATTCCCAAAGATAATTAATTGAAGGGTTTTGAAAAATTAATTTTGAAAATCAATTCTAGGTTTCTAAATCTCCTACGAGCGCAAGCCCTCGTAGTTAATTACATCGTAGGAAAATTAGAGATTTTCCTACGAAAACTCTCGATTAAAATAGCGGTATAAGTTTTATTTAAGATTTTCAAAGATTGACATCAAAGGAAGAAATTGTAGGAATTTTCAAATGGGATTGGATCAAGTCTGAACACTTATTTTCAGAGTCAAAGGGAGAGGAGTAGGGAGTGTTTTGAGATTCTGAATTACTTCAGAAACACCCAAATCTATCCTAATTGTAAGGCTTACATTTGATTGAAATAAATTTTTAGTTTGAGTGGTCAATTTTATTAGAAATTTGGGATTCAATTCCCAAAAGTTGAGGTCTTATGGCCCGAGCCAGCCTCAGAACCTAAGTCTAAATTGGGTACTAAAAAGTGACCCGAACCTAGCTAGTGCAATAAATCAAACGAGATATTATCATAAAATGGTGGATGTTATCGAATACTCCTCCGCAAATTTTTATTCTCAAATTTTTTTTTTTTTTATGCCATAAGATCTTTTCTCAAACGGTTTTTAAACACAATTCGGAACCCATATATGATACTAATTAAAGTTCAATTTGATTTTAGACTACTTGAACTATAATGGCATACCAAAGAAGGGGGCAAATGATGTTTAAGATTTTCTTTTTCAAAAATCTCTTCTTTGAAAATCTTAAACCAAATTCATATCTATAACATGTTAAATAGATTTTCTCAAGTGAGCGAATCAATAATAAAAATTCAAATTACTAATTTTTTTTCTTGATTTTATAGCAAACTAAATAGAATTTTTTATATTTTTTATTCTTTTTGTTTGCTAATAAAAACTTAAATCTAAAAATAATCACAAATTTTTTTAACTGATTTGCAAAAGGTAAAGCAGTATGAAAATAAAATATGTAAAAAATAAAGTACTAAAAACAAGAAAAACACACTTGATTTATAGTGGTTGTTCAAATACTTACCTTATGTCCACTCCCCCGTACCCCATCTTCAGGTATTGCACTAAAAATCTTTTAGAGTCTCTCCTATTATACCCCTATAAAAGAAATAGAGAAGCCTTTACAAGAATCTCTTTCCCCAAACTTGTGGGGAGTATTTGAATCCCTTTCACACAATGTTGTCATGAAGTAGCTGAATCCCTTTCACCAACAATGTGTGGAGAAGCTCAATCCTTTCACCAATCATGCGACGGGAGTTGCGGCGTGGCCCTTTGACTCTAAAAGCGATTCTTCCCCAGAGTTTTCCTCAAGTAAACTTTGACCTATGAGAAAGAAGTATGATATTGCCGAATAAACAATGTGTAGACCCTCTCTCACATACTCCTTTGATCCCACAAGCGTATTTACCCTCTCTTCTCAACAACACCTTTCAAACTCTCTCTCACAAAAGACTCAAGCAAGCCCTTGACTGCCAAAGACTCTTAAATGAAATAGAGTTGTTTAAATAGCAAGGATTAAAAAAAAACCCTAATTTTTAATATAAGCCGTCTCTGTTAGTAAAATATGATATGAAGATCATCTATATAATTAGTTTGATTCTCCCTTAGTTACTGTATAATGAATTGTTGCATTTATACAATCAGTTCAAATATTTTCTACTGATCGTAAGTTAGATCATAGCTATACATAGATTAGTTCATTTGAATTCAATAGTTTAAACCATTCATATTGTCAATCACCCGCTGTATCTGAAGCATATTTGGATATGTAAATTACTTAATCTTACCACATTCGCTATGCCCTTTTCATATGTTATACTGTGAATTAACGTCAAGACCATTTGGTCTCGAGTTATAGTTTCATGTATTAATTATAGATAGGTTAATTAATGCATCCTAGGTTTTACCCTTATATGTTGGTATTCTCTCTTGAAGGTTTAGTGTTGTGGACCTCTCATAGATTCAAATCCAGATGAAGTTATGACCAATCTATTAGAGAAAAAAAGAATGAATTGATCTTGCGCGATTACCAGAAATTCTTTGATTTCTTTTCAAACTAGATGGATTATTCATCCGCCTCTCAGGTTTCATGAATCCATCATTTTTGCTAGGAGTACTGAGAAGATCTAAATCCCATTCCTGCTCCCATAACTTTCATCTCCAATGTTTGTGTCGGCCTAGAGAGTGATTTCACTGTTGGTTTCTTTTTGATCTCGCACATTTCACCACTTCAAATTAAAAACCATCACCCTTATTTACCCCAGCTTATAATATGGAATCATACCATTTGTAACTTAATAGTTAATAAGATTGATACAATTGATTACTTTCAAGATTAATTTGAGGAAATATTTTTATTCTCAAATTGTCCATAATCTTTTTCTCAGGCGTTTTAAAACCACGAATCGGAGAACCCATTCTATACTAAATTAAATTTCAATTTTTATGTTAGATACTTTGAATCTATAATGCATACAAGAGGGGGAAAAATGTGTTTAAGATTTTATTTTCAAAAATCTCTTCTTGAAAATCTTTAGACCAAATTCATAGCTTATAAACATGTTAAATAATTTCAAGTGGAAGCGAATAATAAGGAAAAATCAAATACTAATTTTTCTTACTTTGATTTATAGCAAACTAAATTATAATTTTAGAATTTAGTTCTTTTGTTTGCTAATAAAACTTAAATCTAAAAATAATCACAAAGTTTTAACTCGGATTTGCAGAAGTAAAACATGTATGAGAAATAAAAATGAAAAAATTAAATGTACTACAAACAGAATAAACACACCTTGATATTATAGTGGTTTGTCAAACTTGACCTATTCCACTCCCCGTTCCCCATCTTCAGGTATGCACAAATATTTTTAGAGTCTCTCCTTTACCGCCATAGAAGATAGAGAAGCCTTTACAAGAATCTCTCCACCAAACTGGTGCGTGGAGTATTTGAGATCCCTTTCACCAATGGTGTCGATGAAGTAGCCGAATCCCTTCACCAACAATGTGGTGGAGTAAGTCAGAATCCTTTCACCAAAGTGCGACGAGTTGTGGTGGCCCTTGACTGTCTTAAAAGGTTCTTCCCAAAGGTTTTCCTCAAGTAAACTTTAGACCTATGGAGGAAGAAGATGAATATTGCGTTGATAATAACATGTGTGACCTCTCTACAG
>NW_021319124.1:322245-328122 GCF_001605985.2 Dendrobium catenatum
ACATACTCCTTTGATCCCACAAGGTTATTTACACTCTCTCTCAACAACACCTTTCAAACTCTCTCTCACAAAAGACTCAAGCAAGCCCCTTGACTGCCAAAGACCTCTTTAAATGAAATAAGAGTTGTTTAAATACAAGGATAAAAAAAAACCCTAATTTTTAATATAACCGTCTCTGTTAGTAAAATATGATATGAAGATCACACTATATAATTAGTTTGATTTTCCCTTAGTACTATATAATGAATGTTGCACTATACAATCAGTTCAAAATTTTCTATTGATCGTCAAGTACGATCATAGGGCTATACAATATGATTAGTTCATTTGAATCATAGTTCAAACATCATATTTGTCAATCGACCTTCGCTGATATGCTGAAGCATATTTAATATGTCAATTATTATCTTACTAACATTCGCTATGCGCCTCTTGTCATATTTTATACTGTGAAATGTAACGTCAAGGACCGTTTGGTCTCGAGTTATAGTTTCATGTATTAATTATATGATAGGTTAATAATGCATCCTAGGGTTTTACCCTTATATGTTGGTATGTCTCTCTTGGAGGTTAGTGGTTGTGGACCTCTCAATAGGATTCAAATCCAGATGAAGTTAGACCATCTATTAGAGAAAAAAGAATGAATTGATCTTGCCGGATTACCAGAAATTCTTTGATTTCTTTCAAAACTAGATGATTATTCATCCGCCTCTTAGGTTTCATGAATAGCCAAGAAAAATCCATCATTTATGGCTAGGAGTACTGAGAAATCTAATCCCATTTGCTCCCATAACTTTCATCTCTCAATGTCAGTGTCGGCCTAGTAGAGTGCTTTCACTGTTGGTGTTCTTTTTGATCTCTGCACATTTCACCACTCCAATAAAAAATCCAACTACCCTTATCGTACTCCAGCTTATAATATGAATCATACCATTTGATCTTAATAGTTAATTAAGCTTGATTCAATTGATTAATTTTCAAGATTAATTTGGGAAAGATTTTTAAATTGTTGCGGATCTATTTTCATGATTTATGGTTTTGATGATAGCAAATACTTTTATTTCTCTACGACTGCCTTATCTACTGACATTTCAGGTCCACACTATCAGTCTGCAATTTGGAACCAGCTTAAGATTGGATAGATTAGGTCTGAGTCAGTTTGTATCCCTTTTCCTTTCTTCAGTCTATTGTATTTGGTGTGGCTCTTGATGCTTTGTAACTTGGAAGATTTTCTGACTATTCCCTAGAGTTTACTATTTTTGCTAACATCATCCGGGATGATATTCATATCATCCTGGACGATCGGTTCAAAAATAGAAATTCTAATTAGGGCATCCTTATTAAGGTAACTTTCATAAAACACATCATTCTGGACGATTTTATATCGGCCAGGATGATAGGCTCAAAATAGAAAGAATCTGCCGCCATATCTATTTAGGAATTACTTATTTTTTGACATCGTCCAAGGGATCGGTCTAGGCTATAAAATATCGTCCAGGATGATCTAGGAAAATTTTTCCTAAATTAATCTGGTATTTAAGGAAAACAATTATGACTTGATTGCACGATCAAATCGTCCTGGACAATTGCAGGATCGTTCGGGCCGATGCGCTGGACGATTGGACATCGGTAGCTGTTTTTAGGGCGATATTCATGACGATATTCCACAATTTGTACTGATTGCCCAGGATGATATATTTATCTTCCTGGACGATATATTTATCATCCTGGATGATATGAATAAATTTCTTCTAATTGCCTCAAATTGTTCCGGTTGATTGGGCTTAAATTGCACTAATAGTACTGGACGATAAAGTCGGCAAGTTGCATTAATAAGCTCTTTTTGAGATCTTTTATTTAAGCTTTGCAAAGGCACTTTGTAAGTGTCTTTGGCAGCCATTTAGCTTCATTCTTTTGGGGGTAACTTGAAGAGAGAGCTTGAAAGGGAGAGAGGAACGAGTGAAGTCTGAGAGAGGGAGGATCCTGTGAGGGGGGACTCAAGGGAGTGTGGAGGGGGATTCTACACGGTTGCTCTGGCAGGCTTGCATCTTAATATCATTGGATTCAAGGCTTATCTTGAGGGAAGAACACCAAAGAAGAAGATCTCTTTGGTGTCAAAGGACCCGGTGACTCCATCGCACCGGGGAAGATGGAAGTGATTTTGAAAGGGCTTCTCCGCCTAGCTATAGGGGCTAAAGGAGAGACACTTAGTTTAGTGCAATACTTGGAGGGTGCCTCCAAGGAGTGGACGTAGGTCAAGGTTTGATGCAGACACAAAAGAAGAAAACTGACACAATGAGTAGAACTTAAAATAAACTTTATTAAATAAACGCAAACGACCCAAAACTTGACAAACACAACAAAAGATGCTAGGAGATTTTAAAGAAATAAAGAAATTTAAAAAGATGCTATCCTCAGACAACCGTTAGAGTGGGTTCCTCACATGCATCGAATTTGTAGGTTAAATAAGTAAAGTGCATAGAACTAGCAAACCGATGGTCCACAACTGCAAGATTGTCCAATTTCTTCAATAGATGCTTCAAATCAACTTTGATACGACACCCTAAAGTTGCTTTACTTTGAGAAGAAGGATACAGATGGAGTGGCACTTGCCGAGAGACGAAGAGATTTGAAGCCCGAGAAGAAAGGGTGGAAAGAGCCCACAGGATTTCCGGAGGGGATGAGAAAAGAAGGTTGGAAAGAGCCCGCAGGATTTCCGAATAAACCCGCAGGTTAATAGCAAATATACTCACAAATATCAACTCCCTTCTCTTCACAACATTTTCTCATATTTATAGGCAAGAGAGAGGAATGCCAAGAGCCATAAGACTTTAATTTTTTTCATTATAACCAAAGCATTAAGCATAGGAATCTTCCCCCCAAGCTCACGGAAAAACATCCAAACCAGGAACCAAGGAGACAGCCACGGGAGACGAGGAAACCACACGGACCGAGAGTCACAGCCACGGGAAACGAGGGACAATCACAGAAGAAGGAGCCCAGCCGTGAGATCCCAAGAGGTAAAGCATCCCAACATAAATTCTTATGCATAGAAGTCATCTCCCAATAAATATAAGCCACGGATTCCCAAGAGACAAGAAGAAAGGGGAAGGGGAAGGGATAAGGCCACTCCAAAAGTAAACTTCATAATAAGGTACCTTTTGAGAATTAAAGAGCTGCTAAACTTCAGCTCAAGCAACTTAGAGAATAAGCTCAATACCGAATGCTCCAAAACAGCCAACCCGTGAACCACCAGTAGCCAGGGACCAATCGAGCCAGCAAACCAAAGGTCTACCAAGCCATATGCACTACCTACCATGATCATTGGATGCTTTCCCATCATTGGATAGCTAAAAAAGAAAATAAAATAAAATATACTATTGTCCAAACATAAATAAAAAGTACATTATTTATTGATAGCATCAATTCTCCCCTGGTGGAAAATTCTCATCTCCTGATGAGAACGTATCAGCAACTCTCTCATAAAGCTCCCAGTTTTTCTTTTTTAAATCAGCAGCATTAATCCAGGTACAGTCAGTCAATGGCCGATTGCTCCATTTAACCAAAAACTTTTTGTGCTCTCCATGCCTCATTTGAATAACCTTCACATCAATAACATCTTCGATTTGATCTTAAGACTTTACCAAAGGAGCAGAGAGTGGTAAAGTTTCAATATCTATAAAATCGTCAGAATCTCCTTCATACAAAGACAAGTCAGAAACATTAAAAACAGGTGAAGTGCCAATAGTATCTGGTAAATCTAACAAATAGGCATTAGCACCTAATTTTTTAATCACACGAAATGGACCAAATTTCTTTCTGCTTAACTTTTTAAAAGTGCCAACAGGAAACCTTTGGCGACAAAAGTAAGCCATCACTAAGTCACCTTCATTGAAATTTCAACGAGCCAGCAAACCAAGTTACCAAGCCATATGCACTACCTACATGATCATTGGATGCTTCCCATCATTGGATAGCTAAGAAAAAAGAAACAATAAAAAAAAAATACTATTGTCAATAGATAAATTAAAAGTACTATTATTTTTGATAGCATCAATTTCTCCCCTTGTGGACAAATATTCATACTACGATATGAGAACGTATCAGCAACTCTCTCATAAAGCTCCAGGTTTTTCTTTTTAATAGAATCAGCAGCACTTAATCCAGACAGTCAGTCATTGGCCGAAGTGCTCCATTTTACCAAAAAACTTTTTTGTAGCTCTCCATTTCGCCATTTGAATACTTCACAGTCATATAACATCTTCAGATCACGTGACCGTCTATTAAGATTTCAGAACAAAGGAGCAGAGAGTGGTAAAGTTTCAATTCTAAAGAATCGTCAGATCTCCTTCATACAAAGACAGGTCTGAAACCAGTTACAAGAACTAGGATGAGTGCAACAATAGATATTCTGGTGGAATCTAGACATAAGTAGGCCATTAGCCACCTAATCTTTTTAATACACACGAACATATGGACACAATTGATATCTTTCTACTAACTTTTTAAAAGTGCCAACAGGAAACCTTTGGCGCCGAATTCAGAAGAGTAAGCCATCACTAAGCGACCTTTCATTCGAAATTTGCTTCTTTCGATGTTTATTCAGCTTCAGTCTATATTTTAGCAGTAACTCTTAAGTTTATTCAAAACCTGTTGGTTGGCACAGTTTTTATTATGATCAAATGTTTCAAAAGCCTCAGCACTAGTTTTTTAGGAAGAGATAAAGAATTTCTATCCAGAATGTGAGGAATAGGTTGACCCATAAATAATTTCAAATGGAGTTTTTCCAGTTAGAACGATGTAACATAATTATTATTATGCAACTCAGCTGAGCAACACTAAATCCCATTGAGATGGTTTTTCTCCAGCCAAAGGCCATCTTAACAAAATTCGCCAAGCTTCGAGTTTACCTACCTCAGTCTGCCCATCGGTTTGAGGATGATAGCACTGCTAAATGAAGGTAGTTCTAAGTTTTTTCCCACAGAGTCTCCAAAATGACTTAAAAACCTAGGTTGTGATCAGAAGTAAAAGTTCGAGGAATACCATGCAAACTGAACAACCTTCTTTAAAAAAATGTAAAACTAGCAATACGAGAGCATTCAGAAGTTTTCTTGCAAGGAATACAAATGTGTCATGTTTACTGAATCGATCTACTACCAGCAAAAACAGAGTCATATTTCGAAAAGTATATTGTAGCCTAAAAATAAATCCATAGAAATATCTCCCAATATTGTTTGGAATAGGCAGAGGAGTATACAAACCAGAATTTGTGTAGCTTCCTTTAAAAGCTTGACACACCTTGCATGTGTTTTACTAAGTTTAGCAATGTCTTTCTCATGTGGGCCAGAAATACTTTTCTTCAACTAACAGCAATTGATTTTTCCTTGCCCAAAAGTCCTCCCAACACTCCACTATGCCAATTCTTTCAACAAGTTTTCTCTCAAAGAACTTTTTGATATGCAAAGTTTCTTAATTCCATTAAATAAAGAAACACTTATGTATAACAAATTAAGCAGACAAGGATCAGTCCCGAAGCACAACAAGCATTCCATAATATTTTTCAAATCCACAGAATCATTTGCATAAGGTCTTTCAAAACAAATATCAAAAGAGAGTGTCGTAACAGTTTAAGCGATGCAAAACACAGTAATGCACAATGATGGACGGTGATTCGGCGTGTAAAAGCGATCAGCAAACTTATTAAAAAGAACGTCCAGATTTTATGTTTTGATATGAAAGTGATATTTCTTGTAAAAAAAAACCCATTGGCGTGTTCTTTATGTTCACGATTTTTTGTGGATCCCAAAAATCATTTAAACGAAGTGCCTCGCATTAGTATGTCAAAATAAAATTCTTTTGAATCAGATAACATCTCCA
>NW_021319124.1:328222-346911 GCF_001605985.2 Dendrobium catenatum
AGAATTTCAAAGCTTGAACAATGGCATAAAATTCCAAGTCATAAGTAGAATATCGAGATCGAACATCATTTATCTTTTCACTAAAATATGCAATAGGCTTTCCTTCTTGACTTAAAACAGCACCAATACCAACATGCAATCAACTTCAAAAACTTTTTCAAAATTTGGTAAGCTAAGAATAGGAGTTTGACTCATTTTTTATTTGATCAATTAAAAAGTAATGTCAGCCTCGGGGGTCCATTTAAAAGTTCCTTTTTTCAAACAGTCAGTGATGGGAGCAGTAACAGTACTGAAATTCTTAACGAATCGATGAAAAAAAGATGCTAACCCATCAAACCCTTTTACCTCTCTGATATTCTTAGAAACAGGCCAACTTTTTATTGCTTCGACTTTCACGGGATCTACTTTGATTCCTTTAGCAGATATAATATAACCCAAAAATGTCAAACTCGAAGTCATAAAAGAGCATTTCTTTAAATTGATGTATAGCTTCTGTTCTCTCAAAGTTTTCAGAATCTATTTAACATGAAAAAGGTGTTCAGATGGACGAATGCTATAAATCAGAATGTCAACAAAATATACAACCATAAATTTTCCAATAAAAGATCGTAAAACATGATTCATTGTTCACATGAAAGTACTCGGAGCGTTAGACAAACCAAAAGTCATAAAAAGCCATTCATATAAGCCCTCTTTGATTTTAAAAGCAGTTTTTCATTCATCTCCAAGTCTAATTCTTATTTGATGATACCCACTTTTCAAATCAATTTTTGAGAAAATTTTAGCACCACTTAACATATCCAGCATGTCATCCAGTCTAGGAATTGGAAATCGGTATTTGATTGTTATTTTGTTTATAGCTCAACTATCTACACACATTCTCCAAGTTTCATCTTTTTTAGGAGTAAGTAAAGCAGGCACAACACAAGGACTCAGACTTTCTTGGATTAAACCTTTTTCCAGTAGTTCAGATACTTGTTTAGAAAGTTCTTGATGTTCATTTGAACTCATTCTATAATGTGAACGATTAGGTAATGTAGCTCAAGGAATCAAATCAATATGATGTTAAATGTCTCCATCGGGGGTAATCCAGCTGGTAATTCATCAAGTATCAAATAAAAAAATTCATCAAGCAATGGTTGCATTTCCTTAGGAATCTCAAAATCTAAATCAGACTCTTTTCCAAATAACAGATATATCACATCACATTTTGTTAACTCGTTTGTGTTCAAAAGCAATTCAGAAGTGAAAGACTTGACAGGTTTCTTGTTCTTTGTTATCGGATCAGGAATATTTTTTTGTGGAAAGAGTGTGAATTCTTTGTTATGTTTAATGAAAGAATATGTATTCTTTTCTCCATTGTGGATGGTTTTATGATCATACTGCCAAGGACGATCTAAAAGGATGTGTCATACTTCCAAAGGCACGACATCACAAACAATTTGATCTTTATAAGTTCCTCCAATCGTTAAGTTCATAGTGCATTGTTTATTTATAGGAACCTCACTTCCCTCTTTGAACCAAGATATTTTATATAACTTATCAAGAGGCTTTGTTTTCAGCTTTAGTTTCTTTACCATATGTTGTGAAACAAAGTTCCCTGAACTTCCACTATCAATCATTAAAGTGCAAACTTTTCCTTCAACAGTACATGTAGTTCTAAAAATGTTCCTCCTAAGCCATTTATCTTCCTTTTCAGTTTGAGCAGTTAAGACTTGTCGAATTACTAACAATGGTTCTCCTTCATCATCTTCTAAGTCAAAATTTTCTAACTCAGCTTCATTTTCAGATTCTGTTTAGTCTTCTTTCTCTACTTCTATTTCATTTTAACCTTCTATGAAATTAGTTCGTGAAGGATTATTCTTTCTGCAAGTAGCTGACAAGTGACCATATAACCCACATTTATAACAAGTCCCAATTTGCTTAGATTGTTCAGACGGTTTATTTCCTGCTACCCCTTTTCCTTTTTCTTGATTTTGACTTTCAACAGCTTTAACTTTTGCACTCGAAGTCCCAACAGAAGTTTGAGTTTTAGTTCCACTCATTTGCATTCGTTTATATGTTTTAGTGATTTTACTGCTTCCCCTCAAATGTTGTTTTTCAATTTTCAAAGACATTTGATAAGCTTCATCTAATTTAACCACATGATGTAAATTGAGTTGATCCTGAATTGTCCATTTTAGCCCATTGAGGTATCTCATTACAGTTTTTTTCTTCAGATTCATCCAAATCATTTCTAGCTTGCAACTTGTAAAAGTTTTCAGTGTATTCTTCTACAGTTTGATTACCTTGACGCAAATTGTTAAACTCCTGCAAAATAGTTCTCGAGTGAACAGAAGGTAAAAATTTTCCTTTCATCTTTTCTTTCATTCTATCCCAAGTTTGAATTTTTTCTTTGCCTCTTCTTAATCTATTGTTTTGTAAGTTTTTCCACCAAGTTAATGCATGTCTCGTTAGTTTCAAGCTTGCAAATTTAACTTTTCCATTATCCGAAATTTCTTTCCATTCAAAAAACTGATCCATTTTTTCTACCCATTCTATGAATTGTTCAGGTTGCAATTTTCCTTCAAAATTATGAACGTCGATTTTATTTCCGTGATCCCAATTTCTTTATCGCCTATTTCGATTTCTAGGTTCTTCCACTTCACTCCCAGAAGATATAATGCTAGGATTAGTGTTAGCTTGATTTACATTTAAATTAGCAATGGCCTTAGCTACCGTATTAATTTGATGTTGCAAATCATTTAATTGCTGCATCACTTGTTGCCGATCTCCTTATTCATTAGCCATTTTTTTTATCTTTTTTGACACGAAAGAGAAAGACTCTTAAAAACAGAAAAAAAGACGAACTTGCTCTGATACCAAATTGATGTAGACACACAAGAAGAAAACTGACAAAATGAGTAGAACTTAAAATAAACTTTATTAAATAAACGCAAACGACCTAAAACTTGACAAACACAACAAAAGATGCTAGGAGATTTTAAAGAAATAAAGAAATTTAAAAAGACTCTATCCTCAGACAATTGTCAGAGCGGGTTCCTCACATGCATCGAATTTGTAGGTTAAATAAGTAAAGTGCTTAGAACTAGCAAACCGATAGTCCACCACTGCAAGATTGTCCAATTTCTTCAATAGATGCTTCAAATCAACTCTGATACGACACCCTAAAGTTGTTTTACTTTGAGAAGAATGATACATAAGGAGTGGCACTTGCGGAGAGACGAAGAGATTAGAATCCCGAGAAGAAAGGGTGGAAAGAGCCCGCAGGATTTCCGGATGGGATGAGAAAAGAAGGTTGGAAAGAGCCTGCAGGGTTTCTGAATAAACCCGTAGGTTAATAGCAAATATGCTCACAAATATCAACTCCCTTCTCTTCACAACATTTTATCATATTTATAGGCAAGAGAGAGGAATGCCAAGAGCCATAAGACTTTAATTTTTCATTAGAACCAAAGCATTAAGCATAAGAATCTTCCCCCCAAGCTCACGGAAAAACACCCAAACCAGGAACCAAGGAGACAGCCACGGGAGACGAGGAAACAGCACGGACCGAGAGTCACGGCTACGGGAAACGAGGGACAGTCATGAAAGAAGGAGCCCAGCCGTGAGATCCCAAGAGGTAAAGCATCCCAACATAAATTCTTATGCACAGAAGTCATCTCCCAATAAATATAAGCCACGGATTCCCAAGAGATAAGAAGAAAGCGGAAGGGAAAGGGACAAGGCCCCTCCAAAAGTAAACTTCATAATGAGGTACCTTTTGAGAATTAAAGAGCTACTAAACTTCAGCTCAAGCAACTTAGAGAATAAGCTCAATACCGAATGCTCCAAAACAGCCAACCCGTGAACCACCACCAGCCAGGGACCAATCGAGCCAGCAAACCAAAGGTCTACCAAGCCATATGCACTACCTACCATGATCATTGGATGCTTTCCCATCATTGGATATCTAAAAAAGAAAAGAAAACAAAATATACTATTGTCCAAATATAAATAAAAGTACATAATTTCTTGATAGCATCAAGGTTTAACCGAACCACTATAAATCTGGTGTATTCTTTCCTTTATTACTTCCACATTTAATTTTCGCATCGTTGATTTCTTTGTGGTGATTTTGGTGTGTAGTTTTGTTTTAAATGATCTTTAGCAACCAATTCACCTCTCTCTTAATTAATCTTGGGCTAGTTCATAAGGGCCTAACATCCCTAATGAACTTTCATAAATATCATACAATATAAACATATGCGTACAATACGAATAAAATAATTTGTTAATTTTAAAATATTGCCTAAATTTGACTGGCGATGGGATTTCGTGATTACAACTGATAATCTTGTACGCTTCAATTCATATAGTACAATTAGTTCAAAATTTAGTTCACTTAATTTAAATATTTTATTTAATTTCTATTACTTATATCATTTAGTATAATCCAAATCATATAGTATGATATTAAAAAAATTAAATAATTAATTTTCATTTCCCATGTGTGTTTGTACGATTGATATGCTAACATACACCTTTTATAATATATTAACTCAAGAAAGATAAAAATACAGACTCTTATAGAAATCAATCCTATATTATCCAATCTTGAGCCTTGATCTATTGGCGGTGCTTGGTGCATATTGTACCTGAAATGCTAGTACACACAAAAAATATGCAATAAAATAAATATAAGAAACTAGATAAAGTTTAATAATATTTGTTATCATCAAAACATAAGCTCGGGCTCCCTAATTGCAATAGTGATAGAGATTAAAGGGATCATAGTGGGGCGACGAAGGTCGAAGGGACTATAGTCAAGCGATGGTGGTCGGAGGGATCATTATTAGGTTAAAGAGGTTGGTGCGACGATAGTTAGCAAGCAATGAAGATCAGAGGAACTGTAGTTAACAAATAATGAATATTAGAAGGACTATTATTGTGCGATAGTGGTCAGAGGTACCATAGTTGAATGATGGAGGTTGGGACGACTGTAGTTTGGCTACTGAAGTCAAATGGATTGATGTCATATGAAAGAAGTTGGGGGACCATAATCGATGGGTAAAAAAGGTTTAAGAAATTGCATTCAATAGATGATGAAGGTTGGAGGGACTATAGTTGGGTGACGGTGGTCTGTGGACCATAGTTAGTAGGAGGTTAGAGTGGAGACCTGATGGTGGAGGCTGGATCAAGGTTCGGAGGCGATGATAGGGGAAAGGTCCAGCGACAATAACCTAGCTAAGGTCCGATGGTGGCATCCAGTTGGACGTTCATCGACGATCTGCTTTTAAAAGTTTGGTGGCGGTGACCAAGTAGAGAGGGTTTACCAGCAGTGATATTCTAGGATTAATGCCTTAGAGCTCTCTTGAATCTCTAGCCTAACGTCCAAGCCCCCAAAGGTCTCTTTTATGTAGGGAGAGGATGTCTATTTATCAATTTTTAGAGTGGCATGCTCCGTAAATATGGAGAAGAAACGAAGAAAATTCGAAGTGCTCCATCAGACTAATATTGATTTCCTCAATCATAGAGCATTCGTCAAGTCTTTAAGTGCCTTAATGTCGACATCAAAATTAAGAATTTTTGGGCTCATTAGATTCGTTTCATCGACTCGCTTGATTCGAATATAAGCATGTCATATTTGGATATCATTTGATTGCCCAATTAATATTCGAAAGCTTTCAAATATGTTTCAAGTCATCAATTTGAGCCCATTTGGGCTTGATTTGGAGAAATTTTGGTGACGCCGGGTTCGCCTCATCAAGATGTTTAGTTTGACTATAAGTTTGCTAAAATTTAAGTTTATGTGGTCCTATATTTAATTTTGAAAGTTTCAATTAAGATATGCATCGAGATTCATGCTCGGTCAAGCCGATTTTAGATGATGTATCAGTAATAAATAAATTGAATAAGAAGAGTCAACTATTTATGAAAAGTTCGATTGAAATAATTCATAGGGATAAAACTAAAATTAATTTCAATTTTTGATGTTGGTTCTTTAACAATATAAAAACACATAAAACAAGACTTGGGGAGAAAATAAATTTACATAAAATTTTTGAAGAATTTTTTAATAATAAATGTTATAAAATAAACTTGAATGTTAAAATTTGGTCAAATATAAATGTTTGTAAATTATCACCACTGATATTTAAATTTTTAGGTGGACTTTGTTTGAATAATTTGTTCATCATTAATCATGATATATTTTTGTGGGGTTTTTATTTTATTCTATTTAGTAGGATGTCAATAAGGGTTTATAGATCGAGTTTGGAATTAAAAAAAAAAGAACTAAAAATATTAAATCAAAGAAATTCAAAACTAGAACAAAATAATCGAACTAATATTTTAACTATCGAACATGACAAGCGAAATTAGATTGGTTCAATTCAATTTTTTAAATTTTATTCAAGCAAAGCACAATGCTACCAAAATGTCTTAATCATGATCATTTTATAAAAGCTTTAAAAAACTTGATTTGATTTAGCTTATTATATATATATATATATATATTAGATTTCATGATCATTTTATAAAAGCTTTAAAAAACTTGATTTGATTTAGCTTATTATATATATATATATATATTAGATTTCATCATTAATTTAAGAATTTTATTTAATGATTATAACATATGATGTAATATTTATACATTTAATTGTATATATCCATGGGCGGATGCAGTGTGGGGGCCATGGGGGCAGTGGCCCCCGCTGACTTTGGGAATAACATAGTATTAATAATATTTATAAAACATTAAATAAATAAATATTAAGTTGTTATAGTAAGGAGTAACACATTAATAATATTTCCTCTCAGGTTCTCAACGCATGCCTTCCGCCTTTCCCTATTCTTATTCTGACTTTCCCTATTCCTACTCCGCAGAAATTCGAGGACATGTTTTTCTCAGCGCCGGAGGAATTCAAATCCCTCCGCCGGCCACCCATTCAACGTCACACAACACCCCTGTTTTTCTCGTCGCCGGAGGAATTCGAATCTCGCCGCCGGCCACCCGTTCAACGTCGCACAACAGTACAACACCCCTGTTTTTCTCAGCGCCGGAGGAATTCAAATCCCGCCGCCGGCCACCCGTTCAACGTCGCAGAGCAGTACAGCACAGGTTTTTCTCGGCACCGGAGGAATTCGAATCCTGCCGCCGGCCACCCGTTCAACGTCACACAACACCCGTTGCCTACTTGCCTCAACCCGGTTAGATTACTATCTCATCTAAAATATTTTTTTTGATGTGTATGGCTTAAGAAACAAAAACTTGAATTTGCCAAGCAGCTGAATCATCGGATTTGAAGCTTGCTCTAAGCTCTTGCCAAGCTTTAAAAACAGAAGCTTGCTCTTGCCAAGAAGGTTGAAGTTTGGTTTCAGAACCGCCGTGCAAGCAGGTATTCTGATCTCTTGCATTTTCTCTATTATTTTTTTATTGCATGAAATTTTATTCATGTAATTTTGTCCATTGTTTTTTTTCTTTATAATATACTACAAAACATTATGTGAAGTTTGGTTGCCGTGCAAGCAGGTTGAAGTTTGAAGTTTTATTATTATACTTGAACTTGAAGCAAGTTTTATATTTTTTTTTTATAATTGATATTTTTTTTTTCATTTAATTTAGCATGGATAGGTATTTCAAAAGAAAAGTTGTTGAAGATGACTACAAAACATTATGTGAAGAAGACAATACACAAAGCAAACATACCCGTGTAGAAATTAATTTTTTGGATATCCCTGCCGATCCAGGATTGAGGAAAAAAAATTTAGATTATCATCATAACGAGAGGGATAGTATCAGGAGACATTATTTGTTAAAAGGACCGTATCAACCGCGTGATCATGAATTCCCGCGTACTCAATTTGGTGATAGATTTCGCAAATTTAATCCTGCATGGTTTGATGATCACAAAGCTTGGTTGGAGTATAGTATTATCAAGCGTATTTGCAACTTCAAGAGCTTAACAATAGATTTGATGAAATTAATACATAATTACTTATATGTGTGGCATGTTTGAATTCATATCAGTCATTTTCAGATTTTGATAAAGAACGATTGCTTCGTCTTGCAAAATTTTATCCGTCAGATTTCTTTGAAATGGATCTCATCATACTAGACAATCAAATAGAAAATTTTATTGTTGATATGAGATCGAATGATGCATTTATGAATTTAAAAGGACTTGGAAAACTTGCTCAGAAATTAGTTGAGACAAGAAAGCATGATATATTTCCTTTGGTGTTCTCACTTATAAAGCTTGCTCTGATTTTGCCAATTGCTACAGCAACAGTTGAACGGGCTTTTTCTGCAATGAAAATTATAAAGAATCGTTTACGCAATCGCATGGGAGACTCCTGGATGAATGACTGTTTACTTACTTATATTGAAAAAGATATTTTTAGTTGTATTGACAATGACTTGATTGTACAACGATTTCAAAAAATGAAGACTCGACGGGAGAAATTATAGATAACATAGAAGAAGAATATCAACACCATGTCCTCAATTGTAAGTTTTTTGCTTTACTATATATTTTATGTTTTTATAATGAATCTAATGTTTTAAAAAAAAAATTTTAAAACCGCCAATGCCGGTCCCAAGCCCGGATGAAAAAGGTTGAGGGTTTTTTTTAACTTCAATATTTTGTGCCCTCACATGAACAAAATCCTGACTCCGCCCCTGTATATATCATTAATTCTTTAGATGAGATCTTAATTTTTTAGTAAACTCTCTTAAATTATCTTCAAAATTTTCCTCATTACTTCTTTTTCTTATTATATTATTTCTATATCAAAATCAAAAGAATATTTTATCAACGGAGATTAATTAAATAGTCTATAAATCAATCCATTAAAAAAATTTATGGGGATTAATATCTTTCTTATTTATATTTAATGATGTTAATCCAAACTCTTTTATTATATATTTACACATATAACATTGAATTCAATAATTAAATAAAAATTTCTTTTTTAATTTAGAATTCTAAAATATGAATTCATATTAATTTATTATTTATCTAATTAATAGTTCACTTATTAAAATGTATAGCAGAAGATATTTTTTTTGGGAAATGTAAAAAATAATTTTTATTTTTTCAGCATATTGGAATATTGTAGATGTAAGTAACGGCTATAAGGGCATTTAGGACAAACTAATTTAAGAGTGCGACTGAGACGAACAAACGGACTCTCTTTCTTTCCTTTCTTCTTGAAGGGTTTAGGCCATGCCAAGTAATCAAAGAAGCGATTCGGTCTTTCTCTCTCCGCTCAAATCATGGCGGAAACGATGGTGTGGCTGCGGTGAGGAATCGAAGGTGGGTGGGGCCTAGGGTTGGGGTTTTCTCTCAAACTCTGTGTCATCGTCGAAGGTCTCAAAGCCGAAGGGTTTAGGCGGAAGGCCAAGGAATCAAAGAAGTGTCTCGCTCTTTCTCTCTGCGCTCAAATCACGCCACAAACGATGGTGTGGCTGCGGTGAGAAATCGAAGGTGGGTGGGGCCTTGGGTTAGGGTTTTCTCCCAAACTCTTTCAGTGCTCGCCGAAGGTCTCGAAGCCGAAGGGTTAACGCACGCTCAAATCACACTGGAAACCTTAGTGTGGCTGCGGTGAGAAATCAAGGTGGGCCGGGCCTAGGTTTGGGGTTTTCTCCCTAACTCTCCGTCCTCCTATTACTTAATTGTTTTTGTTGTACTTAAAGTCATATATAACATTACATGTTAACCATTTTTTATTAAACTTGATGAAATGATGTACTTAAACCCTCAGTCCTCACATTACTTAATTGTTTTGTTGTACTTAAAGTCATATAACAATGCATGCTAACCTTTATGTATTAAGCTTTGATAAAATGATGTTGAATTATTACTGGTGCTTTCAAGAATTTCTTTTTAGTAATAACTAATTGATTTATTAAGTTACTAACTCTTGTCTCATTTATAGATTTTTGGCCTATGAGAGTGTTGTCTTTTTGCTCTATTCTTTGGTGAATGAAAATTATGCTTATCTAGGATACATTTTAGTACGAACTGATTTGAATAAGCTGATATGTATTTTCTTATGCATTTAGCTTGACTTTATTTTTATAAGTTGTTTCTCTATATTTAGAAGATCTTGCTATTTTCCCTTTCTCATACAACGACCTTAATTCATGTTAGTACGACATAAAAAACATACTGCGTACTATCCAAGAAAATAAAAATACTAAATAATTATACAAGAATTTTATACACATGCATTAATTCTTCTTGGTTTCTTAATTCTTTGCATTTAAATGATTACTTTGTTTCTAATTTTTTTCTAATTTCTAGATGCTTCCCAGCATATCATGGTATGAGGAACATCTTTTCCATCACACTTCTTTGGGATCTTTGATGGCTATAAGACTTATTAGAACATCAAATTTAATCTCTCAAGGCTATGGGTAATTATTTAACACTTTTTTTGTTGATAGTTGTTTTATGCTTTTTTATTTTAGAATTCCTCAATTTATTTCATAATGCGTAATCCATCCTGTTCTACAATTGCATATGGTAATCATTTTTTTTGGCATATCTTTGTCTGGACACCTCAAGTTGTTGAAGGTTGCAAATTACTTTTCAATAAAAGTTGTTTTTTAATTATAATTGATATTATAGGAATATCTTGTAATTTCATGATTTTTTCAATGCCGTTGTGAACAAGAAAAGCAATCTCTTATTCTTTGGAGCATATATTTATGCATGCTTGAACTGTTTAAGCACAACACAATTTTGCAATGATATATCTAAAGATGGGGTATTGAAAGCTCTACACTTATCTACGTTTACTTAATAATTTTTTGTGATGTATGAACACATATTTTGCTGCATTTTACGTTATAAAGTTTTGCATACTAGAAAGTGATAGAGCTGGCATGACTAGTGACTACTCTGGCATATCTTTGAGGTTTTTGTCAGCTTCGTGAAGATGATAAAAGTATCATTTATTGAGGAGAAAAATATAATTTTTTTTAGTCTACTTCACATTTTAAGCTTTGCGAGATTAGGGACAATGAATTTAATGTTCTAATGAAGTCTTGGTCTTAGAGATCATGCGTCACAAGAGTGGAGATGGTTGCTATCGATCAATAAATAATTATAGAAAATATTGTGTTTCTATCATCATTGGAGATCGGTGCTAGAAAGTTAACAAGGGGAAATCTTCTTTCTCTACGAGAGAGACATTAGAAAGCATTGTGGAATAAACTTATTTTTTGGAAAAAAATCTATGCTTCAAAATGGTTTACTTCGTTCAAATTGTATTGATTGTCTCAACCAAAAATATGTAGCCCACTTTGTCTATGGTTTAGCTTCCCTTTGCCAGCAGCTGCATCTTTTGGGGTTTATTGATGTTCCAATTATTGGTTCGGGTTCTCCTTTATCTGATGATGTGATGGACCTATATGAGAAAAGCTGTGATACATTTGCTTTACAATATGGTGATTTTGTTGCTCATAAGAAGGTATGTTCCTGCGATGGATTTTGCTACCAGATTTTTATTAAGACGCATTCATAGCATATAATGTTATGGATTTTCACACTTTTTACTTGTTTGGATTAGAGGTAAAAAATCTTTTAGTAAATGGTGTTTAGCATATTTGCTTATCTAAAAATATTTCTTCATTATTTGAAAAATTGATGTTGTTCTCTTGCTCTACTTTTTTCATTAGTTTCAGCCTGATGTGTATGCCTATTTCTTTGTTGATTAGGTTTGTGTCCTCATAGTTATGATAAGATGTTATTTATATTTTTTATCATGTATTTCCTTATGTTATGTACTTGCAGATATTATTTGATAGAAGAAGTCTATGGAAGGTAGCCACCTAGTCTCAAGAATTCTTTAGGAATGTTTAGAGATACTACAATAATACTTATACCGATTCATGCAAACAAGATGCCATAAATACATAAGTTTCTTGCAACTTTAGCTGATGCTTTTTAATGGGTGGGGTTTTTTTTTTAAGAACAATCACTCTAATACTTATTTTTTTTCATCCCATTGAAGCTCTTCTAAAATAATTTGAAGCTATGAGCTTGAATGTTAATGCGATTGGAGCTTTTGCTTTGACCTTTGAAGCTCACACTTTTCACTTAAGTTTGAAGCTTTTAAAGTTTAAGAAGCTTATGCTTTTTTTATTTTTAAATACCGTGAATGCATTGAGTCTATACCTCAAGCGAAGTATAAGTTTCTTCCATAATTGGACAAGCATCCAATATTATTGTTTTAACTCATTTTTCAAGGTACTTAAAAAAAGTAGGTGTTCATTTTGTTGGGCATATATTTTCATTTTTAATATGGCTATATGCTTTAATATATTTTGCTTGTTCTAAAGAGCTCTTTTCTTAAAGCAAGTTTTTTAATCCAAAAGAAGTTAGCATACCAAATTAACATGAAGGAAATTTTTAGCATTATTTGTCACTTTATGTTGTTTTATTAGAACATAAGATTTTAATGTATCTTGTTTATTTTGCTTCGATGGTATTTCTTATTAACATCAAAGATTTTGTACTAATGTGATGTATATAATGTCTTTGAGCTCATTGAGATTTATTATAAAACATGTTAGTCCATCATCTTATGAATGTCTATATAGTTGTTTCATGTCATATCTAGATTAGTTAAGATAGGAAAGTGTGTTGGAGCTTTATTGACATTATTTTGATATTTAGTAGGCAGAATTCAACTTTACTTGTGCTGATATAAATAAAGAAAATATTTTTTGTGTAGCTAGTCGAATGCTAATTATTGTTCCTTAATGAAAATTTGAATTAATTATGAAACATATATTTAATAATTAATTTTTTTTTCTATTTTTATTATTCCTATTTTTATTCATTTTATTATGTTTATTATTAATACTTTTTAAGTGACATAATTAACCTATTACAATTGCATGAATCCAACAGGTTTTATTAAGTTAACATTAGTATTCGAGGTTTCTTCATAGAGATCATAAATGCTTAAGAATTAAGGCTGATCTCAAAGTAGGAATAGGGTTGAGACAAACTATGTTTTTGAATAGAAAACATTATCATGATAATACAAAGCTGATTCTGTTAAAAAAGCATTGCAAATGCAGGTGGTAATATTGTAATTCTCTTTATGATTGGATATGCAGATTTCAATAGATATTCAAAATAAATAACAAGGTGACAAAAATGAATCAAATAGAATGATAAGCCAATGAATGTAAGCAAGAAAGCATGACAATACTATTCATATTAGTGTTGATTTTTGTGCATTGAAGCAAACAAGCATGACGTTCGTTTTGTATGCAACATTAAGTGTCAAGTCTATTTTATGTTTTTTTTTTTAATTTTATTTTTTAATTTTTTACTATATGTTGTTATTTTTCTTTCATAATCTTTCCATAAAGATTTTATCTTCTTGCATAGTGGTGTATTTTTAGACAAACTTGCTTGCCCAATATATAAAATCATTTGTTATTATATTTTTTATTAATGTATCATATAAGTACTTTTAACTTTTTTATTTCTTCACAATCAACTTTGTCTATTGGTGACACTTTGTTGCCTAATACTCAAATCTATATGTATAGTTGGGCTAATTGTAGTTCTATAGTATTTGATTTATGTTTTTATGATAATCAATTATAGGCTAATACAAATAAGATTGTGTTTTCATAACCTAATTTGTTTACTCTAGAATTTATTTTCTATTTTATATTTTCATTATTTAATGTAATATATTTCCAATTCTTGAATAAGGGATAGTGATCATCATGCAACTTTTATTAGCCTCCTCCATAATGGAGCATGAACGCATACGATTGTTCTTCCCTACTCTTCTTGTTGCCAATTAGTTATGTTTAGTGCATCAACTAGGGGTCACAATCAACCAAGTTGCCTGATGGGAGCTGAGATAGTTGTTGACATTGATTGACGCGATATGTATAGTTTGCTCTTTAGAGGTAGATCTTTGTAGGTTGCTGAGTATGATTTCTATTAATCTTATTTATTCACTATTTAGTCTATATTAATGGACCTAGTGTAGGAAAGTACTGATTTCTTTAGTTTATTTGATGTGATATTTTACTCTACAATAATAAATTCTCATCATAAATTTGAATTATTAATCAAAATCACTAGCTTTTTCTTTATTATTTTGACCAATTTTATGAAACCTCTTCTCTTTATTCTATTTGTAGGTAGCATTGAGTGTCAAGTCTATTTTTTGTTTTTATTTTTATTTTTATTTTATACTATATGCTGTTATTTTCTTTCATTATCTTTCCATAGTGATTCTATCTTCTTGCATATTAGTGTAGACACACTTGCTTGCCCAATATATAAAATCATGTGTTATTATATTTTTATTAATTTATCATATAAGTACTTTAACTTATTTTATTTCTTCACAATCATCTTTGCCTATTGGTTAACTCTATATCATCTAATACTCAAATCTATATGACATAGTTGGGCTAATTGTAGTTATGTAGCATTTGGTTTATGTTTTTTTGAAAATCTATTAAAACTAAATACAAATTAGGCTGTTTTCATAACTTAAATTGGTTTTAACTCTTGAAGTTATTTTCTATTTATAGTGCTTCAACTAGGGGTCGCAATCTACCAAGTAGCCTGATGGGAGCTGAGATAGTTGTTGACATTGATTGACGCGATATGTATAGTTTACTCTTTAAAGGTTGATCTTTGTAGGTTGTTGAGTATGATTTCTATTAATCTAATTTATTCACTATTTAGTCTATATTAATGGATATAGTGTAGAAAAGTATTGATTTCTTGAATTTATTTGATGTGATATTTTACTCTACGATAATGAATTCTTGCCATAATTTTGAATTATTAATCATAATCAATAGCTTCTCCTTTATTATTTTGACCAACTTTATGAATCCTCTTCCAATTATTCTTTTTGTATGTAGCATTAAGTGTCAGATCTATTTTTTTGCTTTTTTGTGTGATTATAATTTTTTACTATATGTTGTTATTTTTCTTTCATATCCTTCCATAGTGAATTCTATCTTTGTCACCTAATACTCAAATCTATATGACATAGTTGAGCTAATTGTAGTTCTATAGCATTTGGTTTATGTTTTTTTGAGAATCTATTATAACTCAATACAAATTAGGTTGTGCTTTCATAACTTAAATTGGTTTTAACTCTAGAAGTTATTTTCTAATTTATATATTTTTTTATTTAATGCAATAGATTTACAATACTTGATCCCATTTTTTGATTAACTTTGACATTTTAACTATATTGAGTCATATATTTAAAACTTTAAATCATTAAAATATAATATTTAAGAAAGGTTAACTTGGTGCTTAAAGAGTTAATTTAAAAACAATTTTATTATTTGATTTGCAAGAAATGTCATAGGTTTATTTGAGATTGCAAAGATAGTTTTTAGCTTTTAGTATCTAAGCCATAATGAATCCTATTCATATTCATTAGGAAGTGATTTTAATCTTGTTCATATTCTTTTAGTTTGGAATGTGCTTGACCTAAAATGATCATTGTTATTGACATACTTTTTTAGGAGTTGCTATAATGTTGTACACAATTAATGGAAGAAAATGTTATTTATTTACAATCAACTAAATGGATATGGTAAAAAATTGAAACAAAAGTTAGAAGTTATTGTATGGTGGAAAGGTTGATAATAAGAATTGAGCAATGATAGTATTGTATAGATCCTTGAAGTTTAAAATTGTTCAATGAATAAAATTATTGATATGGTGATTTCTTTTAAGATAATTATCATAATAATATTATAATATGGTTTGTGCTTATACTTATGTTTTATTAGAATTTTTTTTTCAAATATTAGTTTGGGGAAGAGTTGGATGAATTACTAATATGTATATGCTTAAGGAAGAAAGAGTTTTGTTTGACTTAAAATGAATATAGGTATTCTAGTAAGATAAACTATGATAGAATTCATTATGGATATTGATTAAGGCATAGAAATGCAATGGGAGAAATTATATTTGATATCACAATAGTCTATGATCTTAAAATACTTTAAAAAATGATAAGAATAATAATTGTCAACTAGTTTTACTAATTAGAGCCACCAAATCATAGATCAAATTCTTTTAGAGAGTGTTTTTCTTATAAAGATTATATGATAATTTTAGAAGGATTTAAACAATAAATATATAAAAGTAGTTATGAATGTATATCTTAGTATTAAGAAAACAATGAAAAGAATTAATTGCTCTAGGATAACCTGGTTGAATTTGAAATGTGCAATATTGTTAAATTTTCAAGACCTATTACTTAGCGGGGCAAATTGATATTCTTTAATTGAACCATACTTATTATGCGATAAATAGATGATAGACTAAAAGGGAGATTGGTGATGGGAGTGAGAAGGTTTAAAGATTTTTAATAAATAGATGGTAGACTAAAAGGGTGTTTGGTGATGTGAGTGAGAAGGTTTTTAAAATCTTCATGAAAAATAAATATGCTTTTAGAATGTGTTAAAAATTGAATTTTACTATAGGATAATGATGATAATAATAATATTTTAAATCTTGAAACAAGTATAGTGTGCAAAATAGAAATATTCAATATTTTTATTTATAGCAAATATAATTCTAAAGAAGAAGGAAAGTGAAATATAATGTAGCCAAGTGATAAAAAGTTTAAAGATGTAGGGATTCGATTATTGAATAGTAAAAAAGTATTGATAATTAAAAGAAGTTTGAAAAAAAATGAGAATGTTAATGTATGTACATGAAAAACATTAAGAGGGATAAATTAAGAAATGATTAGTGATATATATTAAATATAATGTTATTGAACATAAACTTGTACACTTAGTATATGTACAATAAAATATAAAATATACACCCATTAGATAAGTATATAAATTATATTTGAGGATTATGAATGTGAAAGGGTTGACCTTAACATAGATAGAAGTTGTTTAAAATAATTTGTGAAGACTAGATTTAATGCTTCAAGCAACACTCAGTTGGAGTGAATAAAAAAATGCTTATTTATAGATAATTGGAATAAAGCTCTAATAATATTAAGGTGCATCTATGAAAAGCGTGAGTGGGATAAATTAAGAAATGATTGTATTAACATAATGGATATCTATTCAAGATAAGGTTATTAAAAATAAACTTGTGTACTTAGGAATGTGCAATAAAAGATAGAAAATATATCAATTAGAAGAGTATTATATTTGAGGATTCAGAATGTGAAGGGGTTGACAATGTGACATGGATAAAGTTGTTTTAAAATAGTTTGTGAAGAGTAGATTTAGTGCTTTAGGCAAAACTTTGCTGGAGTGAATAGAAAATGTTGATTCATAGATAATTGAAATAAAGTGAATGATGATGAAATGGCCAATTAAAATACAACTAAATTTATTTTCATAGAATATTTAAAATCATTTGTATGATAAGGTCATTTCCATTTTAGATTTTGGTCTTCTTTAGGATATACTTGTTTTTTCAATTGCCTTTATTTACATCCATTTTTCTTAATGTTATGTTTTTTCAAATTCCTTATTTTTTCATATAGTTCATTGCATTTTTAGATGTTGTAGTAGCAGTTTGTTTTCTTTCTCTGATCATTTTTTTATCATTCATTTTGTTCTACTAAATTTTTTGTAAATTTTATTGATAAAATATTTTTTGATTTTTGTGATCATTTCCAAGAATCTATGGAGAAAGCAATTAAAAATAATATTTTTAAAATAGCTATGCTTGCTATAGATGCCATGTTACAATCTTTCAGGTTTATTATTACTGCCAAGTTGTATTTGTATTATTTTTTTATGTAGGTTGTCTTTTGTTTAATTTATTAAATTTTAACATATTTTAATTATTTAATGATTTTGATGCATAAGTTATTTTCCAAAAAAGAGAATTTGAAAACGCTTATTGAACTCTTTGATCATCAATATTAGAATATTCATGCATCTTCAAAAGCTTGATATTCAAATCATGCCTTTAGTTAGAAAAGGCCCAGTGAAATATTCTTTTTGAAAAAAAAGGTGTGATATTAAGGTAATGCTAATTATTGTATTTAGTTGATATTCCAATATTTCACCTCTTATTATGTGAAAATCTCCTTATATCTTTTTAAATTTTATTTAACTTTAACTTTTCCTTTTTAGTTGAAGAAAAATGAATTGGAGGCAGAACTTGCTAATGTTATAGGGATATTCAAGACAGCTCATAAAATAGGATAAGTATTGCTTTTTTGTTTATCAAAATATTATCTATTCTTTTGAGTTTTACTATGTTTCAATATCTCAGGTTTATTATTATTGTTAAGTTGTTTTTGTATTATTTCTTATGTAGGTTGCCTGTTTTGTTTAATTTAATGAATTTTTAACATATTCTAATTATTTAATGATTTTGATGTAGATCCCTCTCCATACTCACTCTCCTCCCTTCAACATCATCACCTCGATGCTGAATACCTTCAAATTCAGCACCTCGATGATGACGTTCCTCTCTTCTTCCTTCAAAATCCCCCCTCGACGCTGAATTCTTTCGAATTCAGCACCTCGGCGATGAGATCCCTCTCTCCTCCCACCAAAATCAGCCCCTCTTCTATTATATCCCATACTCATCTCTTTCCTCGAAAGAGGCTCTAGAGGAGGCATGTCGTTCTCTTCCTCTAGGATCTCCACCTCCGAATTTCTCCTCCCCTGCAAGGGGTTCGGATTTCCTCCC
>NW_021319124.1:350427-367396 GCF_001605985.2 Dendrobium catenatum
TAGGCTCTAGCGCATCTAGAGATTTGGGAGAGATCGATCCTCCTCTCGAATTGAGGATCAAGTGTATCTTGCTATTTTAATCATCGTTTAGTGGAATACAAGCCTTTCTTTGAGTTTTCTATCAGATTTTCTTTGGATTAGTGCTGTTTTTCTGCTGTAAACAGCAGATCTCTGTTGTTTTCCAGCTGTGGACAGCCATTTGGCTGCTGTTTGTTCACCGATTTGGGTTAGGTTTGCTTGCGAATCAAGTATTACCTTAGGGTTACTTGCGAACTCAAGTATTTCCTATCAAATTGGTATCAGAGCAT
Organism: Dendrobium catenatum; assembly: GCF_001605985.2. NCBI lineage: Eukaryota > Viridiplantae > Streptophyta > Magnoliopsida > Asparagales > Orchidaceae > Dendrobium > Dendrobium catenatum. The sequence goes on from NW_021319124.1 coordinate 350,736, forward strand.
CATTTTGGACCGTTGGCAGCTGAAATCTGAAATTTCAGCGGGAGTTTCGTTTCCGGAAAAAGATCTTCGTGAATCTTGAGAAGAATGATGGCGGAAAGAAGGTTGACGTCTTGAAGGCGAAGTCGCCAATTGAAAGCCAATTTGGAGGAAAGATTCTTCAACCTTCAAAATCAAATCACCTCCAACAATGAAAGGTTGGAGGGGAAGTTCACCGCAATAAAGGAAATGTTGAAGAAACTACTTGAGATGAAAACCAATCCGGCGACATCGGAAGTAAGAGAGATCGCCGACGGCCATGCATGGGAGGAAATCCGAACCCCTTGCAGGGGAGGAGAAAATTCGGAGGGGACTTTTCTATCGCACAACAAGCCTGATGCATTCCTCCACTTCAACCATCCAACTTGAATTCTGCTGATAATATCCCCATCTATTTCACCGTCACTCTGAACAATAGATCCAAGATATCTAAAATGTGTACTCTTATTAATGACTTGATCGCCCAAAGTCACAAACCCCCCACTAGGTCTATTACTACTAAAATTACACTCCATATATTCAGTTTTAGATCTACTCAATTGAAAACCTTTAGACTCTAAGGTTGATCTCCATAATTCAAGTTTTCTTTCCACTCCCTCTCTAATCTTATCAATAAGAAGAATATCATCAGCAAAAAGCATACACCAAGGTACATCCTCTTGCAAATGTCTAGTTAGAACATCTATGACTAAAGCAAAAAGATATGGGCTTAAGGCCGATCCTTGATGTAATCCAACCAAAATAGGAAAATACTTGGTCAAACCACCTTGTGTTTGAACACAAGTAATAGCCCCAGCATACATATCTTTAATAATTTGAATATAAGCATTATTAACTCCTTTCTTTTCAAGAACTCTCCAAAGCACTTCTCTTGGAACTTTATCATATGCTTTCTCTAAATCAATAAATAACATATGTAGGTCCTCCTTGTTCTCTCTATAATTCTCTATCAAACCTCTCAATACATGTATGGCTTCCATTGTAGACCTGCCCGGCATGAATCCAAATTGATTTTAAGAAACATTAGTATCACGTCACAACCTAAGCTCCATAACTCGCTCCCATAGTTTTAAAGTATGACACATTAACTTAATTCCTCTATAATTCGCACAATCTTGAGCATCACTTAAGATTGTGCGAATTATAGAATTTACTAAATAACAAAATTCGTTTATGACCTTTAAAATTTAGATTATTTTTTACATCACTTTAATTATTATTTCTTTCAAAATTTCAACTGATATATGGATGCATATATGTATGCTAATATTTTAATTATGCCAAAAAATTTAAACCAATAAGCACGCATATCGACAACTAATCTACCTAATTTAGTATCCAAAGATGTCCCTTCTGATCGATGCTTTGTCATCAAGGATGAGATCTTGCCTTTATCTTAATTGAATTTGATTCATTAGCTTATGATATTCCCCACTGGATTCATCCGCCTATCGAACTCTTTCATACGAAGTCATATGTACTATCATTTTATATAAGTTATTAGGGATTTGATCCTTCTAGCTAATCACTTTTAATTGTAATACTGTCAAATGTTTGATCAATTTATTGTTGTAAATTAGCATCCAATTGGCATGTCCACTAAGTTTCCTATTCAATGCATTAGCCACCACATTGGACTGTATTGGATATCAAGATCATAATCCTTGATTAATTCTAATCATCTTTGTTTCCTCAAATTTAAGTCCTTATTCAAATTTAATTCCTTATTATAAAAATATATTTTAAATTTTTGTGATCAATAAATATTTCACACCTCACACTATATAAATAATGCCTCTAGATTTTCAAAGCTAACACTATTGTAGCCAACTCTAGGTCATGTGCTGGACAATTCTTCATCATTAGTGTTGATATTAAGCTCTATTAAACTATGAAACAAGATAATAATGTAGTTGGGCAGAAGTACAAGTATGTAAGAATATAAATTTTTTTGGATCCTTAAAAAACATAAAAATAAGAATATCCTTAAAATCTCTAGCAAGGCCAATACAAGCCACGAAATATGGATTCCTTCTGAGATAACCCTTCATATATAACTTTATTACTCCTTTATCGTGTTTACTCATTACATCAATTTAAAACTAGCACCCACCTCAAAGGTAAAATGTTGTAAAAAAAATTGATTTACTCATTTAAGAGGAAAAATTGAATATATCTATACTACTGTAAAATGTGAATTGTAATTCTGCCAGTAAGCGATCCTCATTTTTTTTTTAATTAAAATTAATCTGCACTGTTTGATTTTGTGCCTCTTCATATTCCTCTCCCGTCTTCCCATTTCTTTCTTCGACTTCGAGTGAGGAATTTTGAAACCATTTCTTTTTTCAGCTTCGCATGAGGAGTTTTGAAAGAGTCCCTAAAAGGACCTTCTTGGCCTTCTCCTCTCTGATAGGAAGTCAGGCTTCATGTCAGGAGTTTTGATAGAGTCGGTAAAAGGACTTTCTTCTCCTTCTCCTTTTGGATTGGAGGTTACGATGGATTCCTCCTCTCATGGTGGGAAGGAGATAACAAACTGAGTTGTTGAAATCGAAAGTCATGACGGGATTGGAAGTCACGATGAGAATTCGCTGAGAAGGTAAAGATTGTTTTCTCCTTGAATGCTTTTTCAGGATTGTAAATTCTATGTTTTTTTTTTTAATTCATTGAAACGCTTAATTAATTACTATTCGGTGATACTTAAGCTAAATCTTTCTTAAATCCTACTACCAAACAACATTAATTTGTTACAATTCGGAGAAGAGGTGTTTTGTGTGGCATTTCTTGGTGTGGTGGTGATGATATCTTCACTTAGGACTGCAACTTCGATACGAGTATATCAGAAATGGGCACAATCGTAAGCCTTGCAACAACCACCTGATTATTTATTTACTTATTTATTAGTTCATGTAAATTATATAAAAAAGCTTGAAGTGTTTTTTTTCCTTGTGTGAACTATATCTTTAGTCAAGCGAGAAAGAAGTTTGGACTTCCTGAGAAGCACAACGATTATGTGGTGAGAGCTAAGTCATTCCATAATAAAGAAGAGACTCTTCATGTAGGGTTTTTGTAGTAATATTCTATAGTATAGTGGCCACATATGTATCAGAAAGGGTACTAATGAGATTTGAGGATATCTTGGTTTATAGATACTTGGAGAGTAAGCCATGTCCAGGAACCCAGATGAGTTATATTTCAAGATGATAAGTTTGAGAGTGATTGATGGAGCACATAAACCAAAGTAATAAACCATTAACACATTATTTAATTTTATTTTTTCAACTTTTCATTTTTGTTTTGTTTTGTTGAGCTTCTTGTTTAATTATTTACACATCTTTTTAGGAGTCAAGCAAATAAGTATAGCCACGATGAACAACCCATGCTGATGAGGACTTAAGGTATTGGATATGTCATTCAAAAACTTTAGACTGAGAATAAGGTTAGTATTAGGGTAACACTCTTTTTCTAGCTAGATGAAACACTGTCATTTCAATTGCTTATTTCTTTCTTTCTTCTTTTACATAGGTTGCATTTGCTTTGGAGAAAATTGATAAGAAATATTTTTTAAATCACAGTTAAATTTGATCATTTTGATTTAATTGTGATACATAAAAAATTGATTTTATGAATGAAATTCTAACTTATGTGTTTCTTATGTGCTTTTGCTGAAACCCAAGGAAAAACTAAAGTAAAACCCGAAGCCTGAATTAAATGGTTATTCACTTTCTCCTCCAAACAAATGTGAAAAGCTATTTTCAATTCATGTTCTTTAATATCTCCTTTTCCATTTCATTTTTATTTCCTCTCTCTCAACTCCAAACCAAATGGAGCTATCCTCGGTTGTGGCAATGAAAATTTTGTTTATTAATCTGTAACAATAGAAAAAACAACTCTATTTTTTGAATGAGAATTACACTCTATACCCGATCAAATCATTAAATTTTTAACATGATCTATATTATATATATAGTTATAAATATATAATGCCCAACATATTCTTGTATGTCAATCACGTCACTCTTTTTTATAATATCATATAAAATGCGTTCAAAATGCATTGACTTTGTCGATTTTAAAAAAATGATATGTTTGAGAATCGATTAAACTAGTTAGTTATTCTGACTGATTCATCGAAATTTCCTTGAGTGGCATTCATTTTTTTGATACACTGTTAAACTGAGTATGCTACTTTTATGATCCTTGCAGTTCATTTCTTCATGAGGTGTATGATGATCAACTTTATATTAATTTATGAAAAGTGGTGGACCTTCCAACAATGTATCCATGAGTATGTTATTTTTCTCATACAATTGTAGTTTTTTAGTGAGTGAGAGTTATAGTGGGTCATTGGCAATAATGGGTCATTGATGTTGTCGTTGTATATTTCTCATCATTTAGACTAACAAGATTGTTTCAATTCTTTGTTGCCGGCGCACAAGGATCTCAAAACACCATTTTTGATGCATGGGTGCAAAGTTGCTGACGATTATGGGATTATGCTTTTGAGTTGTTTTCTTTTGTATCTTGTAGAATAGCAGTGTGGGGATTATTAAATATCTATAGTATTATTATTGCTTGCTGCAGGAGACGATTGATCAATATTTTAAACTAGCTTTGTCGCTTGAGTACTTATGATTGGGCAAAATGTTTTGGATAAACCACAAGTAGTTTTTAGCCAATTTGTTTATAAGCATGCAAAGAACTTGTCATTATTTTAAGGCCATAGCTGTAATTTTTTTGCAATAAATTTATAAGAATTAGTGGTTGGTATCTCAGATTTACTTGAACCAGGACATTTATTTCAAATGAGAAGCAGGTAATTCTAGAAGGGCTCATTGTTAGCATTATCTGAGTGCTATTTAATTGGATAACCCTATGGTGGTTCAGTAATGTAGGTTGGGTTTAGAAAATTTCATGAGAAGATTTTGTTTTTTGGAGTTGAAATCTTCTTTTCTCTATAATGAACATGGATGGGTTTTTGCCATTATATTGATTCATTTGCCTCAAATAGTGCGCATTAGTATAACGATGATAATGGTAATGGCGCTGAATGCTGATTTCATTTTCTAGGGGTATGGTTGCTTTTGGTTTTTTCTACCTTACTCTCACTCAGAGTTACATAAAGCAAAGTTAGATGTAATTATGCCTTGGAAGTTGTATTACCTGTATTGATTCTTAATATATTTTTTTGTTATTATTTTTGCTTGCTAATGTGTCTCTTCTAAATTATTTTGTGTGCAGGTGACTGCTGTGGGGATCAATACTGAATGGGGATTTTTGATGGCCAGTATATCGGAAGGCAGTGGTGAACAAACTCCATTATAGGTTTTTTGTGGCCCATTTTATTAATGTTTTGCTTATGATTATACTGATTTCCCTATGTGATTCATTTATGGTTCCTCTGAAAAGGTGCGCTTGAATGGTGTTGCTGCTTTAATTGGCACAGTAGGGCTCTCTGTTGCCGCGTTGGTTCTTGTTGTCCTTATAATCATAAGGACAACATGAACCCAATATATAATTTACATGTTTTTAGTTTTAGATCTTGCAAACTGAAGACTTTGAGATATAATTTTTAGACTCTTCATTGGTCATACAAAGAATTTTGATGGAAGTGTTCAATTTTTCAAGGGGCATACAAGTGTGAAAGATGATGTAGATGGAGCTGTTAAGATTTTGACTGTTGCGGTATGTATCCATATGAAAGACTTGGATCTTGTTATTCTAGTTACTAATTAGCCTGTAAATTATAAATAGGTGACTATTATGGTTGTTGCTGTACCAATGGTCTTCCATTAGCTGTTACATTGATGTAAGTGTTGATTGTATTCCTTTCTTGATGATATGATGTCAAGTTCTTCATGATTCTAATGGTTAATTGATTTTCCCAATTTCAGTCTTGACTACTCAATGAAGAAGATAATGGCAAACAAAGCATTGGTATGCTTCTCTTCTTATCGTTTCACAAGTTGATAGCCTCTGAAGCTGTAACGTAGCCATATGAAAGACTTGGATCTTGTTATTCTAGTTACTAATTAGCCTGTGAGTTATAAATAGGTGAGTATTATGGTTGTTGCTGTACCTAAAGGTCTTCCATTGGTTGTTACATTGATGCAAGTGTTGATTGTATTCCTTTCTTGATGATATTATGTCAAGTTGTTCATGGTTAATTGATTTTTCTAATTTCAGTCTTGCCTACTCAATGAAGAAGGTGATGGAAGACAAAGCATTGGTATGCTTCTCTTCTTATCAAACTAGAATTCTATACATTCAACTATTATTAAGTTGCTACGTTACAGCTTCGGAGCGTATCAACTTGTGAAACGATTGGATCTACCACTACCATCTGCAACGATAAAACTGGAACTCTAACATTTAATCAGGTATCATTGTCTATGCTTCCATCATATTATTGTTATTATTGTTTTTTAATTTACCTTTGGATTTTAGTTTTAGAAATTAGATAGTTTGGATTCTGATGATTTCTAGAGTGACACTGTTATTGGGAGTTGGGTAGATTAATCATATATGTTATCCTATTATAAATGGTCATCTTAAGTTCTAATTGATTTTGTGGTAATGATTCATTTGACGGTTGTGGAAGCTCATGTGGGTGGGGTAAAGCTAACTTCTCCAGATGATGGCCAAAAGTTATCATCTTCAGCATATTCTTTATTGTTTGAAAGCTTTGCATAGAATGCCAGTGGTAATGTGTATGAGCCAAAGGTAACATTTTTTTATTGAAGCCCTTCACCCTTGTTCAAATAGGTTGTCTGAGTTAGAGATCAAATGATCTATTTTTCTGATGAAAATTTTCATTTCTTTTCAAATAATTTGATAGTTGATGTCTACTTTTGCTATAATGATTTCCAACTCTATTCTGCAAAGTTTTACTCCAAATTTGTTATTTTAGGGTGCTCTATTTGTGCATTAGTAATGTATTTGTTTTCATCACCAAAATCAAACATAACTTTACTAGTTTAGTTACAGTTATTAAAAAATTTCTTTTAAATCTACATAAAATCTGCAATCTACACAATATTTTAAAGACATGTCTTTACTATACCCACCTAGTTTTAATGCTAGAAGTTCTCCTCATGTATATTTCTATTTTTTTATTTTTAATTTAACACATCTAATGTACTTACATTTATTAGTTTTTACCACTTAATCTTTCAATACTATTCATTGACAAGTTATAATTTCTTATATTCAGTATATCTTGTAGACATTAGCTTTTAGTGATTTATATAATAGATTAGATACTAAAAAGGGAGAAAGATATATGTATAAGTTAGCCAAACAAAGAGATAGGAGTAGTAAGGATTTAGTTCAAGTGATGTGTATTAAAGATGAAGATCAAAAAATATTTTTCTTAGAAGATGATATTCAACAAAGATGGATGAGATATTTTGCTAAACTTTTTAATGAAGATTGTGAAAATAAGATTGACTATAGTGACCTTAGCACCCTAAATGAAAATAAAGATTTTTGTTTTTATCGGCGTATTAGTAAAACTGAAGTTAGAGAGACTTTAAAGAAAATGAAGGGTGGAAAAGCTGTTGGACCTGATGATATTCCAATAGAGGTGTGGAAATGCTTAGGAGATGAAGGAATTTCATGGCTTACTAAACTTTTTAATACTATTTTGAAGACTAAAAAGATGCTAGATTAGTGGAGAATGAGTATGTTAATTCCTATTTTTAAGAATAAAGGTGATGCACAAAATTGTGCGAATTATAGAGGTATTAAGTTAATGTGTCAAACTTTAAAACTATGGCAGCGAGTTATGGAGCATAGGTTGCGGCGTGATACTAATGTTTCTCAAAATCAATTTGGATTCATGCCGGGTAGGTCGACTATGGAAGCCATACATTTATTAAGAGGTTGATGGAGAAATATAGAGAAAATAAGGAGGATCTACATATGATATTTATTGATTTAGAAAAAGCATATGATAAAGTTCCAAGAGAAGTGCTATGAAGAGTTCTTGAAAATGAGTAGATCTAAAACGGAATATATGGAGTGTAATTTTAGTAGTAATAGTCCTAGTGAGGGGATTGTGACTTTGGTCGATCAAGTCATTAATAAGAGTACACGTTTTAGGTATCTTGGATCTATTGTTCAGAGTGATGGTGAAATAGATTGTGATATTATCAGCATAATTCAAGTTGGATGGTTGAAGTGGAGGAATGCATCGGGCTTGTTATGTGATCGAAATGTACCCCTCAAACTTAAGGGAAATTTCTATAAGATGGTAGTGAGGCCTGCAATGCTTTATGGTGCCGAATGTTGGCCATTAAAAGAGAAGCATAATTCTTTGTTAAGTGTGGCAGAGATGAGGATGCTTAGATGGTTGAGTGGCTTTACCCTTAGAGATAGGATACGAAATGAGCATATACGTGAAAAGGTTGGAGTAGCTCCAGTAGAAGATAAGATTAGAGAGAGTCGCCTTAGATGGTTTGGTCACATAAAACGGTGGCCTTTCGATGACCCGGTTAGGAGAGTAGAGGTATTAGATTTGACTTATGTTAAGAAAGGTAGGGGTAGACCTAAAAAGACTTGGTTAGAAAATATTAGGAATGACCTTTCTTTATTAGATTTAAACGAGAATTTGACTTTTAATAGGACACAAAGGAGAAAAAGGATTCATGTAGCCGACCCCACGTAGTGGGATAAAGGCTTGATGTTGTTGTTATTGTATAATTTATTATTGGTTGAAGGCTTAAAACATAATTTGTTAAGTATAAGTCTGCTATGTGATAAAGGTTACTATGTAAAATTTTTTTCTACTAGCTGCATATTATGCCTAAATGGTAAAGACGTTTTGAATGAAAAAAAGGTAAACAATGTGTATATGCTAAATTTAAATTGCATTCAAAATCCTACTACTCTTTTTCCCTTATGGGCCTTGAGTCGCTTATGTAGCCCGGAAGGGCATTTGTGTCATTTCTTGTTATTTCATTTTGGCCTATTTATATGAGGCCTCATGCATTGTAATTTCAGTTTGGATGAAATGAAATTTACTACTTGTTCTCTTTGTGAGTTCCTCCCTCCAAGATCTCTTAGTGAGTTCGCCGGAGAAGACTAGATCTCTTTGTGAGTTCTAGTTTTCGTACTATCTAATCTTGTGGAAATTCAAGGTGAAGACAATTGAGGTTAGTAAATCTGTAGTCGTCGAATCCTTAGAATTCCTTTTCTCCCTCTCCTTGCTCTTACCGCTGCCGCCTCTTCCAAGCAGCCCAAAGCCGCCGGCCTGAAATTTAGCCGCCGCCGGCCAGCCCACACCGGCCAGCAGCTGGCCACTCGTTGGCCAACCTCCCGCCGGCCAGCCCAGCAGCCCATTCCCGCCGCCTTCCCCTCTTGGAGCCTCCCACCATTTGAATTTCAAATCCCTTGAGCTATTAACCTTCCTAATTGGTGCTTATGCAATTAAGCCAGCCATTAAAGAGATTAAATCCAATTCGAAATTCAAATTTGATCTCCCTCTCATTTTAAATTGTGGGAAGTTACTTAAGCTACAATTAAACCTGAAATTAAAATTCAGATTTAATTGAATTACTTACTTAAACTTGGGCCCCACTCTCGTAACTCCTTAATCCCTCTCCCCCTCCTCATATGGCCGACCCCTCTTTATTGGTCTTCTCTCTCTTCCAAATGGCATTAATACACCACTAAATTAGCCCAAGTTCCTTCCCATTGCCGCCCCCATCAATTCCCTTTTGAATTAATTTGAATTTCTCAAATTAATTCCCTCCCACCCCTTCTAAAACTGAAATTACTTCATATTTTCAATTTATTTTCTTCGGAGCCTTTCTTTAATCCATCATCTCAAGCACTCAAGACAATTCCCCTTCCTCCCACAACCCGCCAACTTCTCCTCCCCCTGCCCAACTCTTTTGCGTTCCTCCCTCCCGGCAAGATGCATGGCGGACCCCGAATTTGAATGGAACTTTGGATTTGTACATGACGAGCAAGATCAAGTCGACATCCTCCAATCACCGTTCTTTGATTTGGGCTTTGATTTCGACGACACAATTGAAGATTACATCGACCGTATCCATTACACCTTAGTGGATGTGATCGACGAGCAAAGATCAAAAGGACGTTGGATCATCATTGGACGACCGTCATCCTCCACCACTCCGGCCACCTATCCAAGAACGACGATCTTAGGCTCCTTCTTCCTCGGAGTGACATCGGTTCTAATGTGGACTCTTCTTCCGCTAAAGCCTAGACTAGTTGAGCGTATGGGCTCCAAAGGTGAAAGTTCTCATTATTAGATCATAGATTCTTGTGTATCGTCGTAGTTTACAATTGCTCTTTGCGTTTTTTCTTGAATTGTTTGGGAATCGGCTTGCTCTTCTTTGCCTAAGCAAGTTAAAGACCAAGAATTCTAAGGATCAATCATTGTTATAAGTAATAAATTTATTTTGGGATTATTTTGTTAAATTCGCTATCTTTAATTTCCTTAAAGTAACTCCTGAATGGGTACGTTTTACATCATCTTGGTATCAGAGCATGGTAGACATGCATGACATGTTAGAAGAACATCCTAGGGTCTAACCGTTCATTCTAGCTTTAAAATTGCATGCATATCCTTGTGTAGTTTCAATTTACTCACTGTTTTAACTGCTGTCCATGCATTTCATGCACACTTTCATCAGCGTTTAAGCCACTCTAGCTAGTATCTTAGTGCTGCCTTTAAACCCATAACGATAATAAGTGCTTAGGACAACTACACCCTTAATATAAGCTGCTGTCCTCACTGTTCCAGCAACTTTTATGCACCATTTAGTGAGCTTAAAGTCGTGTCTAGGTGCTGTCCTCACCCTAGTGGTATCCCTATAACATCTAGACGACCTAGACCATTGTGTAGTTTGCTGTCCTGATTTTTCCTGCTGCTGTTGGGGCCTTTTTGTGAGAAATTCAGTGTATTTAGGTGCTGACCACACTCTAGAAACCTTCCTAAACACTTAGACAACTTTATGTCATGCTGTAGTTTGCTGTCCACATCATTCCTGCACGCATCTAGTGAACTGTAGGCTAGTTTCTTAAGTATATTAGGTGCTGTCCTCAACCTAACAACCTCCCTAAGTGCCTAGGTTACTTGACCCACTAGTGTAGCTTGCTGTCCGAACATTTTCTGCACCTTGTAGTGAGTCTAAGTGAGCCTAACTTAGTGTCTAAATGACGTCCCTTACACCCAATTGTCTTTGAGTGTCACTTGACGCTTCCCAATGGACCCGATAAGACTCCAAAAGAGTTTAGATGACATCGTTAACCTAGTGGGCAATATGACTAGAATTATGACGGAGAAACCCGTTGACTATCCCCACTCTAATTACATGCCCCACTTAGCTTATCACCTGAGACCTGAGCCTAGGCCTCCACGACCTCACTTAGAGTCACCTTATCATCTTCCTACCTTTGATGGTTCTTTTGACGTTTACTACTTTAGGGAATGGGTTAGACAACTAGATGACTATTTTGAATCATGTCATATCCCTGAGTCCCACCAGATTAGCATCGTTAAGTCTCACCTTAAAGGTCGAGCTCTTCAATTTTGGATAAAATTGGAAGATCATAAAGAGTCTCGCGGTGAGTACCTTACTTGGAAAGACAAGAGACGAGAACTTAATTTGAAATACCGACCCTCTACTAGTGACCGTCATCTAGGGCATCACCCTACCTCTTTTATTGGGACAACTCGTGGACCTTACTGTGGTTAAGACCACCCACCAATTAGTAACATCCGGGTTGCTGCCCCACCCTTTAGGTCTCTTCACCTCTACTTGGTCTTTTGTTGGACAAATCTCTTATGACTCCCCATGTGGACTAACTTCTGGCTAGCTTAGTCAACCTTTAGCCCCCCCAGTCTTTGACCCTACAAGTGTTATTTTAATAAAGGATTGCAGTAAAAAGAAGAAATCTACTGAACCTGAATACATCCATTTCGTTGATACTATCGATAACGAGGACTTATTTGAGGATGAAATTGATGTGATTGAATTAAACCCCCTGCCTGACCTGAACCCTGGTTTAGGAGATCTAGGACCTCTAAACCTAGATACCTTAGCCCATCCAGATCCTAGTCTCCTCGAGGACAACTCCTTGGATAAAGTCTGCCTAGACAGCAGTAATATGATCTCGAAAGAAGCCAATCTGGTCGGAAACACAATAAATTTAAATTCGAAAGATCCTGATTTAGTTGTATTACCTACTGAGTCGACTTTGGGTAATTGTGATGATAATAATATCGAGTCGGAAGTGGTTCAACTACCTGATTTAACTCACGATTTAATTAACCCTGAACCCAGTTATCCTTATTCTATTGAAAATAGTACTATGAGTTCGGAAGATAATGATTTGATTCTGAAAGCCTTTAATCCTATTTTAACAATGAGCCTCCTCTTGTTGCATTAGAGTCTAATTTTAGAGCCGCTCATTTAGATTTATATTTAGCAGAGTGTGTCATTCCTGATTCATTCATTTTGCCCGTTATAGCCTCGTCCTACCATGAGAAGGACCACTTCTATCCTAGTTGGATGAATTTGTTTGATTACACTACCCCCACTAGGAGACTGCTGTCGATCCTAACTAAAACCACCTATAGAAGTGCCCTGGTAGCTAAGAGTGTCTTCATTTCTCCCCCTAAACCAGTTCCCTTAGACCGAACACTTTAAAACCCCTCTTTTTGTGACTCGTCTACTTTGTTTAGCTATGTGTTCGTGTGAGTTAGTATGTTGTGTATGTGTTTTGTAGTCTATTGTCTTCCTATTTTGTCTATGCTTAAAACTTGTGTTTGTGAGCTCATGAGTCTTGTCATTCATCATGCATCCCCCGATCTCTTGCATTTGAATCTGCATTTCACCTTCAGGAGTTACTCACCGAAATTAAAAAAAGTAACACCCATTTTAAAGTTATTGCTGATAACAAAAGAAGGTTCAAAGAATTCAAAGTTGGAGACTTTGTGATGGTACGGGTCCGCTTGGAGCTTTTTCTCCGTGTCCCCTAAAGTAGCTGCATGCTCAAAGCACCAGACCATTTAAGATAATCTCAAAGGTTAATAGTAAAGCCTACGTACTGGATCTCTCTTGAGGCTTTAACTTGAATCCTACATTTAATATAAAAGACCTAGTAGCCTTTGAAGGACCTGAATTTTAACCCCAAAATCCACTCCTTACATCAGCGTTGTGTGACCCCACCTGGTGAGATCCCAACCTAGCCTTACTCCCCAATTTACCTTACTCACCCATAGCGGAGAAGATCGAAACAATACTAGATGATGAGGTCATTTCCACATAGGAAGGTGGGCGTTGAAGATCCCTAGTTCATCGGAAAGGGACATCGGAGATAGAGGATACTTGGATTGACAGGGACGAACTATAGTGTACGAGGGTTCCATAGATATCTACTCTACGGGGTCGAGTTTTCTCCCACCTGGGGAGAATGATGAGGACATCGTCAGCATTTTCGATGCATGTACCTTTATGAGACGCCGGAGATCGACGGCCACGAGCATGAGTTGTATTTTGTCATTTTATGTAGTAGTTTATTTTATTTTGATGTTTTTCCGCTTTTGCCCTTTTGGGCCTTGAGTCGCTTATGTAGCCCAGAAGGGCATTTTTCTTATTTCTTGTTATTTCATTTTGAAAACATTTCTATTCCACCAACTAAGTTTATACTTAAGTCTTTTGAGTTTAAACCACAGTCAAGTCATCCCAACACTATCATTGTCAGGATGTAGAGGATCCTCCCAATTCTCTTTAATTAAATCAATGAAGGAGTTGTCTAACAACCACATATTTTGAAATCTTAAAGTATGAGAAGAACTATATTGCCTTGCTTTGATATCAACCAGGAGAGGAGAATGATCTAAAAAAATTTTACTTAAATGCTCTATATAAGTTGTTATTACTAGAATTAATCCATAAGTCATTAAAGGGAACACGATCTAAACATTGCCACATATTACCACGATTCCAAGTAGGATTACCAATGAAGCCAATATCTTGCAATCCATCATCATGCTATTAAAGTCTTCCATAGCATGATAAACAGGGTAAAAACCACCAATCTTTTTAGAGGGGTTAACTATAGTATTAAAATCTCCACCAACTAACCAAGGAGAATTAATTAAACCACTAAAAACATAAAGCTGGTTCCAAAGTTCCCTTCTGACAATACGAGAAGAAGCATATATAAGTGAAGCATAGAAATTAAACTTCATAAACTCAATTTTACAATGCATTACTTGAGTAAAATCACCAATAACATCAATGCTAATAAGGACTTTTCAAAAAATCCATATTTTGTTAGAAACATTAGCCATACTATGATTAAAACCAAGGATCCTTGTAGTCTCGTCCAGCTTGGAAACAGAAATAAGAGGTTCAATTAAAACAAGAAAATAAACATTTGAATACGGCATAAGTTACAATCCTAATCCTAGAAGAAGGGCAACCAATGCCCCTAACATTCCAAATTATCGACTTAATTATAAGTTTGCAATTTGTTAAAAGTTCGAGGGGATTGCACATTCAGATTTTTCATTTTTTTATTTTTCTTATTTTTTACTGAAGTGAAATCATGCTCTTCATTAGCAAGAACTTTATTAGCACTATCATTAACAAAAGCATTATCATTAATATGAGAAGAAATCTTACTACTTATACCTTTAACCTTACTCTGCAATTCATTAGAAGTCTCCGATGTAATAATACCGCCAATCATACCATTGCCATTACTTAGAAGATCACACCATTCCTCGTGTTATTAGCGACCTCCTTCATTTCCTCCTGCACAAATTCCCCTTCTTCCATATTTCCTTCAAAATCATTATCCTAGACATTCACACAAGGTTTAGTTGAACTTATATAGTACATTTATCATTGTTCCCCATAAAATCCAAGAAATTTTTGTTAGTAGCATATGGTAAATAAATAATATTAGACATGGAATTATGTTTAAAAGAAATTGCAACCATTTGCTCGTCAACATTTTCCAAAGTATTCAAACCATTATTGACAGGATGAAGAGTTCTGACCAAAAGGTGGGGAGAATCATGAACTACTTCCTCAAGAGATGTGGGGATACAAGCCTCATTCTTATTTTCATCTCCACCAAAGCCTCACTCCATATGACAGATAGGCTCATTATCACCAATGACAGTATCATCAATGTGATTAGCATTATTCTCTTGGGGAGGGTTTGGTGCCATTAGTATTTCCTGTACTTTGTTAGTATTCTCATTAGAAAATTGATCAACTAAAATATTTTTTCCTTTAGAATCTTTAGATGCTTCTTTATCGATACGTAATTGAGGATGCAAAATAAAATATTCTGATATGCAGTGACCATGCATTTTACAATGGTTACAAAAGTTAGGCAAGTTTTCAAATTCAACTTTTTGCTGATACCCATTCCTCTCTGAGCCAATCCAGATTTCTTTCGGATGTTTCTTTGAAATGTCCATTTCCACCATAACACGTGCCACAGACGGATGAGATACGGCCGCGGTAGCTTTATCCGTCTGTAAGGGCCTACCAAAAATAGAACCTATGGTAAATAAAATCTGAGAATTAAAAAGATGAAGTCTCAAATTAGGAAAGAAATCCAGACAGGAGCTATAAGTGATTCCTTTCTAACATCAAAACCAGGAGTCCAAATAAGCAATCACATTTAATAACCCTGAATGTAATACACTTTTCTGGAGAAAATGCGATTATGGTCTAAATCGTTTGAGAATTGTATCGCAATGTGTCGTTTGTCCAACAAGCCAACAGAGAAAGTTCCAGATAGTTTCAGGGAGAGAAAAAACTTTTGAATAATATCCAGATTCGGCCTTCTTAGCACAAACTTTCCAACCAAAGTGAAAGCAAATAGGATAGCTAGTTGAGAAATAACTTTATCGTCAAACATCAAAGCAACAAACCCTTGAAGGAAGATTGAGCCAAATCTAACTTCGAGTAAGAAATTGAAATACCACCCATAAGAACATCTTTAAAGGACTGAGATTTACCATCAGGATTCGAAGAAATCTAAGGGTTTGATGACGACAACGTGGTCATCACCCAAAGCCACAGGAACACGAGAAAAACAATAAAACAAAGTGTTAACCTCTACGCATAAACCCAGCAAAAAAAAAAAAAAAAAAAGTCGTAGAGAACGGATCGGCGACGGCAAGAGGGGAAGAGATTTCACTTCTTCTCACACTCTTCTCTCTCTTTCTCTATTTCCCTTTTCGGCCGAAGAAAAAGTAAAGGGTGCGGCGGTGGAAGTCGGAGAGGAGTGGGCGGGAATGAGAGTCCGGGTTGGGGCGTAGCTGGATCGGCAGAGGAGTGGAGTTACGGTTGGCTGTACGGGATGGAAGAGTGAGGGTCCGGGGTGCTCTCAGACGGAAGAGATAGGAGGTCGTACGGAAGTGAGGAGAGAGGCGTTCGTGCGAGAGAGACAAGTTCGACGGGGAAGAGAGTCCGTGTAGGCTCGTTTATGAAGGCGAAGATGAAGCACGGTCGAAGGCGAGATAGCTGTTTTTGAGCAGGATTGCGCGGTTTGCAGGGAGTGTATGCAGACGGGCCGAATCGAGCGATCTCGGAGATCGAGATCCAGCGTTCAGGTAATTTTAG
>NW_021319124.1:374186-394039 GCF_001605985.2 Dendrobium catenatum
CTCGGAATTTCGCAAAAGATCTCGGATAGAGGGCAATCAACCTTTCCAAAACACGACCAAAGCAATCTAACGCTATCTCCGAACAAAAGAAGCCTACCAACAACAGCAAGCCATCAAGAACATCCAAGAAACACAGGTTTCCAACAAGATGGATCTAGCAGCAAGAAGCAAATTTACTTTAATTTTCATTCAATTTAATAGGGCAATTGAACCTGAGTTTGTTTGCTCATCTGTCGTTCGGGGGCTGTCGCAGAGGATCGTGCTGTGCTCTCGTAGGTCCTGATTTGCCCTTGGTATGTGAATTCTTTTGATTAAGAGGCTTGAGGCCTGCATATGATGTATTTAAAAAAATATATCTGAGTCCTCTTCAACCGTGCAGTTTATTTCTGTTTTTGAGAAGAGTTCTGTGAACCTTTTCTGATGGACTCCTATATCTGATCCGTAGTATGGAGGGATTCCGGGGTTCGATACAATGTAATTCACAATGTCATATCTTATTACTATACCGCGTAGCACAATATCCCTAGATCAGTAGGACGTTCACGTGTGTAAAGTAAACGCTTCGCCGGGCTGACCATACATAGCGTGGTTGAGATATAATAAATATTCCTCGAAACTCTTTAGTGTACCTATGGTTATACAATTTACGAAGGAGTTGCACAAGTGCACGAGGGTACTTTGAAATAATAGCTAGCGAACAATACGCCTTCATGTCCTGCTTGTACTGTATGATTGCAAAGTCCGGTGGAGCTGTAGTCTTCTTTCTGAACAGATGTGTATTCGGCTGTTTCTCTATTAATTTGTTAACAGAGTAGATAATATTTACACTGTTCGTGCATATTTGTTGATTTTCGTAGGCCAGGGTCATAAGTGCACTCGAATCTCCTGCTTTGAGTCTAGAAGCTTACACTATGTTGCTCACAATCATTCTTCCGCTGTTACAACTTTGTTTATTGAGTTCAACTCATCCATGCTGCTCACAAACTAATAATTGAAGATACACCTTTATGTTTATCATGTTGATCTATGCTATATGATCGAATAAAAAACATCTGACATTTTATTGTATACCCTTTCATTCAATATTAGTCATTGCTTGCATGTATCCGTCATTCCCATGTGTAGGATTTTATGTGCTAAATGACTCTATTCTCTTCACGAATGTTGGCTCAGGTTGATTTGAATATTGTTCAGATACCAACTAATGCCCAAAGAAAGGCAGATATGTAATTTTTCATTTAATTCTCATTGAGAATTCTTGTAGTACTTTGCAGTTGAAGATCCCCGATAATAATTGATCATCGAAGCTAGAAAGCGAGTATACATAGCATTCTTTGAATATTGCTATTCAGAGAGTGGAAGCCATACCAACAGACTATGCTTCATTTTTAGTATAAAAGGTAGATAGAAGTCATAGTTCAGTCAGTTGGGATGTGAGATCACACACATGCAATTGTAAAAAATAACAAAAAAAAAATCTTTTACCATTACTTATGGTATTCCTACAACTGTTCCTTGATATTCATGATTGTAGTAAGATTCGCATTCTTGCTCGCACATGAACTATAACATATTTCCTACATTCCCTTTTGTAGTATCATTATTTGTAGAAGGCCATATAATCATAAGACTGTTTGATGTTAAGCGTAGGAAAGATGTTATCCATTCATTATCGGTCCTCCTTGTAACACATGATCAAAACAAATACTGTTGTTACAACTCATGCTAGTAATTGTGCTCAAATATGTTTATAATTGGTTTATACATTATTTGGTGCGTGTAGCGAAATAGTTATATATCCATAGATCAGCTCATTTCACACACTTGTGATTGTATGTGCATTATGATTTAATTGTAATTAAAGCCATCACTTGGTTGCTTATGCATTTATCTTACAATTTTATATAGTAGTCGTTACACTATGACCCTTCGTGAAAAGTATTCATATTCATTTACTTGATAGTCATTACTTTAGAAATATGAAATTGTACTCAAATGCATTGCACTAACGTTCCATATTGTTCTTTTAAGTTCAAATTAAGGTTATCTGCCATGTTTCAAATTCAAATATCTCTGTGGTTCCAAGAATGATTCAAGATCGCCTACACTGTTTGCTTAGTTTAGAAACTTGGTTAAAGTATTCAAATATGATGTTTCTTTTCTCTTGAGTCTCCAGTTCATTTTAATTTACTTAGGGTTTCAATTCCTTTATAAGATCCTACTTCTTTTGATCTTGTCCAAAGTCCAAGTTAAAATTTTTTATAAGTACTTAGATCTGAGTTCAGCAAAACTTGCTCCAAAGTTGGCCTTTGAAGATTTTTCAAACTATCTCTCCCAAAAATTTCGGGTCAGCACACTCACCCCGGACGATCTCCACTCTCCCGTTTAGGGAGATAGAAGGCATAACAAAGAGGAGCTAAGAGTTCAAGCCTACCCGCCGAATATAAGACACAGCTACACTACCAACCAAGGAGCCGTCCGGTTTGGTGACTTCTACATGATGAGACACCATTGCAAGTTAGTTTGAATAATAACTGCGGCGGTTAGTATTGTTATTATTTTTTCTCCCACAACGGCCAATAAAAGGCGTGCTTGGGCGCGGTTTCTCCGGTTCGCCACGAACATTGAAGAAGAGTTTTGAGTTTAATGACAAGATATACAATCAATACCTACACGTCAAAGGGTTTGATTTTTTGTTTAAACAGAGAGGAGTTGACACGTGGATCGAGAAGTGGAGTCATCAACTTGTTGTCGCCCATTACCCTCGTCGAGGTGTCGCCAACAGGGCTATGTACGTCCTTCGTACTAACCGAGGAGATAATACGCACCAAAAGGCCGTATCTTAAGGTGGTTTTTTGACCAGGTCCGACAAACGGAACGATCGAGGAAAGAGGCGATGGGATGAATATTAAGTCATTTGGCAATATTTTTTTTTATAATTATAATTAAACTAAATTAAATTTTTATAATTATAACTCAACTTAATTACATAAATCAATACTATAAATATAATAAAATTATATAATTAATACTAATAATTAAAATTAAAATAACTAATTTATATGAACGTTAATTAATTATAACTTTAATTTTTATTAATTAATTAAATAATTAAAAACTAATTAATATATATATATAAATTAATTAATTTATAATAATTTATAATAGAATTATAATTAAAATAAATTATAATTATAATGAAATCTTAGTTAATTTATAAATAATTATATTATAGATAATTTATTATTAATATTTAATATTATTAGTTTAATTGAAGAAAGATATAAATTGAATATTATAGTTTGTATATTAAATAATCATAAATATGAAAAATAGCCTAAGGGCTGTTGTTGTGCTAATCTAGGATTTTGCGAAAGAAAGTATAGACTTTCATCCGAAAAGGGAGAGTTACTTCATTGATTGAGTTACTCCTCGTTCATATGAAACGAGTCATGAGGCGATACTGTATCACACAACTAAATGGGCCAAATGCCGTCGAGTGAGCAAAGTCGGGCAGATGGAGGGCGGGTAAGAAGAAAGACTCCTCTCTCCTCTCGTTCTCCTCTCATCCTTCTCATTCTGATTCTCTATCTAAATCTCTCTTAGATTCTCTCTTCGTCTCTCATCCAATAAATCTCTCATCTCTCTCGTCTCTCTCTCTCTCTCGCTTCTCAATATTTAGTTCTCATCTCTCTCTTCTCTCTCCTTGGTTTGAAGAAAAGTCCGAGAGGCTGAGGAATGTCGGGACGGAGGTATGGAGTGCGACGGAGGATTGAGGCTTTGAGTGATGCTCGGGTTTAGCGTTTGGAAAAGAGGTGGAGTGTATCAGAATTTAGAACCAAGCTCTGGACGGGAGGATTGACGGAAATACTGCTGGAGTATGAAGCTTCACTGAACTGTAGGGATGAACAAAGGCAACGAGATCTGGGAGGAATCGGAGCGTTTGAGAGGAGAAGTATCATCAGAAGTGTGAATTGCATAAGTGTGGGATTGAATGCTCCGAAGGGAGCGGAAGGAGACTCGGGGTTTCGGTCTGGATCGAGAGAGAAAGCATGCGTATGGGAGTGAGAGACAAAGTCCATAGACGAGTTGTCGGATCTCGCTCTCTATTTAACGATCGACATCTATGTAGGCATCCATTTAGATCGAATAGTTCGATCCACTACTTGGAAAACGTCGCTTAAAGACGTACAACTCTCGGAAAGACAGACGCGACGTCGGCTGTTATTCTACGGGATTTGATCGTAGATCAGCCTCAATCTTAAGTTAAGGAGACAGCTGCATTGAGCTTGCAAGTTAATGTTTCACGACCGCGATTATTCGGGGATCTTCGAACATATCCGAGGCTGGTTGCGAAATTTTAGGGATTCGAACGAGCAAGGTATCTAGGGATCTGCTTCCCTCTTTTGTTCTTCTACACATGGAGTGAACAAAAGATGAACATAAAACTAGTTCATCTCACTCAAAGCCTGTTGCTAGCACAGAGTTAAAAATGGATTACTCTTCAGTTGAAATGCATAAACTGTCGCATTTTCTTGATCCACCATACTATACCGAAAGCATTGCGGAAGTCTCTACAACTATTTAACAATCAACCCGACCAGATTATCATTTGCTATAAATCAAACGTGCCAACATACGCATCAACATTACATTATGCATCTTAAGATCACAAGCGATATTGTGATGGAAGAAATCTCAAAGGTACAACTTCACTATGGTCTGCCTATTCTACGTGGCACTATGCAACTGTCAGTTTATTCTAATGCCAATTGAGCCGATGACAAACAAGATCGCAAATCTACATCAGGTTATTGTATTTTTCTTAGGAATACACTTCCTCAGTATCAGTTGGAGCTCAAAGAAGCAACCTACAATTGCTCGCTCCTCCACCGAATCTGAATACCGGGCCCTCAAGGCAGCTGCTATAGAAATTGTGTGGTTACGTAGATTACTACAGGAATTCAACTTCCCAGCTTCGACTCCGACCACCATCTATTGTGATAATATCTCTGCAATTTCGTTTGCCAACAATCTTGTGTTTCATGCAAAAACCAAACACTTTGAGATTGATTATCATCATATTCGTGAGTGCATTAAAACTAATGTAATCAAGGTGCATCATTTATCTATTGCTGATCAAACCGCTGATGTGTTTACCAAAGGCTTATCTAGCATTCGCTTTCAACATCTTCGCATCAAATTAACTATTCATCCTGGAACAGTTAATTTGTGGGGGAATGTTAGAATACCAAATACAAAGGGGACCACAAATGATAAGCAGCACAACTCCACTACCGGCTGCAGCAGAGAATGTCAATATCTCCTGCAAAAACAACTACCTAAGGAAATCATAGCCCTTCATGATGATCAACGGCCAGCCTTCATTATGATGCACAGCTCTAATTCTATTTAACGTCTCGACTGTAGCTTCTCTGTTTTTTATGCAATGAATTACAAATGCATTCGGAGTTTATCTTCCTAAAACCTCCTCTGCTTTCATTTGCCTTCGTTTGCTCTTTTTACTTGTTTTGTATGCAGGTTTTCTACACTTATACTGGCAACACATTCAAACATGAAATAGTCAGAGAATATAAAGAGTGTCAAGAGTTCGACAATAGTAAAAAAAATTAGTATCAGACATTAAATGTTCCATCAAAGCCAAAAATATCGAATGATAAACAGTTGCAACAGCATTTCCATTTGACAATTGGGTGGCATAGCAACCATTGATACATAGTGGTGCTTGCTAGTTGCTACCATGGTGGGAGAAACACCTGCTATAAAAACAACCTCATATCAACTACTTATGCAAGCCACATCCTCAACTAATTTGTTAGACCGGTCGAATGGACCGGTCCAGCCGGTCCCATAGGGACCGGTTCGCATGGACAGAGGCGCAATTTCCGCCTCCTGCGCATGCATCCATCAAAGCCAAAAATATCGAATGATAAACAGTTGCAACAGCATTTCCATTTGACAATTGGGTGGCATAGCAACCATTGATACATAGTGGTGCTTGCTAGTTGCTACCATGGTGGGAGAAACACCTGCTATAAAAACAACCTCATATCAACTACTTATGCAAGCCACATCCTCAACTAATTTGTTAGACCGGCCTAATGGACCGGTCCAGCCGGTCCCATAGGGATCGGGTTCGCACGGACAGAGGCGCGATTTCTGCCTCCTGCGCATGCAGCGGAGGCCGCAAGTTTTCGCAAGCCGAATAAGAAAGATTTTTGGGGGAATTAAGAGGAAAATTTGAATGTAGGGACTGTTTAGGGATTTCCTTTTGATTTTTATGCATTAAATAGTTTGTTTTACTAGGGTTAGGGCATCTTGAATTTTGTTGAAATTTGATCTCTTAGATTTAGATTTTCTTTGGGCTCTAGCAGCGTCTAGAGATTTGGGAAAGATCGATCCTCCTCTCGAAGTGAGGATCAACTGTATCTTGCTAATTTTCGCTTCTATTTCATCAAATAATACAAATTTTTTACTGTTTTCTTGCTTTTGTGTGTATTTTTGTGGAGGATTTTTGCTGTTTTTCTAAAGATTGATAGGAATTACTTGAGATTTTCAAGTGTTTCCTATCATAATTAAAATAGAAAAAGAAAATCCATGAGTAATGTTCAACACCAGAACCAACACTTGTACCACACCACACAGTTAATCAATATTCGCTTATAGTATTTGGGCTTGGTTCTATGAATCCTCATTTTTCATTAATTTTTATCGAGTAAAGTCTTAGATGTTAAAATATATTCCACACAAATTATATTGAAAAATACTGATCTATATTACCTCAGATCTACTCCATTGTGATACTACAATGCTAATTTTATCTACACTTCCAATGTAGAAATCAGATATCTTCCTCTGATATTTTGAGAAATACGATGACATTGCAAGGTCAAGTGTACTGAATGCAAAAAAGCAATTATTTCATTGAATACGGGCCAAAGAGTCGAATAATAATAATAAACAGTTCATTAATTTACTCTTACCTCGACATTCTCGAAGACTTAAAAATAAAATGAAGGAAGATTATTCAACAATAAATTATAGTGTACAAGGGGCTAAGTTACAAGTAGATGGACCCTTTATACATGGTTCAATGAAGAGAAATTGAAAAAGAAGATGATAGGAGTACAATAAAAATTTCTACTTTTAACCAAAAAATGACTGAAAACATGTTAGTAACATCATAGCAGTACACAACAGATGAATTGGCATTTCAGCTTTTATTGATTGGTTTCCGCAACTCAAAGTAGCGACCACTAAACAAATTGATCATATAGTATGAATACATCAAAATGGATGATGAAAAATCTAACGGTCCAGGGCTAGTTTTGATATTATTTTAGTACTCGTGCAAAGTAGCACTTGCAATAAATTTATGAATTTTGTACTAGATTTTTATTGGAAAAACAGTGCTTGAGAATAAATAAGTAAAAGAATTCTGTACTCACTCGGTCTCTGTGTTGCCAATTGAAGCTGAGCTTTTGTTAAAGAGAGACCAACAAGTAGTACCAGAAACTGCAGCCTCATCACCTATCCATCTGACATCAGGGCCAGCCTCCGAGAAAATAACAGCTTTTGGCTGCAATTGATGAATGAGTTCAAACCAGGAATCAAACAAGTAAACCATGTCCTTCTCAACTTTTCCCGGTGCACCATCCAAAAAAACCTCCTGAATATCCCCATAACTGGATCAAAGAAATCAGTTAAACTAACATTTATAGAAACCAAGAATTGGAATAATTATGGTTTGTACAATCCGAAAAAGTAACGAACGAACTTTAAGTTGCTAAAAAATTTATAAATAAAAAAAAAAGGATAGAAGCAATTGTCCTGAATTAATCAGTATAATTTGACAAAATACACACTTCTGGGCAGGAATCTCTGTTAGAGAATAGAAAATGACAAGAAAAAATCCATCAGAAAATCCACGCTCCAAGGGTAAATGGCCTGGATGTCTACAAAGATTAGCAAATAATTGATGAGTTATTTGGGAACTTTATATTGATTGGATTCTTCTTTGTCATTATCTTCAAAAATATAAGAAGAGACATTTGATCCAATGTTCTCCATGGAATTAAACAAAGGCGTTACAATAAATCAAGATCGGGCATAGGAGAAAATAAAAAATGGAGATTCTTGTTAAAAGTTGATGTTGAGAATTTCTTAGGGAGGAAATAAGTTTTCCTCAGCTTCTTGGAAGAGAGGAGAATAGAGAGAGGGAAAGGGAGAGGGAGAGCAGCTGAAATCAGGGAGTTTATTGATTTAATTAACTTGTCCTAATTACATCCAAAAGAATCTATTTAAAGACAAAAAAGGGCAACACTAGAGGCAATACAAACCATATAAGAAAACAAGAAAAAGAACACCTAAAACAAACTCAAGTTCCATCAAAAACTCTAACAGTTGATTTGAATGTATAGGAGACCTTGTTGACTACATAGTGAAAGAAATAGTAAAAGCAAGATTACAATCAGTTCTTAGTAGAGAAAAAGTCTAGGAGGATATAGAGAGATAGAATTTTGGCAAAAAGTATAGGATTACAGCATGCCCGTGCTCCACTAGTGAGGCTAGACAAAATTCGGTGACACTTTGATGGGGACATCAGATCATGGAAGGTTTATCAGAGGCGTGGCCGCAGATCTACGGCCACGATTGAGTCATTGTACTTTTGATTTATTTTATGTATTTTCTTATTTCTGATGTTGTTTTTGTTTTATTTAATTTTCCGTTGTACCCTTTTATTAAGGGATGTCGTATGTAAGCCCTGAGAGCATTGTCGTCTTTTCTATTTTGAGTCTTATGTATGAAGCTATTTATAGCCCTATGTTTCTCTTTCAAAGCTAATGAATGATTAAGTGAAAATTTTGTTCTCTAGTTGACTTCTCATGAGGGCTTGAGAGTTCGGAGTGAAATTTCTAGGAGAGGGAGATTTGTGCAATACCCACCACCCTAGATAAGTCAGGTTCGTGGTTTCATCCTCTACCTCGTTCTCTCTTCCTCCCCCTACCTTCACCAACAACACTATCTCTCCCTCCACCTAGCCGCCACCTCTCCCCACCCGAACCCTCCTCCCACCCACCAATTTCCCCAATCAGTTCTTAGTAGAGAAAAAGTCTAGGAGGATATAGAGAGATAGAATTTTGGCAAAAAGTATAGGATTACAGCATGCCCATGCTCCACTAGTGAGACTAGACAAAATTCGGTGACACTTTGATGGGGACATCAGATCATGGAAGGTTTATCAGAGGCGTGGCCGCCGATCTACGGCCACGATTGAGTCATTGTACTTTTGATTTATTTTATGTATTTTCTTATTTCTGATGTCGTTGTTTTTGTTTTATTTAATTTTCTGTTGTACCCTTTTATTAAGGGATGTTGTATGTAAGCCCTGAGAGCATTGTCGTCTTTTCTATTTTGAGTCTTATGTATGAAGCTATTTATAGCCCTATGTTTCTCTTTCAAAGCTAATGAATGATTAAGTGAAAATTTTGTTCTCTAGTTGACTTCTCATGAGGGCTTGAGAGTTCGGAGTGAAATCTCTAGGAGAGGGAGATTTATGCAATACCCACCACCCTAGATAAGTCAGGTTTGTGGTTTCATCCTCTACCTCGTTCTCTCTTCCTCCTCCCCCTACCTTCACTGACAACACTATCTCTCCCTCCACCTAGCCGCCACCTCTCCCCACCCGAACCCTCCTCCCACCCACCAATTTCCCCAAGCCACTTCACCCCAAATCGCCGGCCTCCCCCTTACCCGAGCCCAAGCAAGCCGCCGGCCACCCTCTAGCCTTACCCTCTTTGGTTTTATTTCCTATTCAAGATTGCCATAATTTGGTTAGATTTTGAATTCAAATTCATCCAATTTGAAATTTAAAATCTTTCCTAAAATTATAAAATATATTTTAGGAAAGTTTCCAAAATTAAACCCTTTTGAATTTCAAATTTATTTGGAGTTAATTAATGTTTTTTCCTATTTCTTAAATTCAATTTAGGAAACCCCTAACCCCTCCCATTAATGGCCCCCATGACCATCAATGTCGCCGGCCCCTATGAGATTGGATTTGGAATCCTTTCTTAATTCCAATCCTCTACTTTAGAAATATTTCCCAAAATCCATGAACCCCCTTTTGGCTGAAATTCCCCAAGATCCCCTCCCTTATTTACTTTCTAAATCCTAGTAATAAGATTTGTAAATAATACTCTCAGCCACCCCAAGCCCTCTCTCTCTCTCTCTCTCTCTCTCTCTCTCTCTCTCTCTCTCTCCACATTAACCCCACTTCCCTTCTTGAGATTAATTTCAAACATAATTCCTCCAATCGCTCACAATTAAAAATCTGAAATTTATTTCAGATTTCTAAATTGTTCTTCCCCTTTTACACCAAACTTCTCCTCTCCCAACCCTCTCCCTTGGCCGGCCATAACTCTCCACCTCTACGTCAAGTAAGAAACCCCTGTCGTTGACCATACTATAAGATGCGCTTTTTTTTGGGCAAGAAACCCCTGTTGTTGACGATACTATAGATGAGTAATCAATTCAATTCTTGTGGGTGGATAGCTTTTACAATTAGGGAAGTTTATGGGTCCTCTTGGTTGAGTTGATTATGGCTTCATTTGGGATGGCATTCTAACTACTTCTTAAAATATTTTTTAGTACAAGAATTTTTGTACTAGAAAACTATTTTAAGAAGTAGTAAGAAAGCCGTCCCAAATGAAGCCTATATGTAACTTTCAGAGACTCGTAGCCTTGGGCAACTTCAACCTTGATAAGCATGGAGTAGCCTCGTGACCTGGTTCAAGCTATTGAGATAACTAGACCAACCTAACCCAAATGAATATGGTTACAGAAGAGATGCTTCAAAAGTCCAGTTTGGCACACAAAACCTAACACCTAAACAAACACGACCCATCAAGCTTCACCTCTCGAGCAAAACCCACAAATAACCTCCCGATTGACCAAATCCAACAATAATCCGAAAGCAACAAGTTCTACTGGAAACAAAGGAGAAAATTCCCCTACCTAGTAAGCAATTCCGTCATCTGCCCCAAATAGTACTCATTGTATTCCAGTGACTTTCCATAACAAGGCTCGTGACGATCCCACGGCGACAGGTATATACCAAATCCAAGACCGAATTCGTGAGCTGCGGCTGCAAGGTCAGCAACTATGTCACCCTCACCAGAGCTCCAAGGGCTAGAGCGGACAGAGTAATTAGTGTAGGAGGAAGGCCAGAGACAGAAGCCGTCATGGTGCTTGGCAGTGAGGACGACACGAGAAAATCCCGTGGCAGCGGCGACAGCGGCCCACTGGCGAGAGTCCAGGTTTTTAGGGAAGAAGATGGAGGGATCTGCGTGGCCGGAGCCACACTCGGAGTCTGTGAAGGTGTTAGGACCGAAATGGAGGAACATGGCCATTTCTCCCTGCTGCCATGCGAGCTGGGAGGCCGAGGGAAGGGGAAGAATGGGAAGGGGAGGGGGAGTTCTTGGGATATTCTTTGAAGAGAGTTTTGGGGTGATGTTTGCTGTGGATGAGCTCAGAAGGAGCACAGGAAGGAGAAGATGGAGGTGTAGAGTGAAGATTTTTGGCCCTGCCATTGATTGCAATGGGACTGGGAGAGACTAAGATGCTTGCCAATTAAACTATATATACAATTATTTGACTGAGTGCCGTTATTTTGAGTATTGAGTTAATGTACTTTGTTACTTGTTAGTTAATTTAGTTAATAAATACTTTGAAATTTAATCAATTTAAAAGAAAATTTTTACTCTGAATTCTTATAATGTGGAATTAGAATAAATGTATCTAAAAATTATGTTCACACCAAAATAATACTACTCTAGTTTCAACAAAATAATACTACTCTAGATTAAGAATATTTATTTTTTAATCCTTTGTGATAAAACTTATTTTGAATAATATTCGAAGAACTTTTATAAGGTTGAGACTATATATGATAAAAATTTTAATCAAATTTGAACATTGCTCTAACCCTAATTGAACAAGGATTAGTATTATTTGAAAAACATTTTGATTAATATTCTAATATAGTTTGAATAAGATATTGTTAAGAGAATTTATAAAATTATTGAATTAAATGTTCGAATAAAATTTGTTCAACATTCAAATTTGTTTTAGTGTAAAATAGTTTAATGCAATCACAAGAGTTATAACATAATAGATTATAAAGCAAACTCGTATGATGATAAAATTTTCTCAAGTAGCATTATATTAAATTAAAGCAATCATAATGTTTTGTAGTAACATATTAAGTACAATCATAATAGCTATAATACAGCAAATAAAAACTTTCATGGAACTAAAAGAAATAGCAACATCATAATTATTACGTGCTAGAAAATTTGAGTCGATGGAGTTTATGTTTTACGTCTTAGGTTTTACAAACATTCAGCACTTATAGATAAAAATCATAAGACCATAAACTTTTTACGTGGAAACCCATAAAGGTAAAAAATCACAGGGTCTAGCCCAGTTGCATAATCCACTATGTAGTAAGTGATACAAAGATTTTTCCTTCTTCGTTATTAAGAAGAGATAGAGTACAAAAAATTGAATATTTATACCGAATAAAAGGGGTTAATCTTCCAAGGAAGAATTTTATAAAGTAAGTGTCCACAGGCGGACAAATGTACCCAATAGTAGGGTCCAATCTTGATAATATTCTAGAGATGATGGTTGTTGTTGGTGATAGTAACTGGTGGTTGTCATCAGCAATAGCTGGTGGTCGTCGGCAGTGGCGATGACTAGAAAATGCTATAGAGCTCTCTCTTCTTCTCTTCTCTCCTTTTTTTTCATTTTTTTCTCCTCTCTTCATGTGAAAAATAAGGGTCTATTTATAAGTTTTTGGGAGTGGCATACTCCATAAATATGAAAAAAAATTCTTAGATAAATTAGGAGTGCTTCATCCAACGGTCCATATTGATTCCTTTGATCATGGAGCTTTTGTTAAGCATTTAAGTGCTTTAATGATATCATAATTGAGTGATCTTAGGCTTGTTGGATTCATTTCATCGAACCGCTCGATTCGACTATAAGCATGTCATATTTGGATTTTAATTTATCATCAAATTAATGCTTTTAAACTATTAAATAAGCTTTAGTCATTTGATTCGAGCCCATTTGAACTTGGATTTGACCAATTTTAGTGTCATCGGATTCGTATGGTCGAAATGTTCAGTTTGACTATAAGTTTGTTGAGATTAATGCTCGGATGGTCGCAAATTGAATTTTGATGATTTCCAATTCAAATGTGTCTTGACATTTGTGCTAGATCAATGTGATTTTTATGATGTACTAATAATATAATTATATGCTATAAAATGTATAAATATAATCACATATGTATCACTATAAATTCTCAAAATCTAACAATATTAATGTCAAAATAAAGAGCCTCAATCTGATCACATCTATATCTATAGCTATACTACTATTAAAGTGTCGCTTGTGATTCTCCCCATACATCATCCTGATCGTTCGTCTAAAAAACTTAACTTAATATCCATCATTAAATTTTTTAACTCTATTCATCTACCTTCTTCCATCTTCAAATTGAAATGGCGCATTCCATGTTATCTATCCATCTGCTCGCAAACCAATATTCCACCGTTTTTCCTTTCGTCGTATCAACGCATCCCTACATGAAATGGCACATTCCTTCTTTCATATACTTCCGAACAAATGTCCCTTATTCTGTTCTTGCTATCGTCCATCATTACAACTGTTTGCGCGCCGGATCCAGAAAAGCTCGTTGGATCCAGAAAACATACAGTTTTAAAATGTAAACTAAACAACGCCTTTTTTTAAAATTTCTGCGAATTTTTATAGACATCTGCTCTATTTGTCCTTCAAATTTGGTTTCTTCATCTTCTTCCCGTAATTTTTTCACTCATCGAAGATGCTCGCCCAGGCCACCTGTCTCCGGCGGCGCTTCCCCTTTTCGTTACATTATAATTTTGTTTCCCCTTCATACTCTTCTTTTACATCCCTATGTTTTTTTTCTTCATTGTTTTGTCAATGGAGAAATATATACACTAGGTGGAGGCTAGACAGGATCGATCTGGCACTGACAGCCGTTCGCAAGAGGTAGAGTCCGGACTTGATTCAGCAGCTTGGTACGGTAAGAAGGGGCTAGGCGTTTGAAGTAGTTCAACAATAAGGTGGATAATACAAGTACGTGGAGAAACTTGCTGTAGGGCTCAGCCGAGTGGCAAATTATTGGGTCAGGTGACCGAAGCCATCTCTCCGTTCGGTCGCCAATGGAAATGCGACATCTGTTAGGCGTTTTTTTAATTTATTAATGCAATTTTTTATGGACATCTGCTCTGCTTGTCCTTCGCATTTGGCTTCTTCATCTTCTTCCCGTAATTTTTTCGCTCGTCGAAGCCGCTCGCCTAGGCCACATGTCTCCGGCGCTTCCCCTTTTCATTACATTATAATTTTGTTTCCCCTTCATACTCTTCTTTTACATCACTATGTTTTTTCTTCGTCGTTTTGTCGTTGGAGAAATATCTACACTAGGTGGAGGCTAGACGGGGTCGATCTGGCATTGACACCCGTTCGCAAAAGGTAGAGTCCGGACTTGATTCGGCAGCCTGGCACGGTAAGGAAGGGAATCGGCGTTTGAAGTAGTTCGACAGTAAGGTGGATGATACAAGTGGAGAAACTTGCTGCAGGGCTCAGTCGAGTAGAAGACAATGTGAATGCATGCTTGTATGCTCTCAGGGAGGTTCAGTTGAAGATGTTGGTAGGGTTCAAGCTAAAATTACATGTAAAAGCAAATGAAGACAAATAAGAAAACTCCACAGAGTTGATCCTAGATACCTGAGGCCAATACCATGACAGGGAGGGAATTTGCGACTTTATAGAAAGATGGAGGTAAATCACATCCATAGAGAAGTAATCAATAGGTAATTTTAGCTTTAACCATCATGATCATGATTGCATCTACGAAACTGATGAAGAAATTTCCCTTGGAAATTTCACTTAAATTCTAAGATATCTCCTGACCCATTGTTGTAGTACTTAAATTGCTTCCTAGAACTGTCATCACTTACCTATATCATCCAAGTTAGAACCTAGAACACCACCATTGATCGTTACTACTAATGAATATCCAGAAATGTTTTTAACTCTCTCCAATAATGACTCTTAAAATTTTATTATCATTATGATTCTCTATATCAGAAAATGCATGAGAGTTGAGAAGGTGCAAACACTTTGCTGCATCTAACGTCAAAACAATAAACAAACCTATAGAAAACTTCATGAATATCAAAATAGTGGACGATTTTGTATTATTTGTTCAGTAAAAAAATAATATACATGTGATCTACTATAAGAGAGGTAGATCGGCTCTCCCTCGATCAAACCACAATGTTCATATTGTTATTCCTAAGAAATATAATTCTACAATTTAATCCACAAATATATTCTCATGTATCTACTATCATTATTTCTAAATAAATTTTTTTTAGATTCATTTTGTTATTCCTAAGAAATATACTTATGCAATTAATCCACAAACATCTTCTCATTTATCTACTTTCATTATTTCTAAGTAAATTTTATTTGTTCTTAAGAACAAGCTTTAATTCCAGAGTTCACAAACCTTCACACTAACGCCGTCTAATAAATGGTAACAACTATTTATGTTCTATATGGTCATATACCTAATTATTTTTGTGTTGTATTTGCCCCCCCCCCCTCTCTCAAAATTGAAGATGGTTCCGCCCCTGAACAAGCTTTAATTCCAGAGTTCACAAACCTTCACACTAACGTCCCTAATAAATGGTAACAATTGTTTATGTTCTATATGGTATTATACCAGCTTGTATTTTTATTATTTAAGAATGACAAAGAATTCTAATATTATTAAAATTAATATTTCTTCATTGATATAGGTACATCAAAAAAATCTAACCTTAATTTTGGTATGAAGTGTTTTGCATTGGTTTGATTGTATTGAATTTTTCCTATTGAAATTCAATTTTAAACAATCCAATGTTTTTTTTTTTCAAGACAATTTTTTTTACTAATAAAGATTAATTTATCTTGTATTTCAAGATAATTTTTTTATCTCAAATGCAATGTCTTTTACATTTAATTTATTTATTTTCGTTCAAATATCTGTAAATGCTTTTTATTTTATTTTATTTGTGTTTGTCTTTTTGTTATTGGTGTTCGATGCTATTCCCCAAATCTTTCTTCTTTTATGATATAGCTTGAATTAACTCAATTTGTGTTTTTGCTATTGGTCTTTTTTATTGAATTAGCCTAAAGTTATAATTTCATCAATTTTTATTAATTCTTCAAATAGATGAGCAAATGAGAAAAAATATTGTTCTTTGTTTAGATATAATGTTAGTTATGTTACATTGCTTCTATTAAATTTGCTCATGACTCTCTGATCTTCTATCAAGATGCTTCTTCGTGAGATCTTCTTTGTGCTCGATATTACTCCCGAAAGTTTTATTGTTTTATAATTTACCTTAAAATAAGTTATTTGGTGGTTTGCTTTTCTAATTTTTTTTAATTATGCTCAAATTATTATTTAAACTATAAATATGATTATTTAAATCAATGCCTTATTTTCCATAAATTATTAGCATATGATACTTTTCTAATCCCTTATAAAAATTTTCATTCTTATTAACATATGATACTTTTCTAACCACACAGTAACATATCATACTTTTCTCATCTTTAGTTTTTTTTTGGGAATTATTGTGATATGGTTTAAATTTCAGACTGTATTAGTTTAAGAGAACATTTTCTTGCATAATAACTCGTTGCTTTTGTTATTTATTGGGTCATAGTTTTGAGTTGGAAAACGATGAGGTCATAATTCTTGCATGTTTTTCATTAGATTATGATGCATGATCTTATCTATAAGTATTTCAAAGTTTTTTATTTGTCTTGGTGCTTCCTACTTTTTTGTTTCTTTTGCAAAAAGTAGAGAGGAGAAAGAGTGTTGACCATTAATCCCTACCTAATATGTTCTTGTTTGTTAGCCATCAATGCACAATTTTCCTCCAAAAAGATGCAAATTTGATACCAATACTTGAACCAAATCAGTTTATATCAATCACTGCGGGGATCTCATGATATTTCAGGAAATTTTTTTTTAAGAGAAGAGTCACTACGAAACAAATGAATGTTATTGCTAGATGATACAAAGTTGATCATTTGAATTTAGAGTGAGCAGTCAATTTTTCTTTTGATAACAAGTGGTAGTAGTCAAAATTCATTAGAAATAGTCTCATGAACCAATGTTTTACACAGTTTTGCCCAAAAAAAAGGAAAGCATAGTGGTCCATTGAGGGGAGGTAGATCTATGAGTAGGAGCCCATAGAGAGTCATAGGAATTGGAGAACCAATTTGCAAGGAAGAAGTTAGAACCATAGATCCTGCCAATCATTTTGCCAATAGAGATTCATAGGACTAGAGATCCATGCTGCCTTTTTCCTTAGGAGGAGGAGTATGCCAAGAGATAGTACACAATTTGTTTATGGAGTTATATTTTGTGAAACAGGAATTTAGCAATTAATGAGCTAATCTTTTTCATAACACATTTTGTGATAACAACAGACCTAGACCAATAGAGGAGATCATTCCAAATTTTGGATTTGACAAATTGATGCCTGCTAGCAAATGATAAGAGCTTATGTTTCCATCCACAAAGTCAAATAATAATTTTGTTCATGATGGGAGCACATTTCATTATATTTAGTCGAGAGGGAGAGATGGTAATTCCCAAGTATTTTCATGGGAGGCTAGAGCAGTTGATCCCAAAAATAGATGAGATGTGTGTGAGACCTCGTTCCCTTACTATTCCTCTCTGAATTGGATTTTCCTCCCAGGATCGTCCAGGACGATGTTGAGATCGTCCAGGACGATCAGTGCATTGAAAACAGGTGATTTCTGGAGTGTTTCTGGAATGATTTCTGGACTGGATCGTCCAGGACGATTTTGGATCGTCCTGGGACGATCAGTGTATGGCAAAATCTCTTATCCAACACCTCTCTCTCTCTCTCTCTCTCTCTCTCTCTCTCTCTCTCTCTCTCTCTCTACACACACTTGTTGTGTATGTGCATTTGAGTTCATTTGTATGATGCTTATTTGAATATGAGTATATTTATGTGTAGCTCTAGACTAATGTATTTTTATTTCGATAGGATTTTTTAAGCACACAAGTAAGCTTGACTTCTTTTCAAGCATACTAGATAGAAAACCAAGAAATTCCAATTCATATCAAACTTCAAATATAGGATAAGTTAGTTAAACCATCATCCCAAATTAATAAGAGTCATGTCCATACATGTAGGTTCTACTTTGGTTGTCAATACAATAAAACAATCAGGGCCATGTTTTTTAAGAAAGTTACTTTGTGCCAAATCAATGGCAACAGATCTTCCAGACGCTTATGCAGAGAAGATAACATCATCAATACAATTGAAAAGGTTCATCTCCTAATAATATTTCCTTCTTCTCATGTCAGATAGTTTTTGCTTTTCCTCCTTTCCATTTCTTCTCCTCTACGACATTCTTCTCCTCTCTACGATGTTCTTCTACTATACTCCATTTCGTTGTTGTCTTTTTCTTGTTCTTCATTTCTAAAATTCTTTTCAAATTATCCTACTTGACTCACTTCGCATGTATAAATTCCTCTACCCTTTTGAATTTATCTTAGTTAAATTATGTCTGTATGTGGATATCTTTCTTGTCTCCAATTAATTGAATAATAACAATGTTACATATCTTATAAAATATTTTTTGTTTAGGTATGCTTACAATGTTATTCTTCACTATGTAATTTTTATAGATATATTTCACTGTGTTGTACTTACAATTTTTTCTGATTAAATTGAAATTATTTAAATCTTTAGTCCTCTTATTTTACAATAATTAAGAGCTACATTTTCTTAGTTAAATTATGTATGCCTTTGGATTGCTTTTCCTCTACTTCATTTGTTATGGATATCTTTTTTGTTTCCAAATAATTGAATAATAACAATATTACATATCATATAGAATATTTTCAATTTAGGTATGCTTAAAATGCTATTCTTCACTTTGTCATTCTATAGATATATTTTGCTGTGTTGTACTTACAATTTTTTTATTAAATTGAAATTATTTAAATCTTTAATTAGTCCTCTTATTTTGTAATAATTAAGAGCTTTGCAATGTAAAAATCTCCCAATAAAATCATTTTTTTTAGAAAGTTTCTTTATAAAAGATGTGCTTTAAAAAATAAATTTTTAAACTACTTTGAGGAAAATAAAAAATTAGCATAAGCACAATCATGATTATTCTGCATTCAATAAAGACCTTAAATTAAATAGTTTTATTAATTCAATATTCAATAAGTTCAACTGTCATATATAGTTTTATATAACATATATTTTTTTAAATATAATATTATGATAACACGATATAACAATATGATTTATTTTTAGATTTAATACTATTATTATTAAATCACAATAATATTTTTATAATGTTTTACTATGTATTGTTACATAATAATATTACTCTTATTTTAATAGTATAAAAATATGTCAATCCTTTGATAAGATTACAATTAAGTAATATTGAACTAAATAAATCTCATACATATTATATTATCTATATAGCTATTACTCTCTTATTTCATCATAAGAATATTTTCCCTCATTATTTCCAGCATAATAAAATTTTTTATCACAATACTTTAATTTTTATAATAGGCGCGCAAAATTCAAAATGTAGAAGCAGTGATACGTCGTCAAAAAATTATCTTGATTGGGCACGAATCTCGAGGCAAAAATTAAGTT
>NW_021319124.1:394081-441289 GCF_001605985.2 Dendrobium catenatum
GATTTTAATGAGCTTATACTCGAATCGAGCGGCTCGACGAGACGAATCCAACGAGCCCAAGATCACTGAATTCTGACATTAGTAAGGCCCTCAAATGACCAACGAACAGTGCACTATCGTAGGATTCAATATCGACCGTCCATTCGACCACTCCCTATTCGCCCCTGATCTCACGCCTATTTACGGGCCATGCCACTCCAGAAAATCTATAAATAGAGCCCTCATTTCTCATGAGAGAGGGATCCAAGCAAGAAGAGAAGGAAGAAGCTCCTCCTCGACCACCGTCGGAACCTCGCCGGACCACCGCAGGAGCCTCGCCGGACCACCGCCGGAGCCTCGCCGGACCACCGCCGGAGTTTCGCCGCACCACCATCTCAAGGCCCGACGTTCAGGCCCGACGTTCTACTGAATGCCCGACATACAAGCCCAACGTTCTGCTCAAGGCCCGACGTTCTGCTGAATGCCCAACGTTCTGCTCAAGGCCCGCGTTCAGGCTTGACGTCTTCATCTGAGGCCCTCATCTTCGCCAGAGGTCTTCACCTTCACCAGAGGCCCTCACCTTTGCTAGAGGCCCTTGTCTTCGCCAGATCATCATCAAAGGCCTTGTGCTCCACCAGAATATCACATGAGGCCCAGACTTCCGCCGGACCACTACTTGAGGCCTTGAGCTCCACCATGCCACCACTTGATGCCCATAGTTCTCCCAGAATACTGCCGACAATGGTCCTTTCGACCTCCGTCGCCTACTACGGTCCGTCCGGCCTCCATCAACAAACAACGGTCTTTCTGACCTCTGTCTCCTGTCGACTACGGTCCTTCTGACCAAACAAACATGTATATGTAACTCCTACCATGTAATACAATCTATATGATGTATATTTGCTACATCAATACAAGACATTCTCCAAATGAAGGGCCTCATTTGTAATCGACTGCAAATACTAGTGGATTCATTCAAATTGGGCCAGGCCCCGTGGTTTTTTCCCCTTTTAGGGGTTTTCCACGTAAAAACTCTGATGTCTCTTATGAATGCTACATCCTCTCACTTATCTGATTGTGTGCTGGATCTTCATACAATGCTAAGACGTTATACTATATATTTCTCTACCGCCGCGAATATTCCAGGACGCAACAAGCAGATTCACTTGAAGTAGCTTTTTCACATTGGAGTCTTTGGACTTCTTGTTGTGATTACTTGAATGGTGAAACATTGTAGTTATTTTAATTCTACAGATTAATATGCCTATCAAATTTATCAGTTAAATTTCTTAAAATTATCCTAACAAAATGTATGTTATTTTTTTGTCTATATTAATCTTCTAAACTAAGTATTTTTTTGCACCATGTAGGTGTTTCTTTAAACTTGTCTGCATAACTTCTTACGTATCCTTGCATAGGTATAGTACCATAATCATAATTTTTAGTGATTAATGTTATGTTTTATTACCTATTATAGCGTAAATGCACTATGTATTCACGGTGTTTTAAAAATTTGAACTATTCTTCATACTTTATCACTCTTAATTTATCAAATACAAATAATATATGAGATTTAAACAAATTGTTAAAAGTACGAGTTATGAATAATCAACTATGTATTTTGATGATCATCAATTGCTTAGCATAAAATGATAATAGTTATTATTTATCATTTTATAATTATATTAACTTATTTTATGATAGTCAAAATTAAAACTAATTTAACATTTTTTAAACTACAACTGATTTTAATTAATTTTAATATTACATAGAACATAAATTAAAACTAATTAATTTCAATTTGAGGAAGTTTTATAATAAAATAATAAACATGGTCAAACAACTTTCTTTTTGAATTTTTTTTTTTCATGCTTTTATTACAGTATATTGACCTTTACTTTATTTTATGATCTATTTCAACTGTGCTATGTTTTCATGTATTCATGTTTATGAAATGTCTAATTTTTTAATTTTTTTAATTTATTTTTACTTTAAATGGGCTAACCTGAAGTATACGATCATATTTCTTTGATTGATTTATCTAAAAATCAAAAGATTGTAAAGAAGAAGAAGATGAATACATAATAATTTCTCGAGGAGGAGAATTTCGATTCAAATTCGAAGAATACCAAGCTCTTCATAGAGGACAGAAAAGAATGAGTCTTTAAAAGATTCTATATAAAAAAATTATGTTTGCCTTGAGAGGATAAATAGAAAACTTGTGAATATTTTTGATGGCCTAAAATTGCACATTAGTGTTTTTAATTCAATTGAACAAAAAGAAATTGTGCAATTTATCTATGTTAAAAATTGTTCATTTTTTCTTTTACATTCATTTAGAAAGTTTTTTATATATTCTTATTATATTTGTAATATCATATTTGAAACTACTTATATAAACAAATATTAAACTATGACTTCATATTTATATTTATATGAGTTTAGGACTCTATATAGTTGTTTATGCTTTTTTTTTTAATTAGTTCCTTGATTAATTCATCTAAAAGTTTTACATTTATTTTTCTAATGAAATGATAGATAAGTTCATTAGCCAATATACATAATTGTCAAGTTATACTAGAAAAATAAATTCATTTTATTTACGAAAATTCTTTGAGATGACTTTAGAAATTTCTTGATTGGTACTCTCAACATTTTATCGTAATTGCTTAATTCAAATTCAATAGCACTCGCCATCAAGATTTTTATTTAATTTAGCCTCAATTATTATTTTTTTTATTTAGTCTCAATTACTTTCTTATGTTGTTTTGTTTTCTCTAAGATTTTTAAAAGTTTTATGAATGAAAAATTTTTATTAATTAAATGATATTCAAAATCTATATTTCTTTTATAATATTTATCTAAGAATATGAGATGTTTATATTTTTTCTTATTTCTTTAGAATTTTGTTTTATCTTATCATTTATAACAACTGATAAAATTTAATTTTTTTTTAGAGCACACATATTCTAAACTAAAAAAATGAATGTGTAGCAAAGGACGGGTGACAATGCAATTCATATGTTGTTATAACTAAGCGGTTGTAATTTAAACTTATTATTTTTTTCACTTAAAAAAACTAATAATTATATTTATTACAGTAAAAGAACGGGATCCGTCCTCATATTCTTCATAATGGGATTGTTGATCCTACTCCAAATCTCTTCAAGATTATGATAAACTGATTAATAACATCACATGTTTTGCCTATTAGTTGTGTACCTGATAGCTGCATTATTATATGAACTTGGTGACTGCATACCATCTCATATTGATAGTCATGATTTTATAAGGTCATTCTGTACTGTGTCATTTTTAAGCAAGTGTAATATAATATTTGGACAATAGATAAAAATTGTTGGACCTAACAAATTCATTGGATCAGCTTCAATTCTCCTTCATGTTGGGTAAGTATAAGATATTATTTTTCGTCCCATCATATTTTAATATTTTTTTTGTAAGTTATGTCGTATAGTCTT
Source organism: Dendrobium catenatum (assembly GCF_001605985.2). Lineage (NCBI taxonomy): Eukaryota > Viridiplantae > Streptophyta > Magnoliopsida > Asparagales > Orchidaceae > Dendrobium > Dendrobium catenatum. The sequence goes on from NW_021319124.1 coordinate 397,540, forward strand.
CTATGAATATTAGATGATTTAATAACATCTAAATTGTTAACTTCTACTATCAAATATTCAGATATGTGTTTGTCTTAAATGATAATGGAACTGATATTGCTAAGAATTGTATTCCTACAGTTTCATACAAAAGGTTCATAACTTAATTTCATTTTCAAGTATACATATATCTTGAATTTCTTATTAAATTTTTTTTCTTAAATTCTATAGGATTTTTGTTATTTTTAGAAAGATGGATAAGACAAAGCGACCACATAACTTCAAGCTTGACTAAAATTTTCAGAATATAAAGTCTTCTCATTTTAGTGATGCTTCTAAATCATTCCATAAAAAAAAGGGTGCCCTTGTAGGATGGCAATATCTAATCGTTTTTCTTTTTATAATGGTTCCATTTTCATATACAAATTTTCAATGCACATACTGTATTTTTCATTTTATCTTCCCTTAACAACTATTATATTTTGTGGCTGTTTGGTAATTTTATTATTATTGTGACAGTAAAGCTATTTTAATTTTATATAAGCTTAAGGTTTATATTATCTTCATTCTTTTGTAATGTTTCAAACATTTGAAAATGACCAATGATTATACGTCAAACTTAATTAATTTCATTATTTCCTTTAACTATAGATAAAAAACACATTGTTTTAGAATTTTTTTCAATCTTTTAAAACTTGATTTTTTTCTCCAAGATAAAATTTATTAGATTCTTTAGCAAAGATAAATGAAATAAATTTAAATTGTATTATAAACCTAAATTGGATGTTATTATATATAAAATATTTTATTTCAATTTATATTAATTCATGTATAATAGAATAATAAATCATCTATACTAATACAAATTTAATATTTCATATTGATATAGAATTTTATATCTTTGATATATCATAGAATAATTATTTTTGTTATATATATATATTTTTTTATTTTTAAATTCTTATTCATGTGCACCATGTGCACATGCATTTATACTAGTTATTAAAAGTGCTGAAATCTAACCACTTCAAGGGTGTATTTCCATCGGGATTGAAAATAGTTTTATCTAACAATACCAAGTGAATTTCAATTTTTTAATTAAAGTTCAAACCATCAACCTTTGTATGATCTTTAACAACACATCCATTCAAAGTTACATATCCACCAAAAGAAATATTAATACCTTTGTGCGTGTCTTTAAAAAGGAGAGAACGAGTATAGCAGAAATATAACAAACAAGGATGCAAACATATCAAACCGAACACTTTAGCAATCAAGAAATGAATATCAGCCACATGATTAAGATCCATTATTAGCCACATATTACACACATGTAATAGTATAAATATATGTACAACGAATGACATTAGTATGAATGAAATCATAACAGCAAGTTATGTCTTCTTTTTGGTATCAGAGCTCCGGTTCTTCAATCTCTCACAAGTAAGCAATTCTCTATGGCTCAATCCATTTATTCCCAAATTGCAAATTCATTATCCGACACAAACACAAATGCCTACAACATACCTGCAACTTTGAAGTTTGTCATTTCAAACATCAAGAACATTGTTCCTACACAATTATCAAATGATAATTATCCCATATGGAAATCTCAAATCACAAAATTGTTAAGAGCAAATGGATTTTTCAATATTGTGGATTCTAGTATCCAACCATCGAATTGCTTCCAGCAGACGAATGATGGATCATCAGTCATTAATGCAAAGTACACCGAATGGGTTTTGATAGATCAAAACTAGCAGCCGCACTTTGTTCTACGATCTCTATAGCCATTCTACCCTATGTTCTTCATCTTGATTCATCAGCTACAATATGGAACACAATTGAAAGGAGATTACATGCATCTAACAGATCAAGAGTAATTCAACTTAAGAATCAATTACACAACTTTTCAATGAAACAACAAACCATGGCCAAATATCTGAAAGAGGTCAAGACACTGGTGGACAAAATTGCAGCAACATGAGCTACAATTGATAAAGAAGATGTAATTCTATACACGATGAAGCATATCAATCATTCAAAAGCATCATACGTACAATGGTACAACCAATAAGTCTTGATGACTTATACGCCTTTCTAATTAGTGAAGAGATTAATCTCAACGCATAAGCAGCAAAGCAACTCAGTTTTCTAGATCAAAATACAGCATTATATACCAACAGAGGAAGGGGAAGTAGAGGAAGAGGTAGATACAACTACCAGAACATTAGAACCAACAATCAACCCATACAACAATGTAAAATATGCAACAAGAAAGGTCATTCAGCCAACAACTACTGACATAGATACAATAACAATTATAATCCCCCACCACCAAAAGGCAACACAGCTCTCACAGCCATAAATGAAAATCAAAATCCAGATTGATATCTGAACTCTGGTGCAACAGCTCACTTGACAAACGACATCAACAATCTCACATTAGGAGATCCCATACCATACAATGGAGCAGACAACATACAAATTAGTGACAGCAGTACCATCTCTATTGCTCATACAGGAGCATGCCCATTACCAACCCCCAATCGTAAGTTGCTATTATCTCAGATTCTTAAAATTCCCAAACTTTCTCACAAACTTCTTTCAATCCCTACTTAACCAAAGACAACAACATTACCATCACATTTGATGAATCTGGCTTTATTGTCAAGGACATCAAGACAAATCAAATTCTGCTTCAGGGTTCAAGTCGTAATGGACTCTACCCAATACCCACAACACCATCCAATCCCAGACCAACACTTACAGTCGTTCATCAACTTCCTACGACATGGCATAACAGACTTGGACACCCGAACATTAGAACCATGGCCATCATATCCAATACCAACCACATTCTAAAAATACCAAAACCTCCCAACACATGTACAGGCTATAAAATGGCTAAAAGCCACATGTTATAATTTCATGTTTCTATTTCCCGTTCGCAAGTTCCATTAGAACTATTACATTCATATGTATTGGGTCCTGCCCCAATTACATCTTATCAAGGATATAGATATTATCTTCTTTTTAATAGATGACCATTCTCGATTCACATGGGTCTTTCCCATAAAATTAAAATCTGAGGTGCCAAAAACATTCATCAGGTTTCATACAATGATAGAAAAATAAATACCTCACAAAGTGAAACAATTCAGATCAGATGGAGGATCAGAATATGTAAATAGAATGCTACAAAAATACTTACAAAAGCAAGGCATTATACATCAGATCTCATGCCCATATACGCCTGAACAGAATGGCACATCTAAAAGGAAGCATTGACATCTGATTAAAACAACAAGAACATTGATAAGCACGGCATCAGTTCCATATACATACTGGTCTGATGCAGTTCTCATGGCATCATATTTGATCAACAGAATGCCATCTCATAACACCTACAACAAAACTCTATACCAGTAGCTATATCACAAGTCTTCAGAATACTCCATATTAAGAACATTTTGATGTGAATGCTTCCCATGGATACCACCACAAAACTAACACAAATTAGCCCTGAGAGCCACATCACGTATTTTTTGGGGGATACTCACCATCTCATAAAGGATACAAATGCTTGAATCCACATACAAACCAAATAACCATATCAAGACATGTCACATTCCACAAAAACATATTCCCCTTTACAAAAATGTCTTAGTCTAACCCCATATCAGTCACCTCCAATGTTCCCAATAATCTCTACCTTCTCACACCTTCAACACAGTGCACAACAAATACATCCCAAATAGTCACACCACCAATAACTACACCCCAACCAATACAAACTACACCTCAGCCAACACAACCCACACCTCAGCTCACACAAATACATCCCAACTCATAAACTCCATAACACAAACACCCATACCACCACCAATACACATACACACCCAATGATAACAAGATTCAAAATTGGATCTCTCAAACCCAAAACCATACTCAACCTGTTACATCAAAACTCTCAAAATCAAGACCCAATCACATATAAAGAAGCATCCAAATATAACATTGGAGACAAGCTATGGAGACAGAGTTTTTGGCACTACAGCAACAACAAACACGGTCTCTAGTACCACCACCGACAAATACTCCAATACTGAGATGTAAATGGATTTACAAAATGAAATTTCATTAAGATGGCTCTGTTGCAGGGTATAAGGCAAGACTGGTGGCTCAGGGCCACATCTAACAATATGGAATAAACTATCTGGAAACATTTAGTCCAGTAGCAAAATTCCCAACTATCAGAATGCTCATCACTACTGCATTTAACAAAAAATGGGAGGCACAACAGCTAGATGTGACTAATGCTTTTCTCCATGGAAGATTGATAGACACAATATAAATGAGACAGCCGCAAGGATATGAAGACAAAGAAAGCCCAGGGCATGTTTGTCGGCTTCACAAAGCAATATACGGGCTAAAACAAGCATCAAGATAATGGTTCAAAATGTTCTCAACTTTATTACAACAACTTGGATTTCAACCAAAGCAGATCCGTCCCTTATGATATTCTCACAAAATGACTCCCAGGCATACATATTAACTTATGTAGATGACATCTTACTCACGGATAACAACTCAGAACTCATATCTAGCATCATATCGAAACTACAAAATACATTTTCCATGAAACATTTAGGCATAACAAACAATTTTCTCGGCATACAAATACTCACATACAAAAACTCCATTTTTCTATCTCAAACACAATATACAAAATCTTTACTTCAAACCACTCGCATGCATGCATGCAAACCTCTATTTAACCCATCATGCACTAAACCACCACAACATATACCACATGATCCTGTTCTCACAGACTTATACACATACCAACAAATAACAGGATATCTCCAATACTTGACCATAACAAGACCAGACATCGCATTTCATGTTAATCTAATTTGTCAACACATGCATGATCCACAACCATATCATGCATATCTACTCAAAAGATTACTCAGATATATCAAAGGGACAGAAAACTATGGTCTTCTTATTTCACATGGACGCTCGATCTCTCAACATACTCAGACGCAGATTGAGCAGGAGACACAAAAACAAGAAGATCTACCTCAGGCTATTATTCATTTCTTGGAATCACACCGATTTCGTGGGCTGTAAAGAAACAATATACCGTAGTCAGATCATCAACAAAAGCTGAATATAGAGCTCTGATATCAAACCGGACACTTCAGCAATCAAGAAATGAATATCAGCCGCATGATTAAGATCCATTATTAGCCACATATTAGACACATGTAATAGTATAAATATATGTACAACGAATGACATTAGTATGAATGAAATCATAACAACAAGTTATGTCTTAAACTCCATTTCATCTCTTCTTTAGTCTTATTATAGCAAATATCAGCATATTCATATGTCGTGTACTTGTCTCTTGCATTCAACACAAAGATGTCATTAATCTCAAATTACCAAAATTTTCGAATAACTTTCCCCATCACAACTTCAACTCTATATGTAAGAGAATTAAGAATACATATCTATGTATAAAATAGCTCAAATGAGTCTATCACAATAAAGAGGAAGTGCAAAATAATAAATTCAAACTCCACTCAATATTTCAACAACTACTGATAAAAATTTGATCGTGCTTGCTATAAGTTGACAAATAATATTTTAACATTAATTAAAACTTTTTCAGACTTTGATTTAACCTTCTTTGAATCATGAGGAATACGCAAATATTATTTAATCCTATTTTCAAAATACAAATAAGCTTAGAAACTTTGCTCAAGTTTCATAAGTTATTGACCAAAATTTGATAGATCCTGCTTTGAGCTGTTTGCTTATGTTGATCAAACCATATTCAAATCCTGATCAAAGCTTCTCCTACTATTGTTCAATCTTGTTTTTTTTTTAAAATATAATCAAGCTTTGATCAATTTTCAATCATGAACCAAATATAGAAGTGGGGGATCGAATGCATCATGTGATAGAAAAGTACACCTCAAACTTAAGGAAAACTTTTATAAAAAGATGGTGAGAACGACAATACTTTTATGGCACAGAATGTTGGCCATTAAAAAAGAAACATACAAATAAGTTAAGTATTATAAAGGTGTGGATGCATAGGTAGATGAGTGGTTTTACATTTAGAGACATAATGTGAGATAAGTATATACGTGAAAAGGTTGGAGTAGCTCCAATGGTAAATAAGATTAGAGAGAGTTCTCTTAGATGGTTTGATCACATAAAACTTTTGCCTTCTAATGATTCGGCTATGAGAGTAGATGTATTAAATCCGGCCTATATTAAAAAATATAGAGGTAGATTTAAAAAGCCTACGTTATAAAGTATTAAAAATTACCATTTTTATTAGTTTTATATGATAATTTAACTCTTAATAAGACACAATGGAGAAAAAGAATCCATGTTGCCAACCCCGCATAGTGGGATAAAGGCTTGACGTTATTGTTGTTGTTGTATCAAATTTGCTTTGACCCTGAACTAAGATAACAAAGTTACCAATCCAGTAGCTATAAATTAAACTTAGATTTGCATTAATAATTTATTTTAAGGAAATAAACATGGCAAGGCCAAAATCATGAAATTTCTTGTACAAATAATCTCTGGATTTGCTAAATTGGGCCAAGTTGATCTTATTAGACTGCCAACTTCCCGTTTAACAAGCATCCTAAGACTCTCTTGTGGCTCCTATCAACATGCCTTATTCTTTAATATCTAAGAAAACATCAGCAAGATAATTGCAAACTAGCCTCGACAAAGGAATTTAAATTCATTCTTAAGCAATGACTAGATATTTGATACAGAAATCTACAATGAATTATATCCACCAAAGTAATTTAGAGTATTTAAATTAATTCATAACTAATACTCTAAAATATAAAACTAGTTTAAAGAACTCATGTACAAATCTTTTTTATAAGCATACATATCATAATCATTTAGTAATTACTTAATTTTACTATACAAAAATAAAGTTTACTCTGCCACACATACAAAGTCACACCATAATTAAACATAAAGTTAAGAATATACTAAGCTTACCCATTATTTTCTTAGCTTATTAGTTTTGAACCATGCCATGAAGCTTGATTTGCCTTAAAATATTAATAACATGTGATGAGTTAATTGACCCGTCACTAACTCTAAATCAAACATGAAAAGCATTTTATGCAATCACAACTATTCATGTTGTTGGCTATAAAATATAATAAATCATATGTTAGCACAACAAGACGAGAGAAGTGTCATATTATATTTGCATCATGGATTATAAAAGCATGTCATCTTGCCACTACAAGAGAAACACCCAATACCGGCGGCCTTGACCGGCGGTTATATGGCCGCAGGAAAAACACCCAATACCGGTACGACCGTCGGCTAGGACCGCCGGGAAACCGCCGGTGCGTACCGGCGGTGTACTGACGCGTGCCGGCGATTAATCTAATGAACGCCGGCCGATGTAACCGCCGGTGCGCCGTCGGTAACATTACCGGCGGCACAACGGCTGGGAAACCGTCGACACAAAGCCGGGTAATAACCGGCGATATACGCCGCCGGAAGACCGTCGGCTACTAAAGCAGCCGGAAAAAACCGCCGGCAAATTGTTTCCTACGCCATTTTTTCCGGCGGTTGGATAACCGCCGAAAAGCTGCCGACGGTTGAGCAAACCGCCGATGTTACTATCGAAACCGTCGGAAAAAACTGCCGGTTTTGGGTGATTTTCCTGTAGTGTGCGATATTACATTCTATTAAAGCAAGGATGGCAAGCATTTTTCATATTATATTACATTATATTTCGTACTTAAATCAATGCTTATGGTATGAGTGAATTCAATCAACTATCAACCATCATTATCATAACATATTGTGGCAAGATAGCCCAATTGAAATGGTCTAAGGAGTCCTAATAGACTACAATCAACATAGGGTGTAATGTGGGTAAGTCGAGTCATAACAATCCATTTCAACATACAACACTGTGATCCTATAAGATAGGCTAACCCTGCATATCAACTATTTCATTTTTCATCGATAATATCATATACTTCTATAGTTAACAGACCTAGTTGTATTGGATGGGAGGTTATCACCTCATAATTACAAACCTTAAGAGCTTTAACTCAAACCATCTAGAGCTCTTACTTAACTTTGATACCCGCTGTTAGAAACTTAGGAGGTAATTAAAGTTAATTACATTAAACATTCACTAATAATTGATGAAATGTGTAATTAAAAGTTTTAGGATTATTGGGGAGGGGGGAGGTTAATTGAACCAAGGTTTATATTAGAGAATTGAAAATCCAAAGTTTCAAAAAAAAAAGAAAAAAAAAAAGACACCTCGACGCCAGGGTTGGCAACGCCGTGGATTTGAGCTCTCGAATTCATTACAGGAAAGTTGTGAATTTCCGGCGGAAAATTTTCAAGTTTCCGGCGGATTTCGAGATTTTCTGACGGATTTCTAACCAAAACGTGATCGACGGTAAATTGAATGTCGGAAAACTTTGCCGTAAAAAAAATTCACCATAATTTTTTTTTTCTGACAAAAAACTTCAGCCCTTTGTCCAGCAATCTACAATCTTGCAGTATACCCACTGTTAATTGAACCAAGGTTCATATTAGAGAATTGAAAATCCAAAGTTTCAAAAAAAAAAAAAAAAAAAAAAAAAAAAAAAAAACCAACCCGGGCGCCCTATTTGAGCTGCTCCAGCGGGTTCGCACCCTGCGCCCATCCGCTCCAAAACCCGCATCCCCACTCCCACGGGTCCGCAACCGTTCGCCCCGGCGAGCCCGCTTCCGCGGTCCGGATTTGCAACCCGCGCAGGTGAGCCAACTACTCGCGCCCAACGGCTGCGCAGGTGAACCCGCTCCCACGGTCCGGGTCCGCAAACTGCGCCTAGCGGGCCACCCAGGTGAGCCCTCTCCCGCACAATTCACGCCCAGACAGCCTGCCTGCCCTTGGATTCGAACCTGCAACCCCCGACTCAAACGAGCGCGCGCTAGTCTGACCAATGCACCGTTCATGCAAAATTGTTTAAATTGTTAAATTTTGTTATTTATATTAAAACCCACAAAATATTAAAATTAAAATTATTTATTTAAGTTTATTAATTTAATTGATAATCCGTTGGAAACTCCGCCGGAAATTCTTCCGCAAAAAATTCTGCCGGTAATGAGTTGTTTTCCTATAGTGATTGTTGGACATAAAATAGGTTTTCACATATGTTACAATGATGGGTTTCAATTTAACATATTTTGGGAGAATTTAGAAGATTCTTTGGAGCTCTGCTAGGTTGGGTGTCATGCGCTAGGTCAAGTTAGTGAATTTTAAATAATGAAAACATCTAAACCCATTTTGGAAAATCCATTCTCAGCCAACTTTGCTGGAGAAGAAAGGAGGAGAGAAATAGGGTGTCAATAAAATAACATAGACACGAAAAAATGGACTTGAACCTGACCAAAAAAATTTAGGTTCGGGTTGACCCATTTAATAAATGGGTCGATTTGAGTTCTAATTCTTAACCCGTTTGAAAAGTTGGTTCGTGTTTGGGTTAACATGTTAACCAAAAACAAATCAAATTTGACATGCATCTCGCACTGCGTCACACTCGCATGCCTCGCCTCGTGTCCAGCAATCAACAATCCTGCAATATACCCATTGTTATATGGCATCATCATATTACTAGAGTGCTTATTATGCTAACCATGTCATGATTATAAACAAATAGGTTTATAAGCATATTTCTTCATTTTTTTCATAACACCATGTGTATCAATTATAAAAATAGTTTTGCTTTATCACAATGCCATATAATTTATATCATTATCTTGTAACATATGATGTTTTGTGAGCAAGTCAACATGAGTAGGACAATCCTTATAATCATATGAATTAACTCTGATAATGTATGAAGGGAAAACAAGTACTTTGCAAGTAAAATCACAAACAAAGGATAAATGTTCTCCTTTATAACACAAGGGTTTTATAAGCTAAAGCAATGTAATCAAAATAAAAGATCAACCTTACATTATGATATAACTTATCTTTTATCTACATAATTGATGATATAGTTTATATATATATATATACATTAAGTTATAAGACAAATACTTCTAAACCTATTTTACACGTTCAACACATGCCTGAGTTCTCTTTCTCTTAATTATATTTCATTTAAGTCTAATTAAATCTCCCATTATCAGAAAGTCACTAGTTATTAATAACATGATCATGGAATTTTATTAACTAGACAAACAAATGTTTTGCAAACATTTTATTTAGGGTTTGTTTGATTTGTTGAAAAAGAAATGCAGAGTAAAAATAATAGTGTATTTGAAATGATTCAAGTTGCATGGATGGGTGTAAAGGGAATGGCGTGATTATTCTTTTTTTGTTTGACTTGAAGTAAAATGAATACAATTTAAAGTTGAATACTGACGATGGCCGTCGATGGTGACCTTCAGTAGGTGGCAATGACAGTTGTTGGTGGTGGCGTTAGTGGCGACGATGGTGGCCATAATTGGTAGCAATCAGTGGGCGTCAATAACGCATTTAGCTCACAGTGAATTTTTTTTTCCCGAAAAAGGTTACTTAAGATAAATTCTATTAAAAGTAATATGCTCAAACTCAAAGATAGATTACTTAAGATAAAATCTATTTGATTTGAAGTTGATTCTTGATACGTCATCACAAAATTAGCTTGATCGGGCACGAATCTCGAGGCAAAAGTTAGTTGGAAACCTCAAAAGTTAGTTACAAACCTGTACATGTAACTCTTACCATGTAATGCAATCTATATGATGTACATTTGCTACATCAATCCAAGGTGACGATGGCCGGCGATGGTGACCTTCAGTAGGTGGCAATGACAGTTGTTGGTGGTGGCGTTAGTGGCGACGATGGTGGCCATAATTGGTAGCAATCAGTGGGCGGCAATAACGCATTTAGCTCACAGTGAAATTTTTTTTTCCCGAAAAAGGTTACTTAAGATAAATTCTATTAAAAGTAATAGCTCAAACTCAAAAATAGGTTACTTAAGATAAAATCTATTTGATTTGAAGTTTGTCTCTTATGAACGCTACAACCTCTTACTTATCTGTTTGTGTGCTGGATCTTCGTACAATGCTAAGACGTTAAACTAAATATTTCTCTACCGTCGCGAATACTCCAGGACGCAACAATTCTATATATAACATAAATGCAAATTTGTATATAGATATATCCAAAATATATAATATATAATTAATATGTGTATATGAATTTTTATTTAATATTTTTAATGACATAATTTTATAGATAAATTGTATGTTATTGATTAAAAATATTTAAAAATAGTTATTTTTAAAAATTAATTATAAATTTGACTATAAATAAATAGACCAAAAGTATCTTAGAATTTATCGATAGCGGACTGCGCGTGCCGCCATTGTTCGTGCTGTAGGGTTTTAAGTCTCGCCGCCACCGCCTAAACCCGCCGTCTCCGTTTAAAGCCCAAACCCTCGCCGTCTCCGGCTAAAGCCTAAACCTCGCCGTCTCTACTGTTTGTGATGGATTCAAAGAACAATAGCGCCTACGCGTCTCTCCAAGAGCTCGTGAAGCACCACATCGAATCCTTTGATTACTTCCTTGACGAAGGGCTAGAGAAGGCTATCATGGCTATCACACCCATCCATATTGTGGACCCACTAACTGGGTCGAAGCTAAAAAATATCCTTTCTTCTTTTTCGTTTTCTCTTTTCTTCACATGTTAGCGTTCTTATAATTGGTTTAGTTAGATCCTTAACGCTTTTCACTATTTTTGAAGAAGCCCTACTTGTATCCTCCTACGAGGAGTGGACGCCTGGGTGCACCTAACTTTCCCACCGAGGTTAGGCTTTTCTTCCCTTCATTATTGTCATTCTCAATTCTTTATTTATTGCTGTTGGTTGTGGAGCAGTGCAGGCAAGCAAAGTCCACGTATCGAGCTGTCTTCAAAATAGACGTTGGCTTCCAGTATGATGGAGGAGCCGTCATAGGACAGAAAATTAGCTTCGGGCATGTGCCGATTATGTTGATGGTCTTGTTCCGCCTCTATTTATTTTTCAGTATATCATGTTTTAGTATTTGCATTGTCGCCTGACTTATTTATGTTCCCTAGATTTTCTAGATTTCCCTCTTTAAGGAGCTGTTTGGCACAAGTAGCATTTCGTAAATACTAGAAAGATTTATATTATTTTAAATACTTAGAAGATTAAAACGTGAATCTGTTTGGTAATTTGGCATTATAACGGTTAAATCTTGCTTGATCCTAATAAAATGTTTGGCTATTTATTTTAGGATTTATGATTTTTCTGGGGGAAATCCTTAAATCCCATGAATGGTGGATTTAACCAATAGCAGATTTTAAACAAATTTTATCAAAATAGTAGGGATTTAAAGTCATCAAAAATATGATTGTGAGATTTAAGATACATATTGCTTGCATCTTGCTGAAAATGTTGTGTTTTGATCTCTCATTGAATTAGCTGGCAGGAATTTTTAATAACCAAATAATTTATTATTTACTTATTTACAATAATTTAATAGCTACAAAATTTGCTTTTGCAGTCAAAACTTTGCCATTTAAGAGGACTTGCGCCTCAGAAATTAGTTCACCATAAAGAGGAGGCAAGTGAAGTGGGCGGGTAAGTAGCTTCTTATTCTTGAATAATTTATTGATATTGTCAATGCTGGTTCAAGTTGAAAGTCTACTCTTTAGGACATTTCATTTTGAAAAATTGTTTATTATTTGTTAATTTTTCTAGATAACAACAATGCAATTTCTATTTCTTACAAACTTGTGAATAAATGTATGCACATTTATATTTTCATGCTTATGTATGAGAACTTCTCAATTATAGTCGTTTGTAATGAATATTTTTTGTCTTTTGTTGTGTTATGATGTGCTATTTTATGTTTTTTATCAATGTAGATGATTTTCTTACAGAATCATTGAATGTTGATGTAAAGTGCTGTAGAAGTTGTCTATCTGCTAAAATTTTGTTGCGGTATTGATATGAGTTAATTGAATTACCAAAATGAATATTATTTAATTTTATACAATCTTGATAATATATCTTGATCTAATTAATATATACCTAAGTAAAATATTTAGGTTAATTAATTAGATAAACATTTAGAATGCATAAAACACTTTTTTGGGAGGTTAGTCTACCATTTGATTTGATTTGATAAAAACTACTTTTTAGCTTTAATGGAACTAGATTTTTTCATATCTATTTTTAGAAACACTTTAAAATTGATTCTACCATTAAAGGAAGTAGAAGTAGGCAATAGAAAACTTGACAAATGTTGTATGAGTGCATCATGCCATTCCTTCTTTAGGCTACCTAAAACTTGCCACTTTTCCTTGGAACATAATATGACCTATGTGTGGGCTTATTTCAGCCATATGAAGCTAGAAATGGTTCATGGCAAGAGATTTTGGTTATGAAGAGGTGATATACACATTTTTAGTCGAGTTACTTAGGTGTGTGTGGAAGATGTAGCTTCTGTACATAGTGATTTTTAATGTTTTATTAGACAAATAGGTGTCATTAAAATTGTCAAACTCAAAAAAGCTTGATAAGAAACATGAGAAGCAAGGTTCTATTTTGTTTTATTCGTTTAAGTAAATTCTTCATGAGAGAATTTTTTTTTTCACACAATGATATTGCTGCCAACATCAACAACAACAACAAGCCTTTATCCCACTATGTGGGGCTTGCTACACGAATCCTTTTTCTCCATTGTGTCATGTTAAAAGTCAAATTCTCATCTAAATCTAATAAATAAAGATCATTTCTAAGATTTTCTAACAAAGCCTTTTTAGATCTACATATACCTTTTTAACTTAAGTCAAATCTAATACATCAACTTTCCTAACCGGGTCATTGGAAGGCTGTCGTTTTATGTGACCAAATCATCGAAGGAGACTCTCTCTAATCTTATCTTTCACTGGAGCTATTTCAACTTTTTCACATACATGCTCTTTTCGCATCCTGTCTCTAAGAGTAAAGCCACTCATCCACCTAAGCATCATCATCTCTGCAACACTTAACTTAATATTATGCTTCTCTTTTAATGACCAACATTCTGCATCATAAGACATTGCAGGTCTCACTACCATCTTATAGAATATTCCCTTAAGTTTGAGAGGGACTTTTCTATCACACAACAAGCCTGATGCATTCCTCCACTTTAACCATCCGACTTGAATTCTACTAATAATATCCTTGTTTATTTCATCGTCACTCTGACCAATAGACCCAAAACATCTAAACGTGTAATCTTGTTAATGACTTGATCGCCCAAAGTCACAATCCCCCACTAGATCAATTATTACTAAAATTACCCTCAATATATTCAATTTTAGATATCTCAAATGAAAGCCTTTAGAATGTTAATTAACGTTTGACCTCCATAATTCAAATTTACCTTCAACTCCTCTAGTCTTATCAATAAGAAGAATATCATCAGCAAAAAGCATACACTAGGGTATAATCTCTTGCAAATGTCTAGTGAGAACATCTGTGACTAAATCAAAAAGATATGGGCTTAAGGCTGATCCTTGATGTAATCCAACTGAAATAGGAAAATACTTAGTCAAAGCACATTGTGTTTTAACACAAATAACAGCTCTTGCATGCATATTCTTAATGACTTGAATATAAGCATTATTAACCCCTTTCTTATGTATAACTCTCCATAGCACTTCTCTTGGAACTTTATCATATGTTTTCTCTAAATCAATTAATATATATATATATATATATATATATCATTCTTATTCTCTGTATACTTCTCCATCAAACCTCTCAATAAATGCATAACTTTCATAGTAGATCTACATGGCATGAATCTAAATTGATTTTGAGAAATCTTAGTGTCACGTTGCAACCTATACTCCATAACTCTCTCCCATAGTTTTAAAGTATGACATATTAACTTAATTCTTCTATAATTCTCACAATTTTGTGCATCACCTTTATTCTTTAAAATAGGAATCAACACGCTCATTCTCCACTCATTTGACATAGTCTTCAAAATAATACTAAAAAGTTTAGTAAGCCAAGAAATTCCTTTGTCTCCTAAGCATTTTCATACCTCTATTGGAATATCATTACCTCCAACAACTTTTTCACACTTCATTTTTGTTTTAATGATATTGCCAACATGTTCAAAATTAAATAAACTGTTTATAAGTTTAAAATAACGAAAACCTATTTATTGAGATTCCTCTGAGGTCAAAAGCTGCCTTTTGGTATATTTTCCGCACTTATGTTTGTTAGTCTAAAGGCTCATAACCTCTTGCCCTACACTTTTGTTCATTTTAAAGGCTCATCACCTCCTTTCCTACACTTTTGTTCATTCGATTTTACTCTCTTTCTTACCACAATGGCATAATAATTTTAGTAATTTGATGTACTCTCCCTTCAAATTTTTATCCATGAAATGAGTTATCTTGTTATTAATAATCTTGAATATGGCCACTAATGTTAGTCTCATTATCCATGAATTGGAAATCTTGGAATTTTGTTTTCACTTGCGAGATAATATTAATAGAATTATTGAAGAAGTTACTAAATTTGATGCACGTATACTAAATTAACGGGATTAAGCAAATTATACAAGATACCTCATATTTTCTTGGTAAGAAAATTCATTCAAATTGTATGATTTTATTCAATATTTATTTGATGGTGACAAAACAAACGTAATTAATTTGATGGCCTGGATTTTAGCAATCACTTTATGATAGACAATGAAAAAGTTTCTTAAGATCTAACTCTATGTAAAGAGATCGAAGGCGTGTTGTGATGGCTTGTGTTACTTCTTCTGAATGACATGCATTTTATAATAAAAGGACTCTATATTGTTTACTATTAAGCTGTTTTTGATAGCAATTACACATCAATGTCTTGATGTTCTATAGTGAAGCTTTATGCCTCAAAAGCTTGTTCTTTCATAGCAATTTCTTTATATGATATCCTCTATTCTCCAGCCATTACTTTTTAGTGGATATTTGATGTTAGTTTCATTGATGTTTTCTTGTTGTGTTTGATTTGAAATTATTATCTTTTTTCAAAAAATGTTTTATTTCCTCTGGATTAATAACTCACACTCACTACTTTTCAGATACTTTATAATTAATGGATTGGAGCGCGTTAGCCGGCCTTTGATGATTCAAAAGCGTAATTATGTGAGATTCATAAGATCATCTATCTAAATATAAAAGTTAGAATCATTTATTGTTGATAGGGAATGAAAATTTAATCTTTCTATTTCTCATTGCATTTTGTTATTTCTTTGCACATATTCATGGATAGTTTAGGGTTTTTTTTGGCAACATCCACTTTAACTTAAATACATGATTTGTATTTCAGCCAATGACTGTGGTTCGTCAGACCTTTATTGGTCGAGGAAATGGTTTCAGCAATAAAGCAGTTAGTATAAGGTGCTCCCTTACTATTTATTTTCTTATTCAACATTAAATTCTCTATTTTTCATGTAATTTTTTGGCTTACTTGTTAAGTCTTGAATTTTTAATACTGTAGTTTCTTCATTTAATTTTTAGTGATTTATATAATATATTAGATATTAAAGAGCAAAAAAGATTTATGTATAAGTTAACCAAATAAAAAGATGAGAGAAGTAAATATTTAGTTCAAGTGAAGTGTATTAAGGATTAGGATCAAAAAGTACTTTTCCTAAAAGATGATGAGATATTTCGATAAATTTTCAATGAAGGTTGTGAAAATAAGATTGATTTTAGTGACCTTTGTATTGCAAATGAAAATAGAGATATTTATTTTTATTTAAAAATTAGTAGGACTCGATGATATTCTAACAAAAGTATAGAAATATTTTTGAGTAATGAATTTCTTGGTTATCTAAACTTTTAAATATTATTTTGAAACCTAAAAAGATTTCAGATGTGGAGAAGTGTTGATTCCTATTTTTAAGAATAAAGGTGGTTTGCAAGACTGTGTGAATTATAGAGGAATTAAGTTAATGTGTCATATATAAAATTATGGGAGAGTATTTGTGCATAAGTTACGGCGTATACTTATGTTTCTCAAAATTAATTTGGATTCATGTCGGGTAGGTCTACTATGAAAGCTATATATTTGTTTAGAGGTTTGATGGAGAAGTATAGAGAGTAATAAGAAGGATCTACTTATAATATTTATTAACTTAGAGAAAGCAGATGATAAAGTTTCAATAGAAGTGCTATAAAGAATTCTAGAAAATAAATGAGTTAATAGTGTTTATATTTAAGTTATTAAGGATATCTATATATGATCCATTATTTGTGTTCAAACACAAGGTGATTTAATGATGTGAACCATATGAGATGAAAACCACTAGGAGTTATTTCAAGAAATTTAAGAAGAAAAAAAGATTAAAGTTTTTCTCCTTTTAAATTTAAAGCTAGCACATAGAATTGAGTTAAGAATTTGAAAATTTCAACTTTATTAGGTCCAAAGAAATGCAATTGAAATTAACCGAAGCAATTCATTCAAAACTCCAAGAGATTTAGATGCAAAGTACAAGTAACAAAAATCCAACGCTTAACAATGAGAATTTCATCTTGAGGGCTGTTTCACTCAACTATTAGTAAGCTTTAGCGGAGAGAGAAGATCCAAATGATGAAGGATATCACCACTAGAGAGAAGGCGCCGAAGAACTTCGTCGGAGGAAAGGTAGCCGGTGGGGATGGATGTCGTAGGTGGCCGTCGAGACTCCACTTGTAATTTGAAAATCGTCGGTCGATGATGCTTGCAAGGATCAGGACGACTCTCTCCAAATATTCTTCCACGGTGGTTTCATCTTCAAATCCTACGTCGAAGCACGGAGATCGTAGGATGTTGATGCTTCCGTCGGCGTTGAACACAAGACCCCACTCAAGCTCCGGATCCGCCATACGTCATTGAAACAGAGATGGGAGACGTCGCCTTCGTTCCCTCTTGGACTCTTGATTCAAGAGACGGGAAGAGAGAGGGTGGGGCGGGGGGACGGCGGGATTCCAGGGGAGAAGGGTGGCCGGCGGGTGTAGAGAGGAACAAGGCTTGAAAACAAATTAGGTTTAGATGACTTCTCTTAGGGAATTAATCAAAATCTGAAGTAATTTCAGTTTTGATTAAGTTTGGAGGGAAAATTGGCTTGAATTTGAAATTTTCAATCAAGCAATTAAGGCATTAAGTGGAGTTAATGAGGGGAAGCCAATGAAGGGGCCGACGGTCAATAGAGGGAGGGAGGAGGTTTGAAAACTTAAAACTGAAATTTGATTTCAGTTTTAAGTAAATTAGGAGGGAAAATTATTTGGAGTTAATTCTTAATTCAAGAGGAATCAATGCCTTAATGGGGCATTAATGGGGCTCCACCCAAGCATGTGGCCGGTGGCTTCTAGAGGGGGAAATTGGTGTGGGAGCAAGTGGATGGTTTCCAAATTGGGTGCATGAGGTTTAAGAAGGATTCAAACAAAATCCATTTGAATTTGAATTTTGTCATGAAAACGGATTTAAAACTTTCCTAATTTGGAAATTCCAAAATTGGAAAGATTTTGAAATTCAAATTTTGAATTTTTAAAACTTGAATTCGAGGAGAATGGGAGATGAGGTCGATGGTTGAAAGGTCCACGGACGGATGGTGTTGGTGGGGTGGCCGGCGGCTAAGGGGAAGCTAAGGCCGGCGGGTTGGGGAGAAGGAAGGGGGGTTGAATGTTGGGGATAGACCACGAGCCAAGGACTCTTCCAATGACTGGTGGGTATTGCTTTTCGCCCACACCTTGGGCTCTCGTTCTTCTCTCTAACTCTCCACAAGAAGAAGAAGACAAGATGATCAAAACAACTTTTTATTCATAATATTCATTCAGCCCAAAATAATACATGAGACCACTATATATAGGTCTCAACTCATACAATGAGAAAATACGAAATTGCCCTCTGGGCTACAATAACAAAGTAACTCCCCACAGGGGTAAACATGGAAAAACTGCAAATAAAATAAGATAATAATAAAATACATCATGACATCTTTAAATTCTGGTCCCTCGAAGGTTACTAAATCTTCTATGTTAAATGTGGGATTAATGTTAAAACCTTTGGGAAGGTCTAGTACATAAGCATTGTTATTAACCTTGGAAATTATCTTGAACGGTCTGGCGCTTCTCGCATGCAACTTCTTTGCGGATCTTGGAGGAAAACGCTCCGGACGGATCCGTACCATTACAAAGTCTCCAATTTCAAATTCTTTAGCTTTTCTTTTATGGTCAGCCATAAATTTATAATTTGCATTACTTTGTTCAATTTTCTTTTAAATTTTCTTATGTAACTCCTGTAGATGCGATGCAAATGATGATGCTGACTCAGATGTCCTAACTCTAGTGCTCATGGGAATTAAGTCAATGGGTTGGTTGGGGAGGTATCCGTACACTATTTCAGCAGGGCTTAGACCCGTAGTTCGGTTCAAAGAGTTGTTGTAGGCAAATTCCGCTATAGGCAACTTAGAGTCCCAGTCCCTAATGTTTTCTCCTACCAAGGCCCTTAAAAGATTTCCTAAACTCCTGTTCACCACTTCGGTTTGATCGTCTGTTTGGGGGTGAAAAGTGGTAGAAAATTGCAGTTTGGTCCCCATTTTATGCCATAATGTCTTTAAAAAATAACTTGTAAATTTCACATCTCGGTCTGACACAATGGTTTTAGGCAGCCCGTGAAGTCTCACAATTTCATCAAAGTACAGCTTGGCTATTCTAGAGGCATCAAAAGTTTTGGAGCACGGGAGAAAATGGGCCATCTTAGAAAATCTATCTACCACTACACAGACTGAGTCATGTTTCCTAACGGTCTTGGGTAAACCTAAAACAAAGTCCATGCTGACGTCCTGCCAAGGTTGGCTAGGCACGGGGAGAGGTGTGTAAAGATCAGTATTTTGTTTCCTTTGTTTGGCCAACTGACAGGTGTGACACCGCCTTACAAGTCTGCTAACGTCCCTTTTTAGACTTGGCCAGTAAAAGTGATTTTCGACAGCCGCGATGGTCTTGGCTTATCCAAAGTGACCCGCTAAACCTCCAGCATGTAACTCCCAAACAAGAAACTCTCGAAGTGAAGTCTTGGGAATACAGAGTCTTTGAGCTTTAAACAAGTATCCATCTTCTAACATAAAATCTCCTACGATACGAGTTGCTAGCTTAGAGTAGGTTTCTCCAAAATCGGGGCAGTCAGAATAGTTTTCTTTAATTTGCTCGAAACCAACCACTTCCGTTCTCATCTCACGAGCAACCATCATTCTACGACTTAGTGCATCTGCAGCCTTGTTTTCAGAACCTGCTTTGTGCCTAATGGTGTAAGTGTCTTCTTGTAGGAACTCAACCCATCTTCCATGTTGGGCATTCAGTTTCTTCTGTGAATTGATGTATCGTAAGGCTTCATTGTCAGAAAAGATAACAAATTCTTGGGGAAGCAGGTAATGTCTCCAGTATCTGAGGGATTGAATTATGGCGTAAAATTCCTTATCGTAGGTGGAGTATCGTTGCCTGATGTCATTTAATTTCTCACTGAAGTAGGCAACCGGGTGTCCTTCTTGTGATAATACTCCTCCTATTCCTATGCCAGATGCGTTGCAAGTTACTTCAAAGACTTTCGAAAAGTCGGGTAGACGCATGACTGGTGCTTCAACCATTTTTCGTTTTATCTCCTCAAAAGCCTTGGTGGCTGATGTCGTCCAGTTAAATTCCCCTTTCTTCAAACAATCAGTTATGGGACCCACTATGGTGCTAAAATTTCTGATAAATCTTCTATAAAACGTGGCTAGTCCGTGAAAACTCCTGACATCTTTAATATTCTTAGGTTCAGGCCATTCATTTATCGCTCGCACCTTTTCGGGGTCAGCAGATATGCCTTGAGAAGAAATAATAAATCCAAGAAATGTTACTTGATTTGTTAGGTAAGTGCACTTCTTAGGATTGGCATACATTTGTTCCTCCTTCAAAATTTCACACTTGTTTTAGATGATTCAAATGCTGCTCCACCGAACGACTGTAGATCAGGATATCATCGAAGTATACTACAACAAATTTTCCAAGGAAGGGCCTAAGGATCTGAGTCATTACTCTCATAAAAGTGCTAGGTGCGTTACTCAATCCAAAAGGCATTACAGTCAATTCGTACAACCCATCTTTGGTCTTAAATGCGGTCTTCCATTCGTCTCCTGGACGTATCCTATTCTGGTGGTAGCCACTTTTAAGATCTATTTTCGAAAAGAGCGCGGCTCCAGTCATCATGTCAAGCATGTCATCTAAACGAGGGATATGAAAGCGGTACTTGACTGTGATTTTGTTGATAGCACGGCTATCAACACACATTCTCCACGACCCATCCTTCTTAGGGGTAAGAAGGGCGGGGACAGCGCACAGGCTAAGACTTTCTGATGTGAAACCAGGAATTGAATTTCGAAGCTTAATAATATTGTTTAAGTGGTTGAAATTGCAAGCTTAATTTTGTTTCAACAAGTGAAATTTTCAAAAAGATTCTTAGAATTCAACTACGCTTAGGAAAGAGCTTACACCTAAATTAGCAAGATCGGTAAAATAACGACGGTAATAAAAGTAATGCAAATGAAAAGCCAACTAGAATCCCGCAGTTAACAAAGCGATTGTCTCACCTTGAGGCTGCACTCATTTACCTACTTCTAGGCTTGTTGGGAGAAGAAGAACCACACAAGTGATGAAACAACTCCGAGGGCGATGGTGCCGTAGATCCGTAGGGAAGGAGAGGACGGCGCCGGCCGTGGAGGTGGTGTGAAGCGACACCCTTCGATGATCCACGTGTAGACGGAAAAATGATCGTCGATGGACTCCACTAGAGCTGGTAGAATCCGGTCCAAATATTCTTCGACGGTGTCGTCTAAGTCAAAGCCGACGTCGAAGAAGGGAGATCTGAGGATGTTAACTCGTCCGCGGTTGTCGTACTCAAACCCGAAATTCCACTTGGGTACCTCCATGCATTCTTGAAGATGCGAAGGGGTGGTCGCCGCAAGTAACTCTCCAATGAGGGGAGAGGTGGGCGGCGGGTTGTAGAGGGGATGGGGAGGCCGGCGGTGGAGGTAGGATGAGGAGAGATTGGTTTAGAAAACAAAGACAAAAACTGAGAGTAATTTCAGTTTTGGGGAGTTTTGGAGGGGAAATTTGAATTCCAATGAGAGGGCAATTAATTTCTTAATGAAGAATTAATGGGGGAGAGAGAGAGGAGGCCGGCGTTGGAAGAATAGGGAGGGGGGGGAGGATTAAACTGAAATTATTTCAGTTTTAATGAAAAGAGGAGGGAAAATTAATGGATCCTAATTTGATTCAAATTAGGATCAAGGGGTTTAATGTGGTAATTAAATGAAATCCACCAAGGGGGGCCGACGGCATGCATAGGGAGAGAGGGAGAAATTTGGGGAGAAGGGGAAGGGATTTAAAACTTGATTTGATGACGTGGCAAGGGATTTAAAACTCCAAATTAATTTGATTTGAAATTTATTTGTTCATGAAAACTTTCATAATTTGGATTTCGAAATTAGGAAACAATTCAAAATTTGAATTTCAAATCTCCAATTTGAAGTTGATGGAGATATGGAATGAACCGTATGGGAGGGATCGTCGGCGAGGTGGGCGGCCGGTGGTGGTGGACTTGGCCGGCGGCGGGAAACCTTAGGGAGGGGCCGGCGGCTAGAGCTATGGGGAGGGGAATTTTTGTAGAGCTTTCTTGTGAGAAGAAAATTAAGAAAAGCAATTAAAAGAAAAGGAAGAATTAGAGAACTCACTAAGAGATCTCAATGGAAGAACTTACCAAGAGATCTTCATGCACTCACAAAGAGAACAAAGCACAGAAATTTTCATTCATTCAATAATAATCCCAAGTACAATGACAAAGCCTTTTTATATAGGTTATCTAGAAATAAAATGCATAAAGACGATAATGCCCTTGGGCTACACTAAGCACTAATTCCCTCATAGGGGTACAAAAGGAAAAACATGAAATATAAATGACTTGAATAAAATAAAGTATCAAAAATAAAGGCTATGAATCAAGGCCGTTGATTGGCGTCTCCGGCGATGGCACACGTGTCGAAATCTGATTTCCCCATCATTCTCCTCGGGTGGGAGGAAGCTCGACCCTGTCGAGTAAGGGTCCTGAGAACTCTCGTACAACTCCAGAAGGTCGGGGTCCAGCCTCTGTATCTCATCCCGCTCCAACCAAGTATCCTCCGTCTCCGGCTTTCCTCTCCAATGAACTAAGTATCTATGGCGTCCGCCATCCCTGGTGGAAATGATCTCATCACTAAGTATGGTTTCAATCTTCTCCGTATTAGGTAATGTGGGAATTTTGGGGAGTGGAGGTAAGCTTGGGATCTCACTAGGTATGGACTCACAAGGCTCAAGATTTAGTGGATTTTCAGGGTTAAAACCAGGGCCATCAAAGGCTACTAGATCCTCAATGTTAAACGTGGGATTCATGTTGAAACCTTCAGGAAGGTCCAAAACATAAGCATTAATGTTTATTTTTGAAGTTGTTTTAAAGGGACCCGCACTTTTAGCATGTAGTTTCTTAACGGCCTCAGGTGGGAACCGCTCCGGACGAATCCGAACCATGACATAGTCTCCAACTTTGAACTCCTTGAAGCGTCGTTTGAGATCAGCATTAAGTTTGTAATTTTCATTACTTTGTACAATTCTTTTATTAATTTCTTGATGCAATTCCTGGATATGGGATGCAAATGCGGATGCAGACTCTGACACTCTAAGCTTAGGACTCATGGGGATTAAATCTATCGGTTGCCTAGGTTGGTATCCATAAACAATCTCAGCTGGGCTCATACCGGTGGTCCGGTTGACAGAATTATTGTAGGCAAACTCAGCAATGGGTAGTTTGGAGTCCCAATCTCTAATGTTCTCACCTACCAAGGTCCTAAGGAGGTTCCCAAGGCTCCTATTAACAACTTCAGTTTGGCCATCCGTTTGTGGGTGGAAGGCGGTGGAGAACTGCAGCTTAGTACTCATCTTAACCCATAAGGTTTTTCAAAAATAGCTCGTAAATTTCACGTCTCTATCCGACACAATTGTTTTTGGGAGTCCATGGAGTCGGACAATCTC
The DNA here is from genome assembly GCF_001605985.2 of Dendrobium catenatum. Classification (NCBI taxonomy): domain Eukaryota; kingdom Viridiplantae; phylum Streptophyta; class Magnoliopsida; order Asparagales; family Orchidaceae; genus Dendrobium; species Dendrobium catenatum. The sequence goes on from NW_021319124.1 coordinate 421,683, forward strand.
GTCAAAGTATAGTTTGGCAATTCTAGAGGCATTGAATGTTTTAGCACAAGGGAGGAAATGGGCAATCTTAGAGAAACAATCTACTACAACACAGATAGAGTCATGCTTCCTAGTGGTTTTGGGTAGCCCTAAAACAAAGTCCATGCTAATGTCTTCCCAAGGACGGTTTGGGACGGGAAGCGGGGTGTATAAACCCGTGTTATGTTTCCTCTGTTTAGCTAGTTGGCAGGTATGGCATCGTTTGATCAGTCTTCTAACATCTCGCTTGAGACTGGGCCAGAAAAATCTATACTCAACCGCTGCGATGGTCTTAGCCTGCCCAAAATGTCCAGCTAAGCCTCCTGCGTGTAGTTCCCACACAAGAAATTCACGAAGAGATGTGTTGGGAATACACAACTTCTGAGACTTGAATAAGTAACCATCCTCTAACAAGAAATCATCTACAGCTGGCTTATCTCCCGCCGTTAGCGACGCATAAATATCTTTAAAATACGTACACTCTTGATAGTCATCCTTGATGCGATCAAATCCGACAACTTCTGTTCTCATCTCTCTAGTGACCATTATTCTACGGCTCAAAGCATCGGCTGCTTTATTTTCAGTTCCGGCTTTATGTCTGATAGTGTACGAATACTCTTGTAGGAATTCAACCCATCGACCATGACGGACATTTAACTTCTTTTGGGAGTTGATGTATCGCAACGCCTCATGATCCGAAAAAATTACAAACTCCTGGGGTAGCAAGTAGTGTCTCCAATATCTAAGGGACTGAATGATAGCATAAAACTCCTTATCGTATGTAGAGTATCTCTTTCGTATGTCATTTAGTTTCTCACTAAATTATGCCACCGGATGTCCCTCTTGTGACAAGACTCCTATTCCGATCCCTGATGCGTCGCAGGTTACCTCAAACACTTTAGAAAAATCCGGGAGACGCATAACAGGAGCTTCTACCATTTTCTGCTTGATGTCCTCAAAAGCTTTGGTCGCAGCTATCGTCCAATGGAATTCCCCTTTCTTAAGACAGTCAGTTATTGGGGCTACGATGGTGCTGAAATTCCGAATAAACCTTCGATAGAATGTGGCCAATCCATGAAAACTCCTAACATCCCGAATATTCTTAGGTTCTGGCCACTCATTTATAGCTCGCACCTTTTCTGGGTCCGCTGATATTCCTTGAGTTGAAATGATAAATCCAAGAAAGGTCACATTGTCAGTGAGGAATTTACATTTGGCAGGTTTGGCGAACAATTGCTCTTTCCTCAAAACTTCACAAACTTGTGTTATATGATTGAGATGTTGATCCACCAAATTACTATAGATTAATATGTCGTCAAAGTAAACTACTACAAATTTTCCCATGAAGGGTCTGAGAACTTGGGTCATAACCCTCATAAAGGTACTTGGGGCGTTGCTCAGACCAAACAGCATAACAGTCCATTCGTAAAGTCCGTCTTTAGTCTTGAATGCCGTCTTCCATTCATCTCCTGGACGGATCCTAATCTGATGGTACCCACTCTTAAGATCTATCTTGGAAAAGAGAGTTGCTACGGTCATCATGTCCAACATGTCATCTAGCCGGGGGATGGGAAACCTATACTTGACAGTAATCTTGTTGATAGCGCGGCTATCAACACACATTCGCCACGAGCCGTCCTTCTTGGGAGTCAAAAGTGCAGGAACAGCGCACTGACTAAGGCTCTCCTTAATGAATCCTCGTTGTAGGAGTTCATAGACTTGTTTCTTCAGTTCCGAATGCTCGGTCGGGTTCATACGGTAGTGAGGGAGGTTGGGTAGGGATGCTCCCGGCACTAAATCTATCGCGTGTTATATGTCCCGCAGGGGTGACAGTTGGTTTGGTAAATCATCTGGGAAAACATCAGCAAAGCTCTCAAGAAGAGGCTTCACTTCCTCGGGGATTTGTTCTTTCTGATCCTCATCCACTTCTCTCGCTACTAGGGCATACATGGGCGTTCCTTGGGTGATCTCGATTTCTACTTCCTTAGCAGTCAAGAGGTGTAGTCCTTTGCTTTGCTTGGCTGGGGTAGGCTTGGCTTCCGTCTTGGGAGGTTTGGGTTGAGAGGGTATTAACTTGATCTTCTTTCCGTTATGTTCGAACACGCAGGTGTTCGTTCTCCCATAGATATGAACGTCATTGTCAAATAACCAAGGGTGACCCAATATAATTTGACCCACGTCCATGGTCAAAACATCACACCAAATCTTCTCTTGATATCCCACAAACTCTATGGGGATGAGGCTACGATCTTTAATTTCTATGGTAGTCGAGTTGATCCAAGCAACCTTATACGGGTTTGGGTGAGGGGTCATCTTAAGGTTGAGCTTGGAAACCATAGCTGAAGAGACTGCATTGATACAACTCCCACTATCGACAATAACCTTGCAGCTCTTTTCTCCAATTTTAATAAAGGTATGAAAAATGGAAGTCCTACGCTAATCATCGTTCAACTTAGGTTGTGACAAAGCGCATCTAACAACCTGAAGGGTAACGGGTTCTTCCTCCGTAAAGGAGTCTTCTTCTTCATCAACATGGTGAACCAAGTCAGTCTCAGGTTCGTTCTCCTCTTCGTCCACCTCTTCAATTATGGTGACCTTGTAAGGACTAGAACACTGCGACGCAATGTGTCTATACCCATGACACCTATAGCACTTGGTTCCAGAAGTGGGTTTGGAGGCGTCTCGTTCGGGGGTCTTACCTTTGAGGTCCGTGCGAGGTGGGGCCGAACTAATAGGGGGTCGGCTTGTAGTCTAACACGAGGGTCGGTTTTGGGGTTGTCCAGACGAGGTTCTATACGAGTTCGAGCGGGAGTCAAAGTGTCTCGTTTGGGAGTGGGTTTTAGAATCTTCGAGGTCGAGAACTAGGCTGCAGGCTGCCTCTAACGAGTCTACTCCTCTAGCAAAAAGTTCAATACGCAGATCTTCCCTAAGGCCAGCTCTAAACATGGACAGGATTTGAGTCGGGGTGGCCGACTCTTCGCCATTGCAACGGATCAGGAAATCATCAAAGGCCGAGATATAGTCTTTGACGGGCTTGCTCCCCTGGGTCAATCTATTCCATTTATCAAGGAGTTTAGGGTAGTATGAAGGAGGAAGATATTTTCTCTTAAGTTCTTGTTTCATTGTCCTCCAATCCGTGATAAGGTGTTCTCCTCGAGCCTCGCGCATATTTTCTAAATTGGTCCAATACAAGTTGGCTCTACTCGTGAGTTTCATTTCTGCAAATCTAACCTTCCTAGCCTCCGAGATGCTATACCATTTGAAGTAACTATCCATGGACTTGAGCCAATCCATGAAGACTTGGGGATCAAGAGTTCCATCATAAGTTGGGGCATTAATTCTAATGTTCTTCAACAACTGGGCATCGTTATCTTTCCACGGGTTCTCATCCCCTACAGGGTCTTGATGGGGTCTCGGGTTATGGCGGTACTGGTCTCTAGGGTGGCTGTGATCTGCTCGGTTATCCTCATCATAGGGTGAGTGAGGTCGTGAGGGTGTATAGATCGCGGGGTTCCCGATACGCTCTATGTTATCTAACCGATCACTGGTTAATCTCCTAAAATCTGCTAGGTCCGTCTGAGTGTTACGAATTTGCTGCGTGACAGTTTCCAATTGGCCCAAAATGAGGTCTAGGGTAGCTTGGAGGTGCTGCGGATCCATGGTTGAAGGTTATGGGTTGACCGGGGAAGTGTTGAGGTGGTGGACAGCACCTAGACACTACAGCAGGGTGCTCCTAAGGCTTCAATACGCCGCAGGAAAACTAGGGACAACAACCTAACACGATGGCGAAAGTTGTTAAAGTGTTTAGGGTGTGTTGTAGTGTGCGGACAACAACTTGACAAAGGACTACGGGCACCCAACAACCACTAAACAGTGCAGGAATAATTCTGGACAGCAAGGATTTTAAGTGTAGCAAGTGACTTAGGTGAAGCAGTGGGTGGTAAGTAACTAAAATAACACTTAGGTAAAGTAGACATGCATGTTAGCAATGAAAATATGATGCAGGAAATTACTGGACAGCAAAGAAAAACAGTAAATAAAACTACCTAGATGATGTTATGCATGCAAACGACCATAAACAAGCTAAGGTAGACTCCTAGGATGCACCTAGCACAAACAAAACATGCTAGCCATGCTCTAATACCAAGATGATGTGAAACCAGGAATTGAATTTCGAAGCTTAATAAAATATTGTTTAAGTGGTGAAATTGCAAGCTTAATTTTGTTCACAAGTGAAACTTTTCAGAGATCTTAGAATTCAACTACGCTTAGGCAAGAGCTTACACCTAAATTAGCAAGATCGGTAAAATAACGACGGTAATAAAAGTAATGCAAATGAAAAGCCAACTAGAATCCCGCAGTTAACAGAGCGATTGTCTCACCTTGAGGCTGCACTCATTTACCTACTTCTAGGCTTGTTGGGAGAAGAAGAACCACACAAGTGATGAAACCACTCCGAGGGCGATGGTGCCGTAGATCCATAGGGAAGGAGAGGACGGCGCCGGCCGTGGAGGTGGTGTGAAGCGACGCCCTTCGATGATCCACGTGTAGACGGAAAAATGATCGTCGATGGACTCCACTAGAGCTGGTAGAATCCGGTCCAAATATTCTTCGACGGTGTCGTCGAAGTCAAAGCCGACGTCGAAGAAGGGAGATCTGAGGATGTTAACTCGTCCGCGGTTGTCGTACTCAAACCCGAAATTCCACTCGGGTACCTCCATGCATTCTTGAAGATGCGAAGGGGTGGTCGCCGCAAGTAACTCTCCAATGAGGGGAGAGGTGGGCGGCGGGTTGTAGAGGGGATGGGGAGGCCGGCGGTGGAGGTGGGGTGAGGAGAGATTGGTTTAGAAAACAAAGACAAAAACTGAGAGTAATTTCAGTTTTGGGGAGTTTTGGAGGGGAAATTTGAATTCCAATGAGAGGGCAATTAATTCCTTAATGAAGAATTAATGGGGGAGAGAGAGAGGAGGCCGGCGGTGGAAGAATAGGGAGGGAGGGGGAAGGATTAAACTGAAATTATTTCAGTTTTAATGAAAGAGGAGGGAAAATTAATGGATCCTAATTTGAATTTCAAATTAGGATCAAGGGGTTTAATGTGGTAATTAAATGAAATCCACCAAGGGGGGCCGGCGGCATGCATAGGGAGAGAGGGAGAAATTTGGGGAGAAGGGGAAGGGATTTAAAACTTGATTTGATGACGTGGCAAGGGATTTAAAACTCCAAATTAATTTGATTTGAAATTTATTTGCTCATGAAAACTTTCCTAATTTGGATTTCCAAATTAGGAAACAATTCAAAATTTGAATTTCAAATCTCCAATTTGAAGTTGATGGAGATATGGAATGAACCGTATGGGAGGGATCGTCGGCGAGGTGGGCGGTCGGTGGTGGTGGACTTGGCCGGCGGCGGGAAACCTTAGGGAGGGGTCGGCGGCAAGAGCTATGGGGAGGGGAATTTTTGTAGAGCTTTCTTGTGAGAAGAAAATTAAGAAAAGAAATTAAAAGAAAAGGAAGAATTAGAGAACTCATTAAGAGATCTCAATGGAAGAACTCACCAAGAGATCTTCATGCACTCACAAAGAGAACAAAGCACGAAAATTTTCATTCATTCAATAATAATCCCAAGTACAATGACAAAGCCTTTTTATATAGGCTATCTAGAAATAAAATGCATAAAGACGATAATGCCCTTGGGCTACACTAAGCACTAATTCCCTCATAGGGGTACAAAAGGAAAAATAGGAAATATAAATGACATGAATAAAATAAAGCATAAAAAATAAAGGCTCTGAATCAAGGCCGTCGATCGGCGTCTCCGGCGATGGTACACGTGTCGAAATCTGATGTCCCCATCACTTTCCTTAATGAATCCCCGTTGTAGCAACTCGTTCACTTGCTTTTTGAGCTCTTCGTGTTCAGTTGGGTTCATTCGGTAGTGGGGTAGGTTAGGTAAAGAGGCCCCAGGGACTAAGTCAATAACATGTTGGATGTCCCTAGGGGTGGCAGTTGGTAGGGCAAATCCTCAGGGAAGACATCGGAAAAAGTTTCCAGAAGAGGTTTTACCTCTTCAGGGATTGGTTCTTCTTGATCTACACTTACTTCCCGGGCTACTAGCGCGTAAAGAGGGGCTCCCGACTCCAGTTCCATACCTAGGTCCTTAGCAGTTAATCCAGTTATCAAGTTCATGCCCGTGTTGGGTTTCAGAGAGTTGGGCTTAACTTCTTCCTTGGTAGACTTAGGTTGGGTGGGTAACATCGTAATCTTCTTGCCCTCGTGTTCAAACACACATGTGTTTGATCGGCCATAAATGTGTACATCGTTGTCGATCAACCAAGGGCGGCCAAGGATGATTTGACCCACATCCATCGTCAAAACATCGCACCAGATTTTCTCTTTGTATCCAATGAACTCAATAGGAACGAGACTCCTATCTTTCACCTCTAAAGTGGTTGAGTTGATCCAGGCGACTTTGTAGGGACTTGGGTGTGGTGTGGTCCTTAACTGATGTTTCGAGATCATAGCAGACTATACGGCGTTAATACAACTTCCACTGTCTATAATGACTTTGCAATTCTTGTCTTCAATCTTAGTGGAAGTGTAACAGATTGAAGTCCTTCGCCAGTCTTCGCTAGGTTTAGGCTGCGAGAAGGCACAGCTAACGACCTGCAGATCTAAGTGATTCATCTTTTGAAGACAGTGTATCACAACAGTATCCTCTTCGTTGAAAAACTCTTCATCATCATCAATGTGGTGAACTAATTCAGCTTCAGGCTCATCCTCTTCTTCCGTTACTTCTCCAATTATAGTGACCTTAAACGGGCTAGAGCACTGAGAAGCAATGTGTCCGTATCCATGGCATCTAAAACACTTAGTGCCGGTAGTGGTTTTTGGTGTCTCTCGTTCAGGTGTTTTCCCTTTATAGTCTGATCGAGGTTGGGCTTGGCTAGGAGCAGGCCGACTACCAGAGGGTCCAGTGGGTTTGTTGTAAGGTTGGCTCGAGGATGACTTGAATGGGTTGGGTCTAGAGTCTTGATTCCTAGTGGTGTGGCTCCTAGATTCTTCCAAGTCTAGCACAAGACTACAGGCAGCTTCATACGTATTTACTCCTCTAGCAAAGAGTTCATTTCTAAGATCTTCTCTTAATTCTGCTCTGAACATGGATATAAGTTGCGTAGGAGTGGTGGTCTCCTCCCCGTTACAACGAATTAAGAAATCATCAAAAGTTGATATGTATTCCTTAACGGGTTTACTTCCTTGAGTTAACCTATTCCAACGATCTAGTAGTCTTGGGTAGTATGAGGGAGGGAGACATTTTCTTTTCAACTCTTGTTTCATGGTTCCCCAGTCAGCGATAGGGTATTCTCCTCGAGTCTCCCTCATGTGTTCTATGTTCGTCCAGTACTGGCTCTACCAGTCAACTTCATCTCAGCAAATCTGACTTTCTTCTCTTCCGAAATGTTATACCATTTGAAGTAACTGTACATCCCTTTAATCCAGTCAAGAAAAACTTGGGGTTCTAACGTACCATCAAACGTCGGGGCATCTATCTTAATACTCTTATGGAGTTGGGTATCGTTGTCCCTCAAAGGCGCGTCACGTCCTACCGGTTCTTGATGGGGTCGGTGATTGGGTCGGTAGTAGTCTCTAGGGGGTCCGTACTCAGTTCGGGCATCTTCGCTATAAGGAGATTTGGGTCTAGAAGGGGTATAGATGGCCGGGTGACCTATCCTTTCGATGTTGTCTAGTCTTTCTCCCGTATGACGCTTAAGGTCCGCAACACTCGTTTGGGTGTCCCTAATTTGTTGTGACATTGAGCCCAGCTGGCTCACAATCATGTCTAAGGTTGCTTGCATATGTGTGGGATCCTTGGTTGGGTGCTAAGGATTATTAGGAAGGTTTCTTAGTCCAAGGGCAGCAGCTAATCCCACTAAAAAGCTTGCTGAAATTGTAATTACAGCAGCTGGAAAGTCCAAGGCAGCAAGCACAACGAGGGGTGAAGTTACCAAAGTGTTTTGGCAAGGTTCCGGGGTGAAGGCAGCACCTAAACAGTGATCGTAGGTCCACTAACGGGTACTTAACATCAGCTGAAACAGTATGGACAGCAGTGGTACAACATGGTGGAGTTGTCCTACACTATAAGGAGTGCTATAAATTCAAAGGCAGCAAGATGACGCTAGCTAAAATGACTTAAATGCTCAGGATATGGTGCAGGAAAAGTAAAGACAGCAGCTAAAACAGAGAATATCTTGAAGCTACGCAATGATATGCATGCAAATTTAGAGCTATAACGACGGTTAGACCCTAGGATGTTTTTCTAACATGTCATGCATGCCTACCATGCTCTGATACCAAAATGATGTGAACCATATGAGATGAAAACCACTAGGAGTTATTTCAAGAAATTTAAGAAGAAAAAAAAGATTAAAGTTTTGCTCTATTTAAATTTAAAGCTAGCACATAGAATTGAGTTAAGAATTTGAAAATTTCAACTTTATTAGGTCCAAAGAAATGCAATTGAAATTAACCGAAGCAATTCATTCAAAATTCCAAGAGATTTAGATGCAAAGTACAAGTAATAAAAATCCAACGCTTAACAATGAGAATTTCACCTTGAGGGCCGTTTCACTCAACTATTAGTAAGCTTCAGCGGAGAGAGAAGATCCAAATGATGAAGGATATCACCACTAGAGAGAAGGCGCCGAAGAACTTCGTCGGAGGAAAGGTAGCAGGTGGGGATGGATGTCGTAGGTGGCCGTCGAAACTCCACTTGTAATTTGAAAATCGTCGGTCGATGATGCTTGCAAGGATCGGGACAAATATATATTTTCTTGATCGAGCTACCTCCATACCAAGGAAGTATCTAAGTGATCCTAGGAGGGATGCAAATTGGCTTGCTGGGATGCAGACTATCCATTACACATATGAATATGATATGCCGTCAACCCAGGAGGGGCCGGCTGGACCAGTCCAACCTGGACCGGTCCAAGTGTATACACGGTGGGCCCAGTTGGGCGGCGGAAAACAGAGAGAGGGGGGGGGTGGGAGGATCCCCTTGGTGGGCCATGCTTGGCTTAATTCATCTTAGGAGGGAAAATTTGAATACGGGGGACTATTTTAGGAAGTTTGCAATTGTCCTTTGTGGTTAATTAGGAGCGTAGGAGGGAATTGGGATCTCATCTTGAATTTGAAATATGAATTTGAGATCTCATCATGTGCTTGTGCTCTAGGGTTTGCTAGAGACTTGTGGAGAGTTGTTCTTCCTCTCGAATTGAAGAACATTGTATCTTTCTTTATTTTCTTGCATCTTCTGGTGAAAACGTTGTTTTCCTGCTGGGACAGCAGTTTTCTCACTGGTTTTGGGCTAATTTTGATTAGGTTTGCTTGCGAACTCAAATATTACCTTAGGGTTACTTGAGAACTCAAGTATTTCCTATCAAATTGGTATCAGAACATCGATTTGGGACCGTCAACGGCTGAAATCCTGAAATTTCAGCGGGATTTCTTTTTCCGGAAGAAGATATTTGTGATTCTTGGGAAGAGAGATGGCCGAGAAGAAGGTAGAGGTCTTGGAATGCGAGATTGGTCAAATGAAATCAGATTTGGAGAGAAAGTTTTTTCACTTTCAAACTCAAATCACCTCCAACAACGAAAGGATAGGGAAAATTCACGGTGATGGAAGAAATGCTGAAGAAACTGTTGGAGTTGAAGACAAATCCTACGATATCGGAAGCAAGAGAGACCACCGGAGGCCATGGTGTAGGAGGAAATCCAAACCCATTTATGGGGAGGAGAAATTCAGAAGTGGAGGTCATTGAGGGGGAGGACGACATGCCACCTATAGAGCCACTTTCTAGAGAGTAGATTAGTTTGGGAAATGACCGACGGGGTGCTGATTTCATTAGGAGAAGGGAAGAATTCCATCGCCGGGGTGCTGATTTTGAAGGGAGAAGATGAGAATTTGAGGAAGGGTTCGGGTATAACCGCCGGAGGGAAGATCGTGACAGTTGGGGAGCACTGCCTTTTCGAGGAATGGGAGATTATGGAGGATTCAGGGGAGACGGGGGAGACCCACGGGTGAGGAAGCTGAAGATGCCTGTCTTTGAGGGTGAAGACGGTCATGGCTGGATCTACAATGTGGAGCGTTACTTCGCTATCAACGGGTTGACAAAGGAAGAGAAGCTGATGACGGTGGGATTGTGTTTGGAAGGAAAAGCCTTGGCCTTGTACCAGTGGCGTGACAGGAGGGAGCCCATCCGGAGCTGGAGAGAGTTGAAGGATTGCTTATTGGAGCGTTTCCGAGCCGACGGGGGAAGGGGACTTCTATGAGCAATTTTTTGCTTTGACTCAGGAGGGGACCATGGCAGACTACCGAGACAAGTTCGATTACTTGGCTAGCAGATTGGATGACATTTCAGAGTCATCCCTGGAAGGGAACTTCATGAAGGGGTTGAAATTGGAGATCTGAACAGCAGTCAGGGTGCTGGAGCCGAGGAACCTAGGAAAGGCTATGGAGCTGGCGCAGTTGGTGGAAGATTAGAAGAAATTAGAAAGAGGAGCTCGAGAGAACTATTTTGGGGGATCATACAAGATGACTACTACCTTTCTTACCATCAAAAGGGGCAGCGCCAAGAAGTCTGAAGGAGGTTCCAAAGGAGAAAACTAAAGGGGAAATCGGGGAGTTGGAGCATGCCATTATTTTGAAAGAAGGGGAGACACCGATCAGCGTCCGCCCTTTCCGTTACCCACAAATTCAGAAGGATGAGATTGAGAAGTTGATACGGGAAATGCTCGAGGCAGGGATCAGCAGACCCAACAACAACCCTTTTTTCTAGTCCAGTTCTCCTGGTCAAGAAGAATGATATGAGTTAGAGATTCTGTGTGGATTACAGGGCTCTGAATAAAAGCACTGTACTAGACAAGTTCCCAATTTCGGTGATTGATGAGCTGCTGGACGAGCTACATGGGGCAGTACTGTTTTCCAAGCTGGACTTAAAATTTGGATACCACCAAATCAGAATGAGGGAGGCATATGTTCCAAAGACAGCATTCAGGACACATGAAGGGCATTATGAATTTCTGGTAATGCCCTTTGGGCTGACTAACGCTCATGCTACGTTTCAGTCCTTGATGAACAGGGTGTTCAAGCAGTACATCAGGAAGTTTGTCCTAGTCTTCTTTAACGACATTCTAGTATACAACAAGACTGGGGAAGAGCTCTTGGAGCAATTGAGGATGGTCTTAGAAGTACTACAGGAGCATCAACTGAGAGCCAACCTGAAGAAATGCAGTTTTGCTTAGTCAAGTGGTATCCCAAGGAGTGGCGGCGGACCAAACCAAAATTGAGGCAATGCAGAAATGACCACTACCTAGGAACATAAGAGAGTTGAGGGATTTTCTAGGATTGACTGGCTATTATAGGAAGTTCGTGAAGGGGTATGGTACCATTGCATGACCTTTGACTGAGCAGCTGAAGAAAGACAACTTTCCCTGGGGAGATGCAACGACCCAGGCCTTCGAGAGGTTGAAGAAAGCCATGACCACTGTTCCTGTTCTAGCTCTTTCAGATTTCAGCCAAGCCTTTGTTGTAGAGACCGATGCATCAAGATATAGGTTGGGAGCAGTGTTGATGCAGAACCACAGGCCTGTAGCATATCAGATACCATGACGGAGGACTTAGAGGTGGTTTTAGAACCACTAGAGTTGGCAGGAGTCCGGCCAGACAAAAGGGCAACAAAGAAGTAATGATTAAATGGAGAGGCCTCCCTGATTTCGATGCCACGTGGGAACCAATTGATAGAATGATGGATCAATTTCCTTCCTTCCATCTTGAGGACAAGGTGATTCATTGGGAGGGGATTATTGATATGCCGTCGGCCCAGGAGGGGCCTGTTGGACCGGTCCAAGTGTATACACAGCGGGCCCAGTTGGGTGATGGAGAACAGAGAGAGAAGGGGGGGATCCCTAGGTGGGCCATGCTTGGCTTAATTCATCTGAGGGAAAATTTGAATGTGGGGGGCTATTTTAGGAAGTTTGTAATTTTCCTTTGTGGTTAATTAGGAGCGTAGGAGGGAATTGGGATCTCATCTTGAATTTGAAATCTGAATTTGTGATCTCATCGTGTGCTTGGATCTAGGGTTTGCTAGAGACTTGTGGAGAGTTGTTCTTCCTCTTGAATCGACGAACATTGTATCTTTCTTTGTTTTCTTGCATCTTCTAGTGAAAATGTTGTTTTCTTTCCCTATTTTCCACTGTTTGGGTGAAATTCCTGCCGCAAGGCGGCTTTTTTCCTTCTGGGACAGCATTTTTCTCACTGGTTTTGGGCTAATTTCGATTAGATTTGCTTGCGAACTCAAGTATTACCTTAGGGTTACTTGCGAACTCAAGTATTTCCTATCAGAATCCTAAGAAGAAACTTGGGATAGAAAAGGAGGGGCTTCTAATAGATACATGAAGATATCAATGTCTGGTAGGAAAGCTTATATACCTCTTCCAAACCTGTCTATATATTGGGTTTGTTGTGAGCATGGTGAGCCAATATAAGAGTAATCCTATGGAGCATATGGAAGCTGTATATCAAATCTTGAGTTATCTTAAGAACACTTTTGGAAAGGGGATATTATTTAAGAAAAAATGAAGGTATGCAATTGATTCTTTATTCTGATGCTAATTGGGAAGGAAGCCTGGTTGACAGTTGATCGACCATAGGATATTGTTCATTTGTGTGGGGGAGTGTAGTAACATGGAGAAGCAAAAAACAATTTGTTGTTTTCAGAAGCAGTGCGTAATCTGAACTGAGAGCATTAGCAGTTACTATTTGTGAAGCTATTTAGATAAGACAAGTATTGATTGAACTGAGAATAAAGATTGAAGGCATAATAAAGTTGAAATGTGACAATCAAGCCACAATCAATATGACCAAGGAACCAATACATCACAACAGAACAAAATATATTACCATTTATAGACACTTTATATATGAGAAAATAAAGAACTCAAAAAGTAAAGTTGTATATACTCAACTCATGAACAACTTGCCGATGTTATAACAAAGGCGCTACCGGGCTCTCTATTTGATAAGTTTGTTTGCAAGTTAGGATTGTACAACCTGTACAACCCAACTTTAGGGGGAGTGTTGAATCACACGTCAACGAGGGGGCCCACGGCTTTGATAGGTTAACAATTCGTGCGCTGTAGTGGGAGATTTCCTCTTCTGACACCAAGATCTGTCAGATTGATTTTAAGATTCGTGAGATATAATTATTAGAATCAATTAGATTAAATGACTTTCCTCTTCTATTTGTTATAATTAATTATATTAAATGTCCTTCTTTTTCTGTTTATTCTCATAGAGAGAGAGTGTATATATATATATATATATATATAATGATTCTAAGGAATAAAATTTGAATTAAATTTCCCCTAAAGAATTTCTTCAGAACCCATAGCAAGGCCTGAGACTAAAATGAAACAATCTAAAAAGTGTAGGGATTGTTTTGGTCTTTTACTTGTAAAAATAATTTTCAATTTTATTTCCTTTGGCTAGCCTCTCTCTTCCTCAAACAAAAGCAGCCCCAAATAAAATTGTATATAATGGCTTCAGTGATTATTTTTTTTCTACTATTCCTATGTTTGTATGCAAATAAATGCGCTACATGTGATGATTTTGCTAGTTCGCTCTTGTCCTCATTGTAATGATGATGATAGACATTGTAAATATTTGTTTGATTGTAAAGTCATTCCAACCTTGGTATCATGTATCATCCATATAAATATCCCATTTATACATTGAGATGCTATTTTCTCTAATATTATTGTGGTTTTCTTTGCTACCTTTAAGAGCAAATGTTAGCAAGTAGTAACATGCCCGTCTTTATAAATTGTGCCTCGTTCATGCGTTATCTATTTAGGAAAATACTGAAGTTAGATTTGACATCCTATTTCTTGAACTTGATGGCTTATTCTTCATAGTTTTGTGTATTTGTGCTATTAAATTATTAATATCATTATTTTTGCTGTTATTTCTCCGAATATGTTTCAGGTGTGTTCGAGAGGATCAGTCTTCCGTTGTCCTCACTTTGTATTACCTTCATAATGGAAGTCCTAGAGTTGGTTTTCGGTAATATTTCTAAGAGCAATAAGGGATAAATAATACCTAGCATATCATGTTAGTCAAATGTAATCATATTTTGATGCAGTTGCTGATTGGCTGATTCATTTTTTAGGATAGCTGGGAGGGAGTATTTGCTTCCAGTTGGCCTTGTTTTGAAGGTTTCTACGAAAACTGATTTTCTTATTATTTTTTTCATGATATTCGTTGTTGAATGTCTATTAAAAAATCTTTCTTCCAGCATCTTTATATTCATAGGAAAAAAATCTTGTATATTTTTACTTATCTTCATTTTTTTTTTCTATTCGACCTTCTGGTTACTTCTCAATTTTATTGTAATTAATTGATTTTAATTAACATCATTTGGGATGAAATGTTCTTGTTTACTAGAAATTAATGCTTTCAGTCACACCGTACTGTTCTTTATGTGGGTTTTCTGAGTTGTTTCGTTGACAGGCTCTCATTGAAACTACTGATTATGAAATATCTGTGAGCTTGAGCTGCTGCTTTATTGAAAAGTACAGAAAGGACAAAGGTGCTGTTAGTGCTCCACTTATGAGAGAAAGGGCTAGGACAATTCTGGATGATATAGAATTCAGGACCCGTAATGAATGCCTTGAACACATTGGTATTCACGGAGACATTGAGATCATTGCTTTCATTGGTAGATTTAGCCTTAATATATATCGTCCTACTAATGTCTTTTTGTAGGAATTCTATTCAGACCTGCGTTATCTAAATTTGATACTGAAAGTGATACTTTTGTAAGCTGATCACATATCTTACTTTCATTCCTTAATGCATTTCAATTTGCTACTTTAGCATGTTATTGGCGGGCATTTCATTGATATTCATATCTCACTCTTCTTGTATGTAGGTTGGTGAAGCTGTTCTGAGAGACTACATTCTGGTGCATCTTAATAACAACCATGAAAAGTTTAATTTATTGATGTTAGTTACTGTTTCCATTATGCCATTCTTTGTACCACACCCTATATTGGCAATAAGAAGTTCTTGTTTATGCTTATGCTTGATTCTGCTGATCAGTCTATTGTAACACTATAATTTGTTCCTTTAGTTTTATGCTGCAGAAGCTCTTTGCGCTTGTTGATCAGAATGCTGCCCCTGATAATGTGGATGCTCTACAAAATATGGAGGTTCTGCTTATTGGACATATTATGACCATCTATCTTAAGGTGCATTGTATCACTCTCTTGAGTAATCTCTTCCTTAAGACTTAAAGCTCTTATCTCGATAACGTATTCTATGTTCAAATCTTTTAGATTTTATATGATACTTGTTGATAAAAATTAATTAATTAGAAATTTTTAAGTGTGCTGAATTGTTGGCGGGTGTTGATATTTATTGAGGAGGGAAAAGAAAAGGTGTCCACATACAATGTATGTTGACCCATGCATTAATGGGAGATTGGAGAGTTAAAATTGAAATAATTTAAGATTTAATATGATTGAAGGATTTCCTAAAATAGATGTAGGTTATTTAGGAAAGAATTTAAAATTCATATTCATTTGAATTTGAATTCGAAAACTTTCCAAATAAAATAGGAGCTAATTTAGGAAAGTAATGATGGTGAAATGAAATTGGAATCAAGGGAACTTGGAGGGTGGGCCGACGGTGGGGTGTAGGGGAAACATGCATGGCCGATGGTGGGGGGTTTTTGAGGAGGGTGTAGCCGGCGGTTTAGGTGGGGGAAAATGCTTGGCCGGTGGGTTGTGGTGGAGTGGTCGACGGTTGAAGGTGGGGGAAAGAAAGGGTGGTGGTGTTTGGCTTAGAGAGTGGGAGGAGGGAAGAGGAAGCTTGGCCGGCGGTTGTGGAGGGGGTAAGGCCGGCGGTCAAGGTAGAAGGAGAAAAGCAGTTAAGACAAAGAAAGATAAAACCGTGAGCTTGGACACTTTCTACGGCTGACGGGTGATGCTATGCCATCACCTAGGGAATTCAACCATGAGCCCGAACACATCATGCGGCTGGTGGGTATTTCATAGCCCTCACATAGGGACTTCCACTCTCCTAAGAACTCCCATAGCTCTCAAGAATAAAGTGTAGAAACAATATTTTTATTAATCCATCATTGTCTAGTACAAGAGCAAGTACCTCTATATATATACCTTAAAAGAAACTAAAAGACAACTTTTTCCCCTTGGGCTTACATAAGACAAGACCAAGTAAGGGTAAAAATGGAAAATACATAATTAAATAAAAAATACAAACTAAGATAAAAAATAGAGGGATCTCGGCCGTCGATCTTCGTCTCTTTCTTTGATTAACATCCACCATCGGATGTCCGCATCATTCTCTCGGGCTGAAAAAGAGCTTGACTCCGTCGAGTCCGTATCCCGGGTGCGTGACCATGCTTTGGTACCAAGCTGAAGTATAACGGAGGGGGTGGGGGAAGATAATAAGATTAATAATCTGAAATTAAATTTTAGATTTTCTCTTATCAAGGGATTTAAAATTTGGATATCAAATAAGATGGAGGGAATGATAAATATGTGATTAATTATTCCCCTAATTGAATTCCTTAACAAGGAAGGAAATAATTAAAATAGGAGAGAGAGAGGGTTCGACCTAATAAGGAGGGAAAAGAAAATGTGTCCACATACAATGTATGTGGGCCCATGCATTAATGGGAGATTTGAGAGTTAAATGTGAAATAATTTCAGATTTAATATGATTGAAAGATTTCCTAAAATAGATGTAGATTATTGTTGACCTCTATACTAGTGTCAGGATCGAGTCGACCACGCAAGGTTGATTTCGGAAGTGAAAAGAAGCTCGAAATTATAAAAAAAAAACTCACACGAAACGTGTCGACTGAAAACCCAAAATTGTCGAATGGCCTCCGTTCGCGAAACGGACAGCGCCAATGCGTCCGGAGCAACAGAAACAATCGACACCCATATTGATGAATGTCATCGGTCGGCGAAAATTTAAATTTTGGGCGCACGAATCGAAGCGACGACGTGTGCGAGTGGCGACGCGGCGATCAACTCGATGCAAGATTAAAAATTTTATTTTTATTTAGTGCAATATAATTAATTTTTTTAAGAAAGAGAGGGAGAGAAAGAGTGCCTTTGAAATTAAAAAAAAGAATTTTCTTTAAATAAAAAACTCAAAAAATACCCTAAATACCCACTTAAACCCCTCATCCCAACCTCCCTCTCATTCTCACGATCCAACTCACTCAAGAAGGAGCCTCCCCCCTCTCCCCATTCGCCTCTCTTGCGATCCAACCGCCGACCTCCCTCCAAGCTTCTCCAAGTTAAATTTCTTCTCTTTCTCCTTCTCCGTCTTCTTCTTCTCCATTCTTATTCCTTTCTTCTTCTTCTTCTTCCTTCCCTCTTCTTTTTCTCCATTTTTCTTTTTCATTCTTCCTCTTCCCATTTCCTCCCTCATTTCCTTACATTTTTCTCCTCTCCTCTCATCTCCTTTCTCTCATTCTTCTTCTTCTTCTTCCTCCAACCTTTATTTCTCCAAACCTACAAAAATACTAACCCTAATTTTTTTATTTCTTCATCATCCATTCTCCCACCATCCGCTTTAAGTGCAAGATGGTAAAATTTTCGATTTCAAATACAAAATCTTCACATTCCTAAATACTTAAGCCCATTGCTACTACGTATCTGACTAACGACTAGCCTTAATCGAAAGTTCTCTCTCATGATTGGGAGGGATAATTAATTATAGGGCCTTGCGCCTATAGGAAACCAGAACTCACATCATAAAGTCCTCACAAAATGAGGACCGTATTAATTCTCTCCGCTAAAGTCTAGTTTATTAGAGAGTTGCATGAGGGATATCTCTTAGTGGCTAATCTCATTGTTAGTTTAGGGATTATCGTTGAAAATGAACCATGAACGCAATGTTAGATTAATTGATTGTTTTACTACCTTAACTCCTATGCATGTGATTTAGCCTAAGCTGGTTTTATCGCCTTGTTGTTTTATCTTAGCGTTTAAATCGGCATAAGTTTTATTTAATATTGTTCTTGAAATATTAAGCGTACAAATTTCTTTAAACAACTCATCTTCGTATGTACGTTCTACATCATCTTGGTATTAGAGCATGGCTAGCATGCATTACATGTGCTAGATGCATCCTAGGAGTCTACTTAACTATCCCTTAGCTTGTTTACATGCATACCATTGCATTATTATTTTGCATCACTGTTTTAGTTTGCTGTCCACTGTTTTTCTGCACTCATTTAGTGAGTTTTAAGCTAATTTCTTAAGTGTTTAAGTTCTGTCCACATCCTAAACTCATTCCCTTACACTTAGACTACTTAATACATTAGGTTGTTTTGCTGTCCAAACTGACTTGCTTTACCTAGTGACCTTGGCTGTAAGTCTAAACCTTGCTTTTAAGTGTTGCCTCCTATCTAGATTCATCCCTAAGTGTTTCCAAGCGTTTTTCCAATGGACCCGATAAGACTTCAAAAGAAGTTAGATGACATCCTTGACCTAGTGGGCTCTATGACTAGAATTATGACGGAGCAACCTGTTGACTAGCCCCACTCTAAGTACGCGCCCCACTCGATCAATCCTGCTAGTCGGAAGATGCCCCAATCGGCTTATCAACCTATACCTGAGCCTAAGCCTCCACGACCTCACTTAGAGTCACCTTACCGTCTACCCACCTTTGATGGTTCCTCAGACCCTTACTACTTTAGGGAATGGGCTAGACAATTAGAGGATTATTTTGAATCACGTCATATCCCTGAGTCCCACTAGGTTAGCATCACTAAGTCTCACGTAAAAGGTCGGGCTCTTCAATTTTGGATGAGGTTGGAAGATCATAAAGAGTCTCGCGGTGAGTAACCTACTTCTAATTGGAAAGACATGAGGCTAGAACTTAAGGACCCTCTCTACCCTAGTTGGATAACTTTGCTTGATTACCTGGCTGCCCCTAGGAGACTATCCATGACCCTAGCTGAAATTCTCAATGAAATGGCCATTGTAGCTGAGAATGTCTTCATTGCTCCTCCTACATCGGTTCCCTTAAACATGTCCTCTCATTTTTTGACTGATCAATCTTTATTCCCATCTTTGTGTGCTTGTGAGTTAGCATGTTGTGTGTATTTTGTAGTCTGTTTTATCTAATTTTATCCTCTGATTAAAACTTTTGTGTATACCCCAAGGTTTAAAATTGCGTAACTTCGCCTCGAGGCGGTTTTCGTCCGTGAGGTGAGGCGTAAGCCTCGAGGCGATCTGAGGCGTAAGCCTCACGAACACAGAATTGCGTAAATGAAAAATTAAGGGTTTAAGCAGGAAAATAATAGCAGTAGTGGAAAATAAGAATGTAGATGCAATAAAATCATGTCCCAAAGTACAAAATCACAAAATATTAGTTTAACAAAACTCCTTTTTGGACTTCTCCTAATGAAAGAATCGAAAATCACACAAAAAATTTCCAAAAATCTAAAACCCTAAAATTTCTTTCACTTCAAAAATCTAACCAAAAAGTAA
>NW_021319124.1:441389-469588 GCF_001605985.2 Dendrobium catenatum
GAATTCTTCTATAAAGAGAACTGGGGAGAGTGAGAGAGGTGTGTGTTTCCTGAGTGCGGAATAGAATGTAGATTGCTAAATAAACATCATATTCCCACACACGGTACAAAATCACAAAATATAGTTGCACAAAAACTCCAAAAATACAAAACAACTATAAAAAATGAAATCATTATCACAGGTACATAAAAAAGGGTTATGTACAGTTGAGATCTTTCTTCTCCATTGTATTATAGACTGCCCAGATCAACTTTTCAATAAGAACATTCAACAATTGACCTACACTTTATACTCTTCCTCATGTCATTAAGGATAAAAGAATCATTATCATATACATGTTTCATTCGAATTTCGAATACAACTTTATGGACATAAAATTATATTGTAAGTAGCATAATAAGAAAGATTGGGAATACCTTTTAAACATGATTGTTTGTGCTTGCATAGCTACTGATGCCAACTGACAGTACAATTGGGATCTGCCAAACTGTGATAACTGCGCGTTGCGAGCCACGCCCTTCAAGAGAGCCACACGTAGATCGGTCTCACTGAAGTCGGATAATGGCAAAAAGTACTCTATCATTCTAGTAATCCCCTAACATTCATTATCAAACGACACATCAAATGCAACCCTAAGGGGTCCTCATCATCCTTATTCCAATTACGGGCCCCTTATTCACTCAACCAATACCACTTATCTCGTCAAACAGAATCTTATATGAGTATAAAGTAGTAGCCAGAGAATATCATTCGAGTGTGATAGCCGAATTATTTCTCTTTTGTGCACTTTGGCTATATGTAATCTTACTAGAGTTTAGCTATTCAACCCAGAAGAAAGTAACAAGTGAAGGAACTTTCACAACACTCTACAGCAAACTCTGTATACTCAGGGTGATCATACACACAAATAGATCCAATCATATACAACTTATGATCTAAGAAAATATAACATAATCAGAAGTCAGATAACTGAATAAAGTGTTTCTTGGCTATTACCAAAAAAATATACCTGAGATTCCCGTTTCCTCTTTTAGAATATGGATTGCTAGTTGCGTGTCATTCAATCACAAAAAAAACCACTCTTTAATTTCCGGATACTAGAACAAGCGAAATCGCAATGCTTCCCTAATCTGCCGATGCTCCATATTAATCTTTACCCAAAGACAAGAGATAGTAGACCAAGGTACTTCATAACACTCTAGTTATTTGAAATTTTACTCGTGAATATGAAATTGGGGTTGAGATAAATATGGGAAGACCCAGATGCATGTAGTGTCGGTGTGTAGATGCACGCCTCAGCCACAATCGGAGAGCATCAACGATATCCAAATCTCCCTATAACTTTCCTACTCTCCTTCCAAGTTGTGACAATCATCTCATTGGCCCTCAATCCTTAGCATAATAATAAATACCATAGCTGGTTTCTTCCTCGCACTCCACAAAAGCGTAGAACTTTGCACAAAGGGTTCTCGTGCTCAAAATGATAGGTACAGTAGCTTCCAAAATTATCACAGAAATATCTTCTCTATTCCCTTTCCATCACTTTCTCCCCAGACAGAATTAGCTATCGTAGATGTAAACATGGCTTTCAAAGTTCCGTATGTCACCCATCAAGCTTGCGTGTCAAATGGAGTGGCAAACCTAATAGATTCAGATGCACAAATGTAAGAACTATGACCCTACAATAGGATCGTAGGATGATTTGCAATGTAACAAAATTAAGAACATAAACCTAGTGGTTGCATGGGTCGATACTGAATGGTCTTTTCTTTTGAAGAATTTTCTTCATCAAGCTTAGACACAAGAGTGATTGTAAAGGCGAACTTCGTAATCTCTTCTGCCCTAGAAACGAGCACTCTTGTGCTGAGGTAAGTCACCAAAGATCCTCCAAAAGAAGATCGATACGTGCTGCGGTCAGGGTGGTCCAATATGAGGTGTGTCCTCTCTCCATCAAAATCATTCGACAAGCTGCTTGTATGCACTGGCATTATCAGTCAGCTACCTGGACAGACCAATTGGCTTCCCAATCTCTCATAATACCATCAGTAAATTGAGAATGAAATGTCGGCATCTTTCACCTTTCCTCTGAAGCAGATCAACTGATTCGTAAGAATCACCGTGCCGGTAGGATTTGTTGACAAAGATGTTAATCAAACTCCTGCTCTCATGTCAGACCACCCCATCTGACATAATAGTCACACCAGTCTCAATCCATGTCCTTAATCTCCTAATGCTCCGCTTTGTGTTCTGACAGCTCCTCTTTAAATTCATATTCGCAAACTCATACACTGGAAGTGTGCCTTCAACCTCTTCCATACCAAATCCCCACAGGACGCAACAATACTGAATAGCAGGCGATGTACAACATTTAAATATATTGCATCTAAAAAAAAACCTCATGGTCATGCACATTGGTAAGGATACTCACTTTCTTGGCTCTGTATCATTGAATATGCAGGAATATACGAAGGTCAACACTGAATAACCTAGATACTTAATTGCTAAGCTTATAAATGTGACCGGCATGATATATCCTGCTTCTCCTCTAATTCTCGGGCCTCCCTTACATTAGATTCCAATAAAAACTCCGAGGAAACAAATCCATATAGTGAATCTTACAAAAAGATATATTAAGCTCAGACCTACCTACCACATTCTCAAACACTTATTTACATTAGGATTAGTGTTTGATCAATGCAACTTAGGAAGAAGATCCATTTCCTCTCACTGTCACCGCTCCAGATGCACTTCCTAATTGCTTTACCTCAGAGATCTATAAATATGAATCAGTTACTGAGCTAATATTATAGAATCGTTATAAAAAAAGAGAATTGCCACCTTCCCCCACTGATCAGACTTTAAATTTAGCTATCCGTATATTGTCAAATAAGTGTTTTAGTATCCAGAGGAAGTAAGATGAATTGGTACTTATTTTTGACTAACATCGCAGTAAGAGCACATTTTCTTCCTAAACATTGTCCGGGTCAAAGTATCCCGCTTACAGAATTAAGGCCTATTTAGGCTGAATACTGAAAATCAATCAATCTTTGATCATCTCAGGCCATCCTTCCTTTGCCTTATAAATTTCAAGTAACTTTTGAGTGACAACATTTTTGGAGAGCTACATGTTTCTTATGTAGTAGGCATGGATAATGTGCTCATCATACTGGTTTTAATTCACTCTCTGCCCATTTCACCACGATTTTCTCTCACAAAAAATAGCACATATAAAAAATAAGGACATTCATTCATCTTATCCACATTTCGCCGTCAATTGAACTCCAACTTTCTGATATCAAAATACTAATATGTGCCAAGACATGAGATCTTCACAAAACCGGGCAATGGGCAAAAGGACAATTAATCTTTCCTTGCCGCTCACTTATACCAATGATACAATTTCCCATAAAATTCCCTGAAAAGAATCCGGAAAAATCCGGATGGCAAATCCTATTTCCAAAAATCTAAAACCCTAAAATTTCTTTCACTTCAAAAATCTAACCAAAAAGTAAAAAAAAACCTAAAAACCTTTTTGGACTTCTCCTACAAGGCGGCCAGACACTTCAACTTCGCCGGAGAGAGGCGGCGCCGGCGGGAAGGTTGGCCGACCGGACGGGAGCCTCAGGTTTTCGCGATCTGGAGCTTACGGGCGGAAAGAATCGGGAAGCAGGTGAGCCGATCGGGTGTGGGGGAAAGGGAGGAGTCATTTTAAGTAGGTGGGCCCTTTTGGTTGAGGCGTACGCCTCTCTCAAAATTGCGCAACAGAGGCGCGCCTCAGCCAATGTGAGGCGTACGCCTCACCATTGCCAGCAATTGCGCACGCCTCGAGGCGTTTTTTGCAAGAATTGCGCAGAGGCGCGCCTCTTATTGCGCAATTTTAAACAGAGGTATACCCAAAGTTTATGCCAATCATCATGCACACTGAGTCTCTTGCATCACATCATTATTTATTTTGTTGAGTCTTGAAAATACCTCGCCTAAAAACATACCGCATTTGCATGAACTACTTAAGGAAGTTGCTCGCCTAATTGAAACTGAGCAATAATAATTATAGACTTTATGCTGAATTCAAAAATGATAATTTAAAGCTTTTGAGGTTGGTAATTCAGCGACGATGCGGATTCGTCCGGCGCAGTCCCCACAAGTTGTGGGAATTGTGAAGGAATCACATGCTAGAAGTGCGGGACCAATTAAAACAGTCAAGAAAATCATTGATAGCGCCTACGCGGTAGATCTGTCTGCAGAGTTCAACATTCATCCCTCTATTAACATAGAAGATTTAGTAACCTATGAGGATCCAGAGTTAACCACCCACCACCGCCACTTCAAATTGAGCCTTGTGTGACCCCACCCTGTGAGAACACCAACCTACATCCACTCCCCGAATACTCCCAAATTACCTATAGTGGAGAAGGTTGACATGATTCCGAGTGATGACATTATTTCCACAATTGAGGGTGGACGAAGAAGATAGCTGATGAGGTGGAGAGGTACACCAGAGTCAGAGGATACATGATCAGAGCGCAAGGAGATACAACTGATCAACTCAAATACATGAGAGTTCTTGAGATACCCACTCGACGGAGTCGAGTTTTCTCCCACCTGGGGAGAATGATGAGGACATCAGAGATCAACAGCTACGATCTTGAGTTATTTATTTATATGTTTTATGTACTAGTTTATTTTATATTGTTGTTTTTCCCTTTATACCCTTACGGGTGGGCATGTAGTGTTGTAGCCTGAAGGGCATTTTAGTCTTTTATTTCTTTTCTTTTCATGAGGCCTATTTATATGCTAGTTGTTTCGTATTTTGGGATGATGATTTGAGAATGAAATTTTATGTGTTTTCCTTCTTCTTCTTCTTCTTGTGAGTGCACTAGAGAGAATGGAGATAGAGCTCAAGGTGAGAAAGCGCAATACCCACCAGTCGTTGGAAGAGTCCGTGACTCGTGGTTTTAATTTATCTTCATCTTCTCCTCCGTTTCCTCCACCCCACCCGCCGACTTGTCCTAACTTCCACCGCTGGCCATCTTCCCTGCTCAAATCACCCTACAACTCCACCACCTCAAGCCCAACCGCCACCATAGCTTCATCCAACCCAACACCTAGCCGCCCCCTTCCCCTTTGCTGCTGGCCTCCCCTCTTTCCCCATTCCATTATGATGATTCCAATTGTCATAATACCCTTCTTAAATTAACTCTAAGAGGAAAGGAAAGAAATTAATTTTATTTGAAATTTGAAATTCAAAATTTAAATACTTTTTTTATTTGCAAATCCTAATTAGGAAAGTGCATAAAATCAATCCTATTTGAAATTCAAATTAGATTGGATTTCTTAATGTCTTTTCTAATTTTCATGAGTTATTTTAGAAACCCTTAAATTCCTCCCCACAATCCTCCTCCCCCACTTAATTCCGCCCGCACCCCCCCCAACCTTTATTAGGCTTCCTCGTGTTTTCCTCTTTGGGCATCACCCTCTTTGAATTTGAAATCAAAATTTCAAATTTAATCCCCTCCAAATCCCTCATGGATTTTGAATTTCAAAATTTAAATCCCCTCTTAATTACTTTCCTAAAATATCTTTCTATTAAAATGGAAGCTTCTTGATTTGAATTCAAACTTATTTGAATTTCAAATTAATCCCATATTAATGAATCATATTTTTGGAAACCCATTCAATCTCTAAAATCTGAAATTAATTCAGATTTAAACATATAATTAAATTGATTGCATGGGGACCACATACATCGAACCTAGATGTTTTCCCTTCCTTTCCCTATGGCCGGCCTTCCCTCTCCCCTACCTCTCTCCACAAACTAATTAACTCACATTAATTCCCTCCCTTAAACCTTCCAAACAATTCGTAATTCCCTCTCAACCCTAGCAGCTGGCCCTCACAGTTTCTCCCTCTCAGTTTCTTCTATTCTTTGGTATTACTGAGTGCTGTCCCAGAATTTCAGAGAGGACAACCTGCTGTCCTGCACCACTTCAAGGCCACTGCCATCTGTCCAGCAGCCCTAGTCTCCCCTCAACTGCTGCCCAGGGTTCAGTCCACCTCGAAGGTTGCTGTCCTGCACTTTTCAGCAAGGTAGTTTGATGTCCAGGTTGCTGGAACGACCCCATTTGCTGTCCAGAATTTCTGGATATTAACAGATTGCTGTCCCAGGAATTCTAGTAAGAATAACTGCTGTTAAACCCTCAGGGAATCCCCTACTTGCTGTCCCAAATTCCGAACTCCGATAAACATGGATGGTTGCTAAGCCTTGACGACGGTGAGCTAATCCTCTAAATCATTTACCTTACTAGTTGTCTTCGATTGTGGTTGTAATTTGATTCACTAGGACTGTGTTAATTCTCTCCGCTAAAGTCTAGTATATTAGAGAGTTGAGTGGGAGATATCTCTTAGTGACTAATCTCATTGTTAGTTTAGGGATTATCGTGAAAATCAATCACGAACACAATATTAGATTAATTGATTGTTTTACTACCTTAACTCCTATGCATGTGATTTAGCCTAAGCTGGTTTTATTGCCTTATTGTTTTATCTTAGCGTTTAAATCGGCATAAGTTTTATTTAATATTGTTCCTGAAATATTAAGTGCAAATTTCTTTAAACAACTCATCTTCGCATGTACGTTCTACATCAGTTAAGGGAAAGAAAGATAAAACCGTGCGCCCGGACACTTCCTACGGCTGACGGGTGATGTGACGCCCTCACCTAGGGACTTCAACCACGAGCCCGGACACATCCTACAACTAGTGGGTATTTCATTGCCCTCACATAGGGACTTCCACTCTCCTAAGAACTCCCATAGCTCTCGAGAAAAAGTTTAGAAACAATTTTTTTTATTAATCCATCATTGTCTAATACAAGAGCAATGACCTCTATGTATAGGCCTTAAAAGAAACTAAGAGACAACTTTGCCCCTTGGGCTTACATAAAACAAGACTCTTAAGTAAGGGTAAAAACTGAAAATGCATAATTAAATCAAAAATACAATTTATAAACTAAGATTAAAAATGGAGGGTTCTCGGCCGTCGATCTTCGTCTCTTCCTTTGATTAATATCTACAGTCGGATATCCGCATCAGGTTTAGGTCCATACGATGTGGATCTATTGGATGTTGTTATGTGCTTTTGATATTCATATTTGTGGGACAATGATACAATCTTCTTTTGATTGAAGCATTTATTTCTCTTTAACAATGATGAAGGCAGTTACTAGTTCAAAATGATATCTCAATACAAGTTTTTTTTTTATTTGAAATAATTTGTGATAAAAAGGAATTATGGAACTCTATTTTTTTAGTGTATGGTTCAAGCACTATCCATACCTCCCGACTCCGGTTATGTCATTAGTAGTGCTAGGAGCACCAACAGTAGCTCCAAGAAAAAAAGAGAAGGATGAATAAAGATTAAGGAGAAGGATGAGGAAGGCTATGTTAGAAAAAGGAGAAGATAAAGAAGCAGCAACATTGGAATATGGTGCATCATGGAGAAAGACATAATTGTTATTTTTTGCAATAACAATTGTTATTTTTTGCGAATATTTTTGGTAGTATTCAAAATTAGATTTAGACGCTCCGAGGTTATTCTTAGATTTTATATAAGATTCCCATTTGTTCTTAAATGAGATTGATCAAGTTCATACTTCAAAATTTGTCAGCGAGGGGCTATTAAAAACTTCACAAAGGGCTCACATTTCATTTTGCAAAATGAAAGCTAGATTGTAGAGCGTTGCATCCAAATTGCAACCAAATTCACTCGCAATGCAAGAACAACCTCCTATAAGGAGGTGGTTTCAATGTTATTTTAAACACTTTGCTTATTTTTTGGGATAATTTTCTACTTTTATGCTTGGCTTTTCTAGTACTAGTTCCTTACTGTAGAATTGATTTTCTTCTTCTGTGTTAAATCTTTCTTTAATCTTTTATAATTAATGATTTTTTATTGCAAGAAAAAAGAGAATTAAAAAGGAAAATTCCAGTGCCTCCTAACAAAAGCCTTGCTTTGCTCGCTTGCTACATTTCCTCCCTGTTCACTTGCTTGCTTAATATCATGCCAGAATCATACGGTTGAGATCTGAATTTATTTGTTCTTTCGTTTATTGTTGGTACCCTTGAAATGTTTGAAGGTACTCAATATTGTCTTATTTTCTACTGTGTTGTACACGTAATGCAATAGAAAATGTTTAAAAGTTTTAAATAGTCTTTATGATGTTTTCTATTTTACAATAAATTAATTTGATTAAAATTTTTGTATTTTGTTTAGATAAAAGGCTTCTCATTATGAAGTCATTTTAATTTCTTGTGATACTTGATTATAATGCTTGTATACCTATTCAAAGATTTCATTGTACCATATGGAGTTCATTGTATTCAATCATTTTCATTGCAGGAAAAGTTGGAAGAATGGTTGCTAAAGGGAAAGCGTCAGATCATTGATGAAATGAACAAGAAAGCAAAAGATTTTGAATTTAGAAATTGTAAGTATATTTGCAAGCTTGAATAGTCTGATTCATAACTATCTATTTCATTAAATAAGATAAAAAGCAAGTTTGCAATGTGCTTTTAGTTTTTTTTTCTTTTTATTTGCGAAGGATGTCTTCATATATAACTAAATTGTAGTGTATTAGAGCTTACTTTATTTTGTAAATCTTACTGGTGTATGCGTTTCAGAATGTTCTATGAAAAACAAGTAAAAACTTTAAAATTAAATTAGAAATAGTTTTGATGAGGACATCGTCAGAGATTTCGACACATGTACCATCAAGAGACGCCGGAAATCGACGGCCACGATCATGAGTTTTATTTTGAGTCATTTATGTAGTAGTTTATTTGATTTTTATGTGTTTCCGTTTTTGCCCTTATGGGTATTTAGTCGCTATTGTAGCCCAAGGGGCATTTTAGTCTTTTGTTTTCTTTGTCATTTGAAGGCCTATATATATGGCCATTTTCCTATGTATGATTAGTTTTTGATGAATGAAAATTTGTCGCTTATGTTCTCTTTGTGAGTTCACCCTCCTTGATCTCTTAGTGACTTCGTAGGAGAAACTAGATCTCTTTGTGAGTTCTAGGTTTTTCTTGTCTTTCATTTTTCTTTAGTTCTTTTGATCACTTCGTGTTGTGAAGATTTGGATTGAAGCCGCTAGTGGGAGATTGGAATTTCGTGCTTTGATCCGAGAATTTCCCCCACACTCTCTCCTCCCTTGCTTCTTGCCGCCGCCCCTACCTGGATTGCCCAGGCCGCCGGCCTGCATCCCCAACGCTGGCCAGCAGCCACCGGCCAGCCCTTCCCCAGCGTGCCGGCTCCTTTCCCCCTTCCGGCCGCCACCTCCTCCCACTCTTTGAATTTCGAATTTGAAATTTGAATGTTTTATGAGCCATTACTTGTTTCCTAATTTAGCTCCTTATTTAGGCAATCAATTTAATTGAGTTTCAATTTCAAATTTGAATTCAAATTGCTCCAATTGATTGCCTCAAATTAGGAAAGTTATTTCCCCTTATGAAATCTGAAATTTTATATTCAGATTTTGTAAAATCTGTGATTAAGTTTGTGGTCCCCATTGCATTAAACCCAAGCTCTCTCTCCTAGTCATGTGGGCCGCCCCTTAATGGGCCTCCTCTCTCTCTCCTAATACACCTTAATAACTCCACAAATCAGCCACCCCTTTACTCTCCTTAATTACTTGGGTTGAAATTCGAACTCCATCCTAATTCCTAATTCACCAAATCTGAAATACATTTCAGAATTTCCCTCCTTGGCTTCTAACTAGGAGCCCAAATCTGGCCAAAGCCTTGCCCCTCCCTCCACTTGTTAGCCGGCCAGATCTTTCCCGTGATGGCTGAAACAGAATTCATTCTTGGAGTGATCCTGCTGTCCAGATTGTGAGACGTCTTCATCATTAAAATTCTAGCCCAATACCTTTTGCAAAACTGCTGCTCCATGAAGGCCCGATTGCTGTCCACAGATTTCTGCGGGCATATCTACACATTATCTCTCAACCCAAAGGTTTCCGTTGCCGTCCAGAATTCCATAGCTATTCCAGGTTGCTGTCCAGACTATTGAGGCTAAGGGGATTGCTGATTTGAAGGACGAACCAACGACCTTGAATCCCCTTTCTTCGACGTAAACTTTGACGTGATTCTTCCGTGGAGGATTACTTAAATCGCATCTTGTTCACGCTAGTACCTTTTCATCGAGGTGGCATATTCTCCCCGGACGTTGGATGCTCACTAGTCATCCCGTGGACTACCCGCCACCGGCTACCACTCCAACGGACTACACTTTGTGCCCATTTGTCTCCTAGTGGCAAAATCGCTCGGATTGCTCTTATTATTCCTCAATTAAAAGTGCCACCAACAAGAGAGTGAGTGAGAGACCCAAGGTGAACAGTTCTATTTGTTAATTGTGGATTATTGTTTCTCTCCATAACATTACTATCTAATTCTATGTTGTCAATTTGATATTGTCCCATTAATCTAGTTGTAACCATATGCCTTACTTAATTTCGACTTGATAATTCCGAGAACCTAACTTGGGTAAGCATTAATTATATAACTAGCAAAGCTTTATCAATCTTATATTAAAATCCCCAAATAGTTCTTGTTTCCATGCATTACGTTTCACATCAAGTTTACAAGCTTGAATAATCTGATCCAAAACTACCTATTTCATCAAATAAGGTACAAAATTATGCTTTTAGTTTTTTTATTTGATTTGCTAAGGATGTCTTCTTATAGAATTAAAGTGTAGTGTATTAGAGCTTAATTTTTTTTGTAGCTCTTACTGGTGTATGTGTTTAAAATGTTATATGAAAAAAAGGTAAAAAATAAAATAAAAAAAAAGTTTATTGTGGTTCATAAGATATGATTAGGCATTAGAAGTTATGCATTGATGAAGTAAGAGAACTAATAGTTAGACTTGGAAGTTAGAGGAACAACATTGCACTAATATAATTTGTGTTTTATGAAAAGATTTGGTTGATATTCACCTCTCAGTGTTCATATATGGAATAAACTTAAAGTGTCTTTTTAACAGCTTTAGTTAAATTATCTTTCATTTCATTTTTCTCTAGATTTTTCTTATGCCTTTCTGAGTAATTTTAAGTGTAATCAATAACTGATTTCAATCCTCAAGCCATAAAGGTGCCCCTAACCCAGTCATATCATCGAGGATTGGAGTGGAAATGTCATAAGGCCAATCAATAATACAAAAAATATTTTTGAAAAAGATTGGATCTACTAATTCTTGGCCAGTCTTGTTAAAGATATTGTTGAAGTTCGGGGAAGAATACTTAGCAAAAGCATTTGTTAAAGCCTTGTAGAAGCCTTCTCTAAAGTTTTGAGTGAATGCAAAAAGAAAAAGGTTATGTTGGGAGTACTTGATATCACCCCAGCCATTATAGTTTTTGCCCTAGTTGCCTTAGGGCCACAATTTACAATTGAAAATCAACAAAGGAATGACAGATCATGGTGTGAGCATTGCTAGAAATTTGGACGCACGTTTATGAGCAGTTGAGTGGAAGGTATCACACCACTCTCAAGTTAAGGGCAATCATGGCAGCACTATAACCAATGTTAAAACTCAAACCTTCATCGAGCCAAATCCATTCTTCAATACAGTTGGAATGCATAGAAATAGTGCCGCCTCTTCTTGCAATTTTTGTACCTTAGCATGAAAGATAACTTTTCTATGTTCTTTAAATGTAAAACTGGAAGATTCAATTTCATGGATCGTGTACTTGGTGGATTAGATTATATGATTGCAGTGCTTCCATTTTTCATGATTAAAACCCATGTTGTGACAATCTTACTAGAATCGCTGATGGATCAAGTGATTGCAATATGCTTTGTAATATGGTCTAACCTTTGACTTTGTTGTCTTGGTTACAAATTTAAATTGGAATTTGTCGTTCAACACTGATGTAGGCATGGGGTGGGGGGGGGAGCGCAAATGATTTGCCTTGTTTTTGGGTTGCTGTTGGGTTCTCGGTTTGGGGCTTGGCTGTTCGGTTTTGCTATGTTTTGGGGAGCTGCTTGGCTCCAGCTCATTTTGGTTGAGTTGCTACTTCTTTTCAGCTCATTAATGTGTTCATTCCCCCTTCTCCCCCTCTCTGTGGCACCTTCGGTTTCCCCCGACTGGCTCCTGTTCCGTGGCTGGTTCTTCTCCCCTGGGCCTGGCTTCCTGTTCCGCTTCCCTGTGGGCGCCTGTTCCAGTTCCCTGTGTTGCCCTTCGGCTGCTGCTCCTACACTGGCTGCTGGCCTTCTGTTTTCCCTGTCTTGATGGTTCGGTTGGAGGTATTTTGGACTGTTTGGCTGCCTTATTTCTCCTATAAATATATAATGTTTGTGGATAAAAAAAAGGAGATTATGTGTTAATTTTTGGAGCCAAAACCCGAGGGTTTTCTTCTTGAAAAAGCTTGTGAGCTTGTCCTCTCTACGATTTCGTCTCGGGCTTCTTACCTATTTCTTCTCTTCGCAAGTGTCCACCCCATTTGTATCTTTCTTCTCAAGCGATGTAAAATCATTTTTAGGTGTTTCAATGTTCTAAGTTTGTATGCGTTGTCTTTCTATTATCAAAGTGAAGTTGTTTTTCGTTTAATTGTTGTATTTTGTCAAAGTGTGTAGGGTGTCCTAGTTTTTTATGTAATTTTGCGATCATTTGATTGCATCAAAGACATCTAAAAGAGATCATAAATGCATTACTAAATTTTTCCAAAGTTGTGTGAATTTCAGGATTTGAATTCATGGAAGATGATTGATAGTGCTAGGATATCTATAGGTCTCTGTCATTATGAGAGTTTTGGCCCTTTAAAGATGACCGCAGAAGAATAATTGTGTGGCTCTCTCTTCTATCAGTGATGAAGATTGTGCTATCATGTTGTTGCTTTATTGGTTAGGTTGCCCAAATTTCTTACATTTTGATAAATCAGTTCTCTTGTTGTTTAATGAAAGGCTAGATTTGTCAACTATCCAAGCAGCTTCATAGTACATACCCAATCAACCTTATAAGCTATCTCACAATTTTTTTGTTGTAGTTAGTAATATTTGGTGACCTTCTGGAATTAGTAACATTATAGATTCTTGATTATTTTCATCTATTTTTGATGAAAAAAAGTTTGAAGTTAGTCAAATATTCTAGAATTCAACAATATGATTTAAACTCAATTCCATATGAAGATATAGATCTTTAGAATAGGCAATGAGAGAGAATAACACCATTCAATCCTTGGATTGTATCTTTCAAGCCTAGATATACTGCATTAAAGTCGTGCCATACCCTCTTATAGAAAGTAATTGTTGAAATGAGAAATTGACATCTATTAGAAGTTATATGAAATATGGTACTCTATGTTTAAATCTGTTACATTCAAATAATTGAGGAACAATTTTGGGATTTATTTCTTAAATCGGCTACATAAGAATATGAGGTTTGAGGCACTGATAGGAGCTTATAGAATGAATCATATTGATATAGGATGGAGAAGTTGATACATTAAATCAAATTGCATTTTTAAAGAATCTTCTAATGTCCATGCAAATCTGCTTGCGAGCCTATTTTGGATTTTGGGGAGACATTGGATGTGCTACCCTTGGACCATAATTCTTGTCATCTTTAACATTCATAACATTGTGGGCTCCAAAAATTCGGCCCCGGCCTCCCCGCCGCGCATACTGATTGCATTTACTTAGGCGAGGGGAGTTTTAACGGAATAAGTTCCGGGGTAAATTTTAGAAGGCAGATGGGTTTGTAGATAAGACACTACCCAGAGATTTCGCCCTCATTTTGTGAGGACTTTATGATCTGAGTTCTGGTTTCCTATAGGCGCAAGCCCCTATAGTTAATTACCCCTCCCAGTAACGAGAGAGAACTTTCGATTAAGGCTAGTCGTCAATCAGATACGTTGTATCCATAGATACGTAATACCAGGCATATAGTAGCAGCAATGAGCATAGGAATTTGAAAAGTTTGGATTTGGGGAATTGAAGAGTTGGGTTGGAAGATTTGATATTTAAAATAAAAATTGCACCATCTTGCACTTAAAGCGGATTGTGGGGGAATGAATGATGGGCCCGATCAAGATCCCATGGTTCTGTCGTCCCGGGCCATCGTGGTCCCTGGTCTACTTAGTCAGAGGAGGTAGTCGACCCAACCTGACAGAAGGATCCTTGTCGGTAGCCATGGGTTGCTTCGTCCAAGGGGACCTTGTAGACCTAGGTTGAATGTTTGTCTAAGGGGACAAATTTGAATCCACCTTAGCTGACAGACGGCTTTGTGCCCTATCGATCATATCCTATTGATTCATATCTCAAGGATTTGATGCCAATAAGGAACGTATTGGCTCTGGCCATAACCGATATTTCGTGGTGCCATTTAACGGCAAAACCACTCGGTTCAGAGGGCCCCGGGTCGTCATAACCGTTTATCCTGCGGTGCCATTTGGCGGCCAACCGCCGGTTAGAGGACACGTACCACGTCCTTATTAGTAGGGGATTGGTTTGAGAATGGATCCTAGTGATATTTTCGACTAGGCATTCGGCTATTTGTGAGCTGAAGTAAATTTTGATTTGTCCACCCCGGCAAACTGTTTCGGAGGGTGAATAGATTTTGCTTTGAGTGGTTGGATGGATAGATTTCAATTTTAAATATTTGGGATTTCTGAATTATGGATGATCTTTGGAATTTTTGGATTTTGGTATTTTTGTGGAGTTTTGGATTTTGATAGACATTTTTGGAGTTTTAGAATTTGAATGGACCCCTCCGGTTGAGATAAACATTCAACAAGGCCATCATCGGGGTGTTTGGGGTCATTTCCACTTTAGTTGATTGAACCCTGTCAACTCGACTAGGCTGTTGATCGAGGATCAGGTTCCTCGTAGGCTCTGTGCCTTTTGTTCATGAATTTTCTTTGTTGAAAGCCTTAAAGGCTGAATATGAATGTACAAAATAAATATTCCGGTCAACTTCGTGACCGCATATTTATCCGATATCTCGAACCCTGTCTACTCCTATTTATCTACTTAGGAGGATCGGGTTTCGTAGGCTTCATGCCTTTTGTTTAATGAATTCTCTTAATTATAGGCCTTGAAGGCCTAGTATGAATGCAATAAGACAAATATACTAGCCATCGCGACTGTATACTTGTTTGTTGGTTCGAATGACCCATATAGAAGGATCAGGTTCGAACTTGAATTCACTTATTGACCCGCGCAACATCCCTAGGTGTCACGTGTGTACCAATAACACTCTCGCCGGGGCCCATGCGGGTGATTTTTATATACCGCCTTTAGTGTACC
The DNA here is from genome assembly GCF_001605985.2 of Dendrobium catenatum. Lineage (NCBI taxonomy): Eukaryota > Viridiplantae > Streptophyta > Magnoliopsida > Asparagales > Orchidaceae > Dendrobium > Dendrobium catenatum. The sequence goes on from NW_021319124.1 coordinate 456,688, forward strand.
TATGTGTATACAGTCTCTAGTGCACGTGCAGGGATATTTTAAAATAATTGTAGTTGTGTAAGTATCTGTCATTTAAATGCACAACATTTACTTGAAGAGCTTATACACGCCTTCTGTCTGCTTGTACGAATGTTGCAGATCCGGTGGCGTTGAAGCCTTGATATTGACTCCCCCTTTCTCATTCACCGGGGGAGGACTTTCTGGATTTTGAAGTTTGTTGTTTTGTAGAGAACTCTTTTTAAGATTATCAGTGTAATGGATTTGTTATTCCCGGTGTTTGTGGGCACCAGAACTATTTTCTTCTCGAGTATAGCACTAAGAAGAGACTTTGGAACACCAGGAAGTTTGGTTCTAATTTGTTTAAACATTTCCTCCCTTCTGCCAGGGGTGTCCTTTTTCGTACATCGGGTTGCCTTTGTACCCGGTGTACTGACAGCACTTTGATCACCACTGTCGTAGGTGATATCTGTACTTGTGCCCATAGTGGTTCGTCGTGCCTACGATATATCCACTGTTGTTATCCACAAGTGGTTTGTTCTCATTTGCAGGGACCCATTGTATTTCTACGACCTCTTGGAGGTGTTCGTAGGAGAGTCATTTATATCAGTATCACATCCACCTTTCACCGATCTCAGGTGGTCTGATGTCTGAATTTGTTTATAGAGGACGGGTCTTTGACTATCTAGTAGTAGTGTTGCCTTCTCAATCAACAGGCATGGCGCGTTTGACTTCGTAGGGACTGTTGTAGGAGTTCGTTACACCTACTCATACATGTTTGCTAATAGCTGAGGCTTGATTATTTGCTGGTCATTCAGTAGTCCATGTCATTCTATACTTTGTTTAGATCAAGTATCTAAACCCATATTTGAATTTAGTTCCTGTTCAAACCGATGTGCATATTCAAATTGTAGACTGAGTTTGAGTAGAAATTCTGGTCTCCTGAAGCCCTTAGAGATTCAAGTCTCTTGTGGTCCTCAATTCAGAAACCCAAAATCATGACATATGAGTTGAGTTCTTTAAAGTTCATGTTGTTCAACTCTCTTGCAATCTTATCCGAGTTCATTTGAATCTGAGTCCTCTTGCACTTGTCTTATTTGGATTCAAGTTGAGTTTCTGATATTTTGTTCAAATATTCTTACCACCTTGAGTTTAATTCCTTGTAGCATGAACTTAGTTGATTTTATTAAAAGTTCCAAGTGTAAGTAATTGTTCAAGTTCAAATCCATCTAGATCTGAATTCATCATGTTCAAGTGTCCCCTACAGTCCAAATCTTGTATTTGCTTGAGTTCAATTTGTTCAAGCCATTAATGCTCAACTCGGGTCCTGAGTGCGAGTTCGAGTCAAAAACTCCTTGTGCCAAGCTCATTTGAATTCAAGACAAGGTTCAAGTTCAAGTGCTATGTCCACAATACTAGTCCAGGCTCTTGTTCAAGTCTCCTTGTGGTCTATAGTTTTGTTCAAGTTTCACTTGATTTTTGCACAGTTCGAATTCGAAGTACATGTTCAAGGTCTTCTGAAGTTTTTGCAAGTTTAATCTTGTGCTCAAATGATTTGAATTTGAGTTCAATTTTGATTTTATTTTATTTAGTTTTGACCTTTAGAAATCATTTAGATTTTGTTCAGATTTAGGTCCACAAGTCCACTGTTCATCGTACAGGTCCTCTGCTAATTTAGTTCAATTTCTGTGTGTTTTTGTTAGAGTACATGTCTTCTATATTGTTGCCCAAGAAGGTCTTCAAATTGTTCAAGTCTTTGTACATTTCAGTGAAAATTTCGGCAGCACCCCGGCATATCTCCCGTTTGGGGGAAAATAGGGGAGCTGAGCCTTCCCACCACGCTACTCGAGCGTGTTTGGTAGGTGTCCTTAGACACCGCGGCCGTACAAATTTCTTCCCACCACGCTACTCGAGCGTGTATGGGGCCTTCAGCAGTACCAGTACCAGAACAGCAATGGCTCTCCCCACCACGCTACAAGAGCGTGTATAGGGCTCACCCACCTCGCCGTATGCTTCGCACCGGGCTCCCTTCTACCGTGCTACAAGAGCGCGTATAGGTGGTTCCCCGGTCCGCTGCAAACGTAAAAAATGGGATTTTAGGCGATTACTCACCTCGTCGTAGGCGCCAGACCGGATTTCCTCCCACAGTGCTACAAAAGCGCGTATAGGGGGTTTTTCGGTCCGCCACAAACGACGAGAATGAAGAATCTGAGTTTTAGGAATTATACCTTACGTAGCAGTGTCGTCGGCGGTGTCAGTGTCGAGGTCGAGGACCGTCCCCACCACGCTACAAGAGCGTGTATAGGGCTTACCCGCCTCGTCGTACCTGTCGCACCGGATTCCCTTCCACCGTGCTACAAGAGTGCGTATAGGGGGTCCACCGGCGCGTCAAGCACGTCGAGGGCGGGGTTTAAGTCAGAAATTATACCTTGGCGACTGGCGGTGGAGGCTCGTGGACTGAGGTAGGAGGGTACGGAAACTAAGGCGGGAGGAGCAAGCATTTCTTTTTTATTCTTTCTCATTTTCTTTTTTTTATTTCAATTAAAATATTAATTATAATTAATTATTAACTATAATAATTTTTTTAATTAATTATGTTTATAATTAATTAAATTAATTAATTATTATTATAATTAATTAAAATAATTAATTATTTTTTAATTAACTATAATTAATTAATATTAATTAAACTTAATTAATTAATAAAAATTAACTATGATTAAATAAAAAAGAGTATAGAATTAATTAAAGTTAATTTTAATTAAATTATTATAATTAATTAACATTAATTATAATATTTAATTAAAACTAATTTTAATTAATTATACTAACTATAATTAATTAAAATAATTAAAGTTAAAATTAATTAAAATCAATTTTAATTAAAATAAACTAATCACTCTCTCCCTTTACCCTCTCTGGTTTTGACGGATCCACGGGATTTGGCCGGAGACGCGTGCGGCGAGTATCGAATTTTCAGCGGGGATTAAGTCTGATCTATGTTAAATCCAGCCAAACGATTTTGGTGTGCGCATTAAATCCTGGCGATGGGTAAATCCCGGATTTAAAGACTCACGACTTAAATCCCGTATTTACTGAATCCCTCAGTTCGGTGGATTTCGTGGACTTGGCCGAAGAAGAATGCGCAAAGGGAGAAAGTTACCTTCACTGGCAGCGAGCTCCTGTTGTTGTTTCCGATCTAAAATGTCGTAACTTCCGGACCTGCAGGAGGGAAAGCCGTCGGAGGGAGCGGTGTTAAACGGCCACACGGAACCAGAGAAGCCGCACGAAGGGGAGAAAGTTTTGAGCGAGCTCCGTCGTTGATTCTGATCAAATTATCGTAACTTCCGATTCGGCTCGAAGGGAACGTCGCCAATGGAGCGGAGGTGTCTCTCTCTCTCTCTCTCTCTCTCGTCGGATCGAAGGAACCAAGCGTCGTCGAAGCTCCTTGCGTGAGGGAGGAATGATCGTGAGAGTGAGAGCGTGGAGAGAGCGTGAATGAGGCCTCTCGCTCTCATTTTAACGACGTGCGAAGAGGTCGGGACGTGCGCGATATGCGACGACGTGTGGGGCAGAGCAGGTGAGATTTGATTTTTTTTTTGTTTTCTTTTGCACGATATAGCAGGTCAATAAACATATTGATCTCTAGGTTCTCTAGCACATTTATTGAACATTTTTGGCATAGGGGAAGAAGAATCTTCACCATGAGGCCTACTGTCATAAGAGTTACTATCAACTTCTTCATCACAATTGTCATTCTGAATGCATTGACATGATTGTTTTATTCAGATAAGCATGAATCTCATTGTTCATTTCTTCAGATACTTTGGTATATAGTGCAACTTTCTTATGAAAATCAGAAATATGCTCTTTTATTCTTGTTACACTTCTATTAACTACTTTATCATAATAGTTTCATTTCAGATAAATGCATTCCCTCTCACTACTTGGAATTTGCACTTAAACACTATGTCATGCCGAATCTGTCCTAGGTTTTATTGAACTCTTTTCATAACGTGTAATCATTTGGAAATAACCATGAACTTAAACTTCATTCAAAGTAGATAAAACCTTATTCAAAACTAGAGAGATAAAAGGCAAATGATAAAAAAAATCTGATTATAAAACAAATAAGCATAAAGAAGACAAGAAAAAGGGAGAAGGCGTACAGCAGTGACAATGGCGTAGTGGGCTTGGGCTGTGATTGGTTTGTAAAAAAAGTCTAGACCCCTTAAACAAAAAACCTTGATGTATAACAAACTGAGCAGAAAGATCAGTTCCAGAAGTAAGACAAGAATCCCAAATATTCTTAAAGTTAGAATCACTTGCATAAGTATCTTTCAAAAAGTAAAAAAAAGTAATAGTCGGATAAACAGTTATCAACAAGTGAGATCTACGACTTAAAACATCAACAACCTTATTCAAAACCAGTTTTATGTTTGATATGAAAAATATACTCTTGCAAAAATGAAACCCACTTGGCATGCCTTTTATTCAAATTTTTTTGAGAGCCCAAAAAACGAAGTGCTTCATGATCAGTATTTAAAACAAATTCCCCTTGAATCAAATAACATCTCCAGAATTTCAAAGCTTGAACAATTGCATAAAACTCCAAATCATAAGTAGAATACTTGGATCTAGTTTCATTCAGTTTCTTACTAAAGTAAGCAACATGTTTTCCTCCTTGACTAAGCATAACACCAATACCAACATGAGAAGCATCGCAATCAACTTCAAAAATATTTTCAAAATTTGGCAAGCTAAGAATGGGAGCTTGACTCATTTTTGCTTTAATAATTTCAAAAGTTTTATCAGCTTGAGGTGTCCACCTAAAAATTCCCTTTTTTAAACAATCAGTAATAGGAGCAATCAGAGAACTGAAGTTCTTTATAAATCTTCTATAGAAAGAAGCCAAGCCATGAAATCCTCTAACCTCACTAATGTTTTTAGGAATGGGCCATTTTTGAATTGCTTCTATTTTTATCGGATCCACTTTTATTCCCTCAGCAGAAACAATAAAACCCAAAAATGTCAAACTCGAAGTCATGAAAGAACATTTTTTAAGATTGATGAAAAGCTTTTGTTCTCTTAGGATTTGCAATACTTGCTTCACATGATTTAAGTGTTCAGAAGGATGAATGCTATAAATCAAAATGTCATTGAAATAAACCACAACAAACTTTCCAATAAGAGGTTTCAAAACATGATTGATAATTCTCATAAAAGTACTCGGAGCATTTGAAAGCCCAAAAGGCATCACAAGCCATTCATACAAACCCTCTTTAGTTTTAAAAGCAGTTTTTCATTCATCACCAGGCCTTATTCTTATTTGATGATACCCACTCCTCAAATCAGTTTTAGAAAAGATTTTGGCACCACTTTGCATATCAAGCATGTCATCCAGTCTAGGAATTGGAAATTGATATTTAATGGTGATTTTGTTTATTGCCTACTATCCACGCACATCCTTTACGTTTCATCTTTTTTTGGTGTTAATAAAGCAGGCACAACACAAGGACTTAAACTTTCTTGAATCAAACCCTTTTTTAACAAATCAATTACTTGCTTAAAAAGTTCAGCATGCTCAGTTGGACTCATTCTATAGTGAGGAAGGTTAGGCAAAGTAACCCCAGGAATTAAATCAATATGATGTTGAATTTTTTGTATAGGAGGCAACCCAATTGGCAAATCATCAGGAGTTATATAAGAAAACTCATCAATTAAAGCTTGCATTTCTTTAGAAATATGAAAAGAAGTATCAGATTCTTTTCCCAAAACCAAATAAGCAACTTCAGAATGTTTCAAATCATTAGCATTTAAAGCAGTTCAGGAGAAGTAATTTTGGCAACTGTATTTTTCTTAACAGTCAAATCCGGCACATTTTTTTGTGGATGAAGAGTAAACTCATTATTTTGCACCAAAGTATATGTGTTTTTCTCTCCATTGTGAACAGTTTTGTGGTCATATTGCCAAGGTCGTCCTAACAAAATATAACAAACTTCAAGAGGCACAACATCACAAACAACTTTATCTTTGAAAGAACCCCCAATTGACAAATTGACAGTACATTGCTTAGTGATTGGAATCTCACCCCCTTCTTTGAACCAAGAGATTTTATAGGATTTGGCAAGTGGTGTTGATTTTATTTTAAGCTTATCAACTAGTTTTTGAGACACAAAATTTCTAGAACTCCCACTATCTATCATAAGAGTGCAGATTTTTCCTTCGATTGTGTAAGTTGTTTCGAATATGTTTCTTCTTAGCCACCTATCCTCTTTGACAATTTTTGTTGTTAAGACTTGTCGAATTACCAAAAACTCTTCACCTTCATCTCCTTCAACATCAACCTTCTCTAAATCAATGTTATTTTCAGACTCGGATTCATTTACTTCTTTTTCTTCCTCCAAGTTTTCATCGTTTTCTATGAGATTATTTCTTGGTGGATTGTTTTTCCTACAAGTGGCAGAGAGATGATCATAAAACCCGCATTTATAGCATGGTCTATTAATCTAGGTTGATCAGTCGGCTTAGCACCCATAATCCCTTTTCCTTTATCAGTCTTTTGATTTTCAAAAGTTTAACTTTCACACCAGATGTTCTCCCAGAAGTTTGAGACTGAGATTTAACCCCTCCAATTGATTGTCATTTATATGTTTCCACGATTTTATTGTGACCCCTTTCCCTTTGATGTTGCTTTTCCAATTTTAAAGCCATACGATAAGCCTCATCAGTTTTAATGATATGATGTAAGTTGAGTTGATCTTGGATTGGCCACTTTAAGCCATTGATGCATTTTGAAACAATTTTTTCTTCAGATTCTTCTAAATCGTTTATGGATTGAAGTTTATAAAACATTTCGGTGTATTCTTCAATGGATTGATTTCCTTGTTTCAAGTTATTAAATTCTTGGAATATTGTTCGAGCATGATCAATTGGAAAGAATTTTCCTTTCATTTTCTCTTTCATTCTTTCCCAGTTTTGGACTTTTTCTTTTCCTCTCCTAAGTCTATTATTTTGAAAGTTTTTCCACCAGGTTAAGGCATGACCAGAAAGTTTTAAGCTAGCAAAGCGAACTTTCTTATTATCAGGTATTTCTTTCCACTCAAAAAATTGACCCATCTTTTCTACCCATTCAAGAAATTGATCGGGTTGTAGCTTACCCTCAAAGTTAGGAACATCAATTTTAATTTTATAATCCCAATTTCTTTGTTGCCTACGTTGATTTCTAGGAACCTCTTCTTCACTTTCAGAAGTTTGAACATTAGATTAGCATTAACATTGTTAACATTCAATTTCTCAATTGCTTCAGCCATGGTATTAATTTGTTGTTGCAAATTATTCAGTTGTTGCATAAGACTTTGCCAATTTCCCTGATTATTAGCCATCTTCGAAAATAGAAAAGACCCACCAAACAAAGCCAATAAAAAAAACACACCAACCAAGGATGAGAACTTGCTATGATACCAAACTTGATGCAAGCACACTAGATAAAAAAGCAACAAAGGAGAACAATGGGCAAAACTATCACCAAACTCGATTCAAATAGTAGCAATCATCTATTAACACAAAAACCGACGGATAAAAACTAGAAGAGAAGACAAAAGAAACAAAAGAAATAAATAAAAAAAAGTCGCTATCCTCAGAACAATCGACAGAACGGTTTCCTCACATGCATCGAAATATAGGTTAAGTAAAATATGTGCTTAGGGCTAGCAAACCGATGGTCCACCACAGCAAGATAGTCCAAACGTCCAATCCAAACTCCTCCAGCAAATGCTCCCAAATCAGCCAACAAACATCACCTCAGCTCAAGAAGAAGGATACAAATGGAGTGCAACTTGCGTAGAGAAGAAAGATGTAAGAAGCACAGACGAAATAGAGGAGAAGAAGTAGTGGACAAAGCTCTCAAGCTTTTCCAAGAAGAGAAAACCTCAGGATTTTAGAGACTAAGCTCAACAATTTTCAACAACCTTTCTCCTCAAAAAACATCTTCAATATATAGGCTAGAGAGGAGAACACAAAAGCCAAAGCACCACTCAATAAGCCAATAATATTAAGGGAAATGAAAGGCCAACAGCCACAATAACAAATCCCAAACGGTGCAGCAAAACAGAGAAAGGAAATCAACGGAACCAAGCAGGGAACCGCAAAACCGAGCAGCCCAGCACAGAACCAAGCAGGGAACCGCAAAACCGAACAGCCAACTACGGGAACCAAGGGGGCATATGCACGGGAAAACCTCCTAGCATAGGAAACCAACAACCATTCTCGGAAACCCAAGGGTCAGAGCACAGGAAATCACCCAGCTCAGGAAAATGAGAAGAAAAAGGGGAGGAGAAAAGACAAGTCCACTCCAAAATGAATCCAAGACTTAAGAGCATACCTTTTTAGATTAATGAGCTAGGTAGTTCAATAAATCTCCCAATGATTGAACTAAACTTCATCTCCACATTAATGAGCTAACAACTTAGAGAGTAAAGCTCAAACTAGGAACCATAAGCCAACCTGAGAACCATGAGCAGCTCAAGGACCTATCAAGCCCAAGCACAACCTACCATGATCATTGGATGCTTTCCCATCATTGGATAGCTAAAAAAATATAAAACTAAATTAAAAAACTAATGTTCAATATTCGAAAATGAAAATACAGAAATTATGTTTGCATCACTGTCTCTAAGAGTAAAACCTCTCATCCACCTGAGCATCCTCATCTATGCAAAACTTAACTTAATATTGCACTTCTCTTTTAATGGCCAACATTCTGCACCTTAAAGCATTGTAGGTCTCACCACCATCTTATAGAGTTTTCCCTTAAGTTTGAGGGGGACTTTTCATCATGACATACTGTCAAAATAAATAAATATCTTGTGATTGTTCATATTGTGATTGGAATTCTTTTGGCAACATTTGCTTTGCTCCTCAATTAGTTGAGGAAATGAGATTCTCAACTTGGAACTGAAGAAAGGCTTTTACTATCCCCATCCAAACTGATTGAGTGGATGCTTGCATAGTCCTCATATCCTCAATCAAGCTCCTTTCTCTACAACAAAGCTTCTTATTAATCAGTCCCTACTCTATCTTCATAACTCAGCCTGTCTTACTCTCTTTCTTCTCTCTCTCTCTCTCTATATATATATGTCCAAAAATTAACAAAGAGTATAAAAAAAGGAAAGAAGTTAAAAAAATGACAAGAAAAAAGAAATAAAGAGCAAGAAAGTTATTAAAATAGGTGTATTCTGTCTCTTTGATTTCTCTTTGCTTTTCTAGATAATAATGTGACAGTGAAAATGGCAAGTGGGAAATTGGAAAAATATGATCAAATGAACATTTGAAGTGCAATATATTTGTTAGAAGAGCATAGTGAGAGCTGAAATTAGACTTAAAATGAACTTGGCAATGTGCCGATGTCCATGAGCAGGATCTCTCTCTGAAATTTCGTAGCACTCAGAATTATGAACTGACCACTTCATTTGAAAATGACACATGTTAGAGCCTCTTTTAAAAACTATCCTCAATGGGGCTTATATGAACAAAGCGATGATTGAATGTAATGAATATAAAACAAATTTAACCATACATGTGCTCAAGTGAGTTTGCAATCAGATTCACAAACAAAGACAAAAAGATTACCAATATGCTCCTTAAAGATGTGTACAAAGACAAAAAAATGACCAATATGCTCCATAGGGATGTGTCATAAGACAAAACGTGTTCAAATAAGTTCAAAATGAAAAGTTACGCGTGCATTTCAAAAATAATGCATTTACCAAAAACTACGTTAATAATATGAATTGGACAAATTTAAGGTTATAATGCACGTACAATGCAAAATTTAATTTAATTATGATGACTCAGAAATCATACTAGCTTGCTTAAGGGCATGGACATCATTTAAATCACGCCCAGTTGCTAAAAGCAAGCTCTTTCGTGTACCCTAATAAGTTTGTTAATGTGAAAGATTAAAATAGTGAAAGTCTCAAATCGTTCTATGCTTCTCAATGAAAATCAAGATTGAATTACATTGTGGTATGGTAAAACAGAGAAATTTTGAGAAATTATTATGCCAAAATATTAAGCTTACATTTTGAAATTTTGGGCATTATAATCCACCCCTTATTAAAATTTCATCCTCGAAATTCGTTATCTTATCGATCATGAAACAAATGAGGTAATTTCAATCTAATGTCTTCTTCCTTCTCCCAAGTTGCCTCTAAGATTCAAAAGACATAGTCTCAACTAGTCTTTGAGTACTTGAATGATTCTTTCAGATTGACCAACAGTCTGAGGATGAAAAGTTGTGCTGATGTGTAGACTTTTGCCCAAGCTATCATGGATACTTTTCCATAGCCTAGATGTAAATGGACCATCTCTATCTGAAACAATAACTTTTGGATGCCATACAATTTGATAATCTCTTTCACATACAGATGTGCCAATTTGTCTATTGAATTTGTTTGTTTGATATGCAAAAAGTGAGCTGATTTTATCAGTTTATTAATAATCACTAAAATACTGTCATGTCCCTATCTGGATCTGGGAAATAACATAACACAATCCATTGCAATCTCTTCCCTCTTTTACTCAGGGATATATAGTGATTATAGTAGTCCACTAGGTTGCTGATGTTCAGCTTTCACAATTTGACCTGCTTCACACTTAGCTACATATTTAACAACATCTTTCTTCATACATGACGATTAGAAAATTAATTTCAAGTCCTTATACATCTTGGTACTGCCTGGATAAATTGTATAGTCAGAATAATGAGCTTCTTGCAATTTTTTTTTTAAGTTCGAATCACTGGGTACGCACAATTGGAATTTATGCTTAATGATTTTATCAACATCAACAGAAAGGCATGTTCTTTTTCCTGCTTGAACCTATTTTATTATATTTGGATACTTGCTATCAACTTTTTAAGCTTTCTTAATACGATCTATTAAGGTTGGGGTTACTGTTATCTGATATAAGTATTTCACATCTTAAAATCTCTAATCTCCAATTATAGATTCTCCTTTTCTTTGATCAACTTAATATCTTGAGTAATCATTCAATTCATCATTCCTGTGGATTTGCGACTTAAAGCATCACCCACAATATTGGCTTTTTCATGATAATATTGAATATCCACATCATAGTTTTTAATTAGCTCCGATCATCATCTCTATCTCCGATTTTATTCTTTCTTAGAAAATATATATTTTAAGCTTTGGTGATCAATAAAGATTTCACATCTTATTCTATACAGGTAATGCCTTCAAATCTTCCACGCAAATACCATTGCAGCCAGCTCTAGATCATGAGTAGGATAATTTCGTTCATGTGGCTTTAACTTTCTTGATGCATATGCAATTACTTTTCCGTGCTGTATTAGAACACATCTTAAACCCTTAAGGAAACATCAATGTAAATTTGAAATCCTTATGTTCCTGAGATAAGTGTCAATACTAGTGTTGTAATCAGATGCATTTTCAATGCCTGAAAGCTTTTCTCATATTCAGTAGTCCATTCAAATTTAATATCCTTCCTCATAAGCTTGGCAATGGCATAACAATTTGTGATAATTATTTAACAAACCTCCTGTAGTATCTAGCCAATCCCAAGAAGCTATGAACCTCTTTAACACTCTTTGGTGTAGGCCATTCCAAAATTGCTTTCACCTTATATGGATATACTTAAATTCCTTCACCAGTAATGATATACTTCAAAAAGGCAATACTCCTAAGTCAAAATTCACATTTGAAATATTTTGTATACAATTGATTTTTCCTCAAAGTGTTCAAAACTATCTTAAATGCTAAGCATGTTCATCATCAATACTTGAGTATACCAGAATATCATCTATAAAAATAATCACAAATTGATCTATATACTCCTTAAAAACTCGATTCATCATATCATATATATCCATAAAAATAGCATGAGCATTTGTTAACCCAAAAGACATTACTACAAATTCAAAATGGCCATATCTGGTCTTGAAAGTTGTCTTACTTACATGTGCTTCTTGCACCCTCACTTGATGATGTCCTGATCTTAAATCAATTCTGAAAAATACTGTGGCACTTGCCAACCGATCAAACAAGTCCTATGCAAAGGAGTGGATGTTTGTTCTTGATTGTCACTTTGTTCAGCTCTCTATAGTCAATATACATTCGCATGGATTCATCTTTCTTCTTAACAAAAGTTACAGGGCACTTCAGAGTGAGTTATTTGCTCTGATAAACCCCTTATCCATCAATTCATGCAATTGAGCTTTCAACTCATGCAATTCCTTTGGAGCCATTCTATAGGGGGGATTTGTAGATTACTGATGTTCTGTGTTGCAATTTGATGCCAAAGCGAACTTCTCTTTTCGATGGTAATCTATGTAATTATTTAGGAAATACATCTGAAAATTTTGAAACAATTGGAACATTCTATAATGATTGAACGTCTTTATTGAACCTTCTATTTTGGCTAAGAACACCAACTCACCCTTCATGAGATTTTTACTCACCTTCATTGTGTTAATAAGAAAGGATGTTGCATTCTTCTCACAGGAAAAGTAGATCTGCTCATTTGGCAAACTAAACTTTATTCTTTTCTTCTAACATTCAATTGTAGCAAAATGTTTAACTAGCCAATCCATTCCCAAAATGATATCAAAAGTTTTAATATGCACTAAAATCAATATTGTTGAAAATTTGTGACCATGAATATCCAGATTCATAAAACACATTCTACTAGCATGCAAACTATCCCTTATCGGCATCATAAAACAGAAGGCAACTGTAAAACATACGGTCTCAACATATAAATCAGAATAAAATTCTTCAGAAATAAATGAATGGGATGCAACATAATCAGAAAGTACTTTGCACCAAATTTATTGAAATACTTAAAGTATATTTATATATATATA
>NW_021319124.1:469831-488448 GCF_001605985.2 Dendrobium catenatum
AGATGGTAGTGAGACTTGCAATGCTTTATGGTGCAGAATGTTGGCCATTAAAAGAGAAGCATAATATTAAGTCAAGTGTTGTAGAGATGAGGATGCGCAGGTGGATGAGAGGCTTTACTCTTAGAGATAGGATACAAAATGAGCATATATGTGACACGGTTGGAGTAAGTCCAGTGGAATATAAGATTAGAGAGAGTCGCCTTAGATGGTTTGGTCACATAAAACGATAGTCTTTTGATGACCCGGTTAGGAAAGTAGATGTACTAGATTTGACTTATGTTAAGAAAGTTAGAGGCAGACCTAAAAAGACTTGGTTAAAAATATTAGAAATGATCTTTCTTTATTAGATTTAGATGAGAATTTGACTCGTGACAAGACAATGGAGAAAATGGATTCATTTAGCTGACTTCACATAGTAGGATAAAGGATTGTTGTTGTTGTTGTATAGGCATAAGGTTGACTAATATGTTGAACCTTACCATAAATACTTGTGTCCATTCCATTGAATATAAATTACATACTTTATGCTGCACCAGAGGGATGAAAAGATTGTGAAGAAAGGTTTTCATTCTTCTAGATGCTAATTAAACATCGTATGCAAAATAGGAAATTGAAAGGACCATAAACCCTAACAAATCATGTTTATTTCATTCAAAGTAGCAATGAAATAGTTCACAAGAAAAACTGAGAGCAAATAGAAAACTTGACAACAATCAATATTCAACATACAATGAAATATGATACATATGGCAATTAACAAAACCATAATATCAAACACACACCAACCAATTAACAACTTGATATAAAGAACATGGATGGCATTCCCCAAATAGGATAGCTAGGGCTCACATTGGTAGAAGAAGACTCATCTTGGACGCAATCGTCTAAACTATTAAAAAATTTATATCCAATAACACACTAGAATTGAGGGAAATTGAAAATTTTATTTTACTACTCAGTGTTCCACGAACTTTATGTGACTCGAGGTCCTAATTGACTATAAACGAACCAAAATTAGAAATTCCTTTTAATAGTTTATGTTCTGGTATTTTTTTTTTAAGTTTTAACTCTCCCAATTTCAGAAAGTATAAATAAGCTTATGTTTTCATTGCATACAACCTTACAAATAAATGCAAAAGGAGCTGGTAAATAGTCTATAGGCAAGTCCTTGATAAAAGCATCAAGGGAACCCAGAGAGGAATAAAGAAATCTTATAAGCAAAAGCATAAGAAAAAATTTACATGGAAGTTCTAAGGAAGTACCATAAGCCGAAGAGTAAGAAAAAATACATATGCCATAGTTCCTTCTATGTCTCTCGATTATCAAGACTGTAGCATGTGATGTAAATAGTCAGTGTTTTCGAAGTGCTTAGCATATTCTGATATATAATTATTTTTTCTGCTTAAATGTGCAAAGACCTAAGTGAAGCGAAGCTTTACAAACTAGAACATTTATGATTAGTTTGTCATGTATGCATATTATATGCATAGAATAGTCACTTTGGACACTTAAATCACATTAGATGTCAATTGTTTGGAAAATAGAATGATATCTTCAATAATATTAATTTTTATTCAAATCAATAATGATATAAATAATGAATTAATAAAAAATACTTAAAAATCTTGAATAATTGTGAGATTGAGTGAACAAATAGGATCCCAGAGGTAGAGGTTGCATGAAGTGAGATAGTGAAGATGTGGCACCTAAAAGCATTCTTAGGAAGAAAACTTGTGAGTAAGACGCTACCAATGTCAAAGAACCTTTGACAAAAAATTATAAGAAAATTAGAGGGAATGAATTAGCTAGGAGTGATTAGCTCCAGTGGAAGAAAATGTATAGTCAATGAGCAATGACTTAATGGCTATGAGCAACAATGAGAATAAGCGAACATATACACTTAGTTATTTTGTTGAAAGTTGATTTGAACCATGAGAACTAAACCAAGTTTTCATTTTGAGCTGGAACTTAGCATGGACAATTCAACAACGTGACACTTACACTTTGTTGTAAGCTTGCGCTTCAGCGGCAAGTGATGCATAGGGCTAGTGCATTGCTTCGCATTGTTCCCAAAGCACTCTTTTAACAAATTGCGAGCACATGTTTGAAAACCCATAACACATGTAAATTCTGTACCGAAGGCAAGTTATAACCTTTGATTTTTTCCAGTAATTGGTTTAAAACCAGAGGAAAGGAAAACTCAATAAGTAAAAAATGGATTGTTCTTTGATGCTTGTTGAATTGGAACCCTAGTGAACAATTAACCAAATTTAAAGAGGAAGTCAAAATACATGAAAGCATAACCTGTTTTTAATCGGATCAACATCATAGGCATATTTTGACATAAATTGAAGAAAAGAACAATGCAAACTAAATGAAAATGCGATGCTTGATAATAGTCCTGCTATTCAAGATTACTTTACATTTCAAAGAGTCTATACTTTTATTTATTAATCAAATAGTTTCTTTAATCTTTATTGCTAACTATTTTCTTTGAAAGTAGAATTCTGTTGTATGCGCAAGTTATATCATTTATTTTGATAATTAATCAGAAGGAAAATTACAATCCAGAACTTATGCTCTATAGACTTTGTGCCCGGTGATCCTAATTTTTACTTATTCTATGTGCAGTACTGCTTATTAATAAAATCGTTAGCTACAATGGGAGAGGAGTTGGCGGATCTATTGAGAGCATGATCAAAAGTGGACGACTGGCCACATTATCTGGTCTAAATATGCTTGAGGTATTTGTTGACAAAGTAGTTGTCATGGGCATTTGATATATGGATTAAATTGATAATTACCAACTGCTCTTCTTATTTAGCTCGTCCTCAATTTAATTTTTATTCTAGTTATTAAATGCATAACTTTTTTTGTGTGTGAAATGGATCTGTCTACATTGATACTTGCAAGGTTTATGATTGTTAAGATCATGCACTGAATTTTCATACTTTACTTTTTATTCTAGTAATAGAGCGCATTATTATCTTTTTTGTGAAATGGATGTCTACTTTGATACTTGCACGGTGTATGGTTAACGTCATGCAATTAATTTTTCACGCCATGTCTGTCTACATGTGTTTTCTCATGTGAACTATAGCTGCAATGAGTGAGTCTATAGTAGCAATGAAAACAATTGATGCCATGAATTTTGTAGAAACCTTATGATCAGGTAAGATACAGGTGCTCTTATGTCTTCACATTCAACTTCTTCAACATGTAATTATTTTCATTCCAAGATTTAAGGTTCCTTGGTTTTTTTTTTCTAAAGAGAAAAAAAGTTGAGAGAAAGGTGCATAGTAAATTTTCTTTATTCTTCTTTTTCTCTCTTTCACATGACTATATGAAACAAAAATCCTCATGTTTATGTTTATTGCACTTGTTTCAATGCTTTTATCCACTTTTGAAAGTTAAAGAAGCACCAACCCAATCAATGAAAACAATGTGCAAGGATAGACAACCACTCTTGTCCACTTCATGTCTTTTTTTCATAAATTGAAGCTGTTTGGTCTCTTCAGTTAATCTTGGTGCATGATGTAGACAAATAGATTAAAAAACCAAAGGAGAACACTTAAGGCAAAAAGAAGTTTTCTCAATTCAAATTTTAGTAAGCCAACACCAAACAAACCTTAAAACAAACGAAAGTTAGATAAAAACGAAAACTAACAAAATATAAAAAAACTACCCTCAGAACAACCAACTAATGGTCACATCACATGCATCGAAAAAGTAGGGAAAATGTTTAGTGCTCAAAGACAGGCAAACTAGAGGTCCACCACAGCAACTTGGGCCAACGTTCACCACAAACCCCTCCGGCAAATGCTGCTAAACCGACCAACCGACACCTTCAAAAGCTTGAGAAGAAAGATACAAGTGAGGTGGAAACTTGTGGAGAGAAGTAGGTAAGAAGCCTGAGATGAAATCAAAGAGAGGAGAAGAGAAAGTGGAAATAGCTTGCAAGCTATCCAAGAAGAAACCCCTCAGGTTTAAGTAGTTTTCACTCACCAAAATCAGCTCCCAAATGTCACAAAATAGCCACAGAGGAAGAGAGGGAGCTAAACAGTCCAAACGACCGCCCATTCAAACCAATCAAAAAAGGGGAGGCAAAAGGCCAACAGGCAGCCGGCTGGAGCAGCACACGAAGGGGCAGCGGGACACAACCACTGATGTAGGCAGGGGGGACGGTTGGTCCGTTGGCTGCTTGGTGGCTGTTCGGTTCCTCTTTGGCTGGCCAGGTTCATTCCCTCTGTTTTGGCCCTTCGTTTCCTTTGCCTGCCCGGTTCCTTCCCCCTGGCACTGTCTGTTCGTTGGATGTGTCCTGCTGGCCCTTCGTGTGCTTCTTCATCCGGTTGCTTGTTGGCCTTTTTGTTTGAAACTGGATACTTATGTCCACTATCAATCCTATCCTCCATCAAAATGCATATCAATTTTTAAATTACACAAGCCATTACTTTGTTAGTTTATTCACTTATGTTTGAATCTTTCTTTGTGAAGTGCTTATCACTTGCAATTGCATATTTAATTGCCTTGTTAGAGTGCACTAATTTGATAACATTGACTTATTTTCATCTTACTTCAATAGAGACAAGGATTCACTATTCCTGCAGAGAGGCTCAACTATCTTCGTTTTATTTCACACTTTCGTTCTGTTCACAGAGGATCTTCTTTTGCTAAAATGAGAAGTACAACTGTTCGCAAATTACTACCAGAGTATGATTATTTTCATTTTTATAGTAGAACTGGAAATTTACTATCCACCTCAAAGTTTTTTTATTTCTTTCTTTGTCTTCTTGTTTTGTTCAGGTCTTGGGGTTTCCTTTGCCCGGTTCACACGCCTGATGGGACACCTTGTGGTTTGTTGAATCACATGACTTCTCCATGTCGTAAGTTTTAATCTATTTTATGTTTAGTTTTCTTCAACATTTTCTATATTTGCTAAGACCATAAATGATGGAAGTTGCATATGGTTGCCTTTAATTATGTGATATTGTGGCTATGAATTAAGTTAAAACTGCCTAGGAAACTAACTCATTTTTCTTTTTTATGAAATGGCCAATTTAATTATTGTGAGGGATTGTTATTGGAGTGGGGATAATAAATCATTTTTGATTCACATCTTTTAGATGAGAATGCTTAGGTGGATGAGTGGCTTTACCCTTAGAGATAGGATACGAAATGAGCATATACGTGAAAAGGTTGGAGTAGCTCCAGTAGAAGATAAGATTAGAGAGAGTCGCCTTAGATGGTTTGGTCACATAAAACGGCGATCTTACGATGACCCGGTTAGGAGAGTAGAGGTATTAGATTTGACTTATGTTAAGAAAGGTAGGGGTAGACCTAAAAAGACTTGGTTAGAAAATATTAGGAATGACCTTTCTTTATTAGATTTAAACGAGAATTTGACTTTTAGTAGGACACAATGGAGAAAAAGGATTCATGTAGCCGACCCCACGTAGTGGGATAAAGGCTTGATGTTGTTGTATCTTTTTAAGATAAATTTATAGGCTTTTTTAGTTTTCTCTTGCCTTGCTAATGTGTTAGGCTAGTTCAGCCTGAACCGGCCCAACTCCAGCCGGCCCCTTTTAATGGGTTGGTTCAGGTTTACAAAAGGATGGGCAACTGTAAGAGAGAGGGAGAGAGAGGAGGTGGGGTCCACTAGAGATTCAAATGTTTGGAGCCAGAGGGGGTGGCAAGGACTAATCTGTCTTTTGGCTTTAATGATTAATTGTATGCTTTAAGTATGAGGGAGGAATTATGGCTAGGGTTAGGCTTTGTTTTGGTGGCTGATTTTCGGAATTCTTCTCTTGGTGTCTTAGGCTCTAGATTCGTCTAGGGATTATGAGAGAACGATCCTCCTCTCGAACTGAGGATCAATTGTATCTTGCTTATTTGTTTCCGTTGTTTGATTTCCACCATAAAAAAACTATTGTTTTGCATTTTTTCAATTAGATTCGTGAAGTTTCTCGATGTTTTCATAAATCATGTTAGGGTTTATTTGAAATATTCAAGTATTTCCTATCATAATGCTATTTCTTTAGAGCTTTCTCACATTTCCAACATAATATTTCTGAGTCAGCATATATTTCCTTGCAAAATTGTTTTTTAAGTTTTTAGGGGCTGCGCTTATTATGTTATGGTTCTTTGAGTTGGAACATGAGTGTTGAGTGGTGCATTGACACTTGCAAACATTGAATTCAAGATGCGTTGAAATCTGTGGACGGGGCTTGTGAAATTGAAGGTTGGCCTTGAATTCTCAAAGATTTTGTAGTTAGCTGTGTTACATGCGGGTTAGTGACGAGTGCAGATAGTGTTAGGAATATTAGCTCACAAGAATGATTTGTGTGAGATGGATTGTTAGCAGCTACTACGAAATCAAGTGCTAATGTAAGTTGCATGAGCAAGAGTGGTGTTGGGACTAGGTGTACCTGAGCACTAGAGTGGAATGATAGCATTGATTTGGATTGCTGACAAGGTTTCTAGTGAGCCAATGGAACAAGATTGATGCAATAAAAAATTTGGGAGAGACCCAAATTTTTGATCATAAAAAAGAAACTCTTTCTAGAGAATAAAAGATTACAAGAACTCATAAAAACTAGACAAATTAGACAAAACAAACTTTTATATCATATAAAGACTTACAAACTTTTGACTCTTACAAACAACTCAAACAAACGACTCAAACAAAACACCTAAAGTTGCTTTCATCCATTAGAAGAAGGATACAGGTGGAGTGTAAACTTGCGAATAGAAGAAATAGATTAGGAGTCGAGACGAAGGTTGGAAAGAGCCCGCAGGATTTCCAGAGGGGATGAGAAAGAAGCTTAGAAAGAGCCCGCAGGATTTCCAAAGCAAAACCACTCAGGTTTTGTCCCAAAAATCACATTATCACACTTATTTTTATAACCCAACACATCTATTATATATAGGCATAAGAGGGGAACCAAACAGCCCAAGAATCCCCATAAATGGAATGATAAAAGCCACTAATTTTCCTGCACAGAAATCCCAAACAGCAAGGCAGAAAGTCACGGTTTCCAGCACAGGGAAACCAACAGCGCCAAGGCAATTAAAGGCCACGGCATCGGCACAGAGAAACCCCAAACGTCATAGCAGTTCTCAAGGGAAAGCCACGGTTCCAGCACAGAAAATTCCACACGGTTTCAACAATTCCAAAGGAGGGGCTTCGGTCCCAACAGCCACATAAAGTCACGACAACAAAGAAACCCCAAACGGCACAGCAAATCCAAGGAGAAGGCCACGGCCAGCAGCCAAGCACAGAAATCCAGCAGCTCTTATAGGAATCCCAAACATTACAACAACTATAGAGGAGGAAAAGGCCACGGAACCAGCATGTAATTAACAGATACATTAATTCATGGTAAAAGGAGAGCCAAAGCCACGGTTCCAAGTGGCTGATTCACAGATCCAACAGAAATTAATGCAAAGGCAGCCAAGCCAATCCGTGGGAATTAATGCAAAGGCAGCCAAGTGATAAACTGCAGCAGTCCACTCCAATAGCAGCCCAAGTGATAATAGGGAGATGAAAGGTCAAGTTAATGAAGAGAAAGAAGAGGGGGAAGGAGAAAAGACACAAGAGAAGAAACCTAAGAGCCACAAGGAGGAGGAGATTAATCTAATTAAACTTCAATTTATGAGCTTAAAACACTCTACTAAATATTAATGAGCTGACATTTAGTAGAGGATATTAAAACTCACCAAAAGTAAAACTCAACTTGTTTTGACCCCTCCCCTTGCCTACATCAAAGATCATATGGTATCTTGTTATAAAGTAAGGCGGTGGGAATTAAGCAAAATTATGGTCACTACTTTGGGTGCGGTTGACTGAACTTAAATGTGCATAATTTGAAGGGATTTGGATTTACAACTTTAATCTAAAGACACTTGTAATTTGTTTTTGAATATAAGTTGTTAATCCTTTTTTTTTTTTGGAACAGGCTTGTAATAAAAAATCAAATTGAGTTCAAATCTAATACTCTTTGGAACAAAACATTCAAATTCAAACAAACTTTATCCTAAAGGATGACTAAATTATATAAATCAAATAAAAAAAACATGAAATTGGTACACAATTGAAATTAGCTTAAAAATGTATGTAAATATAGTTGAGCTTTGTTGTTTATGGATTGATTTGGTTTGTTTATTTAATGCTAAGTTTTTACTTAACATTTTGATTGAGCGAGGGGTAGTAAGACAAAAAGCGGGTGAGGAAAAAGAGACATTGGGCGGAGCTCTAAGTATTGGTGTGAACGAAGTTTTGTGCCTATATGTTTCATGAAAAGAAAAATTGAACCTTTTTTATAATCAGTTATAAATGATGTGAGGGCTAGTGAGGGAGAGCCTTTAGTTATTTCAGGGTTGATAGTTTTGACATATTCATCTCACAACAAAATGTTTTGGGCTTTCCAATGATTTATTAACGAGGAATGTAAATGGTAAAGCTTACAAGAAGTTGTAGAGGATGGCATGAACCTGATTTATAAATGGGGACTGTTAACCTCAGGATGTGTCTTTACACAACCTATTCAAATGCGACAAAAAACGACGGATAATGGTCGTTGTAGTTGCACAAAGTCATGTTCAAGATACATTGGACAACTCAAAGTAATCTAAATGTTGATCATTTCATGGAACAGGGTACACCGATGCTCTGGAGCAATGAGGTTACTATGGAGGTACCTACTTTTAATCATTTCAATAGACAATGATGAAATTGTTGACCAACAAACTGAAAATATTGCAAGATTTGATCGAATTGTATATTCTAAAATATATTTAAAAAACATCTAATCATCGCTCAGATTGTTAAATGAAAGAAAAATACGAAATTAACATGCATTCAAGATGATGAGAAAGGTCGACACATGCAAGCAATGAAAATTTTGGGAGTTGAATTGATACACACATTCATTACAAGTTAATTAAAGCTAGATAACATAAATAATGAACTAAATTTAAATTTAAAGTTCCTAGTTTTAATTCTAATTATCTATTAAACAATTAATTTAAAAAATAATTATTAAATTATTTCCTCTTTTAAAAATATATATACATAAGTAAT
Source organism: Dendrobium catenatum (assembly GCF_001605985.2). Lineage (NCBI taxonomy): Eukaryota > Viridiplantae > Streptophyta > Magnoliopsida > Asparagales > Orchidaceae > Dendrobium > Dendrobium catenatum. The sequence goes on from NW_021319124.1 coordinate 478,911, forward strand.
CCTATTATTAGTAATTAAAAAAGTCCTAGAAATCCTTGTCACAACCTTGAAATCTCTACCTGTCGTACACAGTCACACTCAATATGCCCATAGTTCAATGAAAAAAAAAACACTATTCTTATAGGTCTTCTGTTAAACTAGGCCCTTTCACTCGTTTTCCTTCTTCTCCTTGCTTCCAAACCTGATCTCCCTCACGCCTGTAACCCCGCATGCTGTACTTTTCCTCGTCGAAGTCCACCACGGTGAAGCTACTGCAGGCCTTTTGCTCGCACCTCCAGGCAACCAAATGAAATCCCAATCTCAACCACTCTCCCAACCTCTTCAAATCCCACTCCTTCACTCTTTGCAGCTTGCTTTGTCGTCGACAGCCTTACAAGCCTTATGGGTGCCGCAAACTCCTCCCAAAACCACACCTTGCTGACAATCTCCTCATCTTTAGGCCTCTCCATCTCCATGAAACCGCAAAGCTCCCACAAGCTGCACTTATTTGTCACCTTACTACCTCTCTCTCTCTCTCTCTATCTTTCTCTAAACAAAGAGAGAATACCTTGTACTCTTTACCTTTTTTCTCTCTAAATAGAGGAAACAAAAGTTCTATCCCTGTCATTATATCTTTCATTCTTTTCCACTCTCAAACTGTCTTATACTTTCTCTCTAAAAAATTGTTAACAAAAGATAGAAAAGAAAACCCAAAAAATGAGAAGAAAAATATTTGACAAAAGAAATGAAAGATAAAAAAGATTAACTTTTTTAATCTTATCGCATCGTCATCATTGTCATCGCTTGGTGCGCATGCATAAAACACTTAAAACTCCCGAAGTCCGTATTGCGATGTGTTTGGCATGACTAGCATAACTTGTGCGCTTTTCTTATCACGGTAAGAGAAACTCGTAGACGATGCTTGCGGCATATAGAAAGAATATATTGTTTTGCAAATCTCATGTAGATACCCTATATATGCCTGTATTAGTGCAATGGGTTTTGAAAATCTTAGTCATATTCTTTGGTGATCTATCATGCGTGCCTTTTTTAGCATGGTCGGTAGGCATGGACCCTTATAGGTGCTCTAAATACATGGAAGATGATGGGAAGTTTTTGAAATGCAAACTGAATAAACTTATAGGGAATAAGAAATTAATGAATATTTTTTTGAGCAAAATATGATCAAGTGAAAGATCAAAATGCAAGAAGAACAAGATTTGAACATTTAAATATCATACAAGCAGGTTTTGGACCTATAATTCATCTTAAACATGAAACTTACGAAGGACTTGATGACTTGCCAATGAACACAAGCACAACCTCCGCTGCGTGTAGAGCAGTCATAAAACTCTGCAATGCTTGTAAGCGATTTATAAATCTAAGTGAATACAAAATGAATAACGATACCCCTCTTATTCATAGGGAAGGGAAGAATTTCTTTTGAGGTCCACCACGCAAAAAAATAGCAAGCGTGTATGCCTGCTAAAGAATGTGGGCAATATTCGTAGGTGCATCAAAAAGTATGCGAGCACATCAAAAAGCATAAAAGTGCACCGCAAATGCATCGAAAACATAGTGTAAGTGAAATATGTAGATGCTTCACGCAAGTGTATTTTGAATTATAAAATGTGTTTTTTGAATGCATTGAAAGTCTTGCATGACAACTAAAGAAAAAAATCAAGTTGAAATCAAATTACCTGCATGTTCTTTGATAAATGCATCAAACTCTTAAATTTGAGATCTTAGAATGTTGGGTGGGCTCAAATAAAAATTAACTTTTGACTATTCCCAAGAAGCATGCACGAGTACTTAAAAATTGTGCAGGTGTGCAAGCACATCTCACAAATTCATAGAGAACGAGTAAGCTTGTCATGCGAAGTTGCAAATGCATTGAGAAATGTGCAACTGCATTGTGCATCTGCATAAAAAAGCATGTAACTGTACTATGCCATGCATAAAAAAGTGTGCAAATGTAATTTGCAAATACATTGAAACTATGCGTATTTACTAAATTATTTTCAAGTCTTTAAAATTTATATTAACTTCCATGTTTTATGATAAAATTTATATTATCTTCCATGTACTTTGATAAATTTATCAAACTCCTAAAATTGAGATTTGAGGATGCTATGTGGGCTAAATAAAAATAAGCTTAATTTTTGACTCATCTTGAGAAGCGTACATGCACAATATGTAAACACACCGAAAATCATACAAATATGTATGTACACCGTGCAAATACACATAAACAACGTGCAAGTGCATTGTGTAGATGTATCGAAATATCTGTACTCCATCTAAAAAAATAAAGTTTAAATCAAAATACATGCATGTGCTCCAATAAATATATCAAACTTTTTAAATTTAAGGTTTGATAATACTACATTGGCTAAAAATAAGAACTTCGTTTCACCAACATGGAAGCGCACTATGTTGGCTCATCGAAAAGCCTGCAAATGTGTGAGTGCATCACACAAATACATCAAAATCATGAAAGTGTGTCATACAAATGCACTAAGAAATAACAAGTGTATTATGCATCTGAATCAAATACGTGCAAAAGTACTACAATCAAAATCTCTGCATGTGCTTTAAAAAGGGTGTTAAACATCCAAACCTCATGTTTGAGATTGACTCGCAGACAATAAACAAAGTGAACTCAAATTTGATTCAATACTTTATGAGCGAATGAGTAGAGTTGATAAGGTCAAAAATAATAAAATGAAAGCACTCAAAAATCTCGATGATGTCCTTGTTGATTGGAAATCTCAATCGAAGGAGGCATGTTTATAAAATGCGGCAAATTATATAATCAATTATTGTAAGGACCAAGTACCTAAAAAGAAAAAAAAAATTACAAAATTCAAATAATTCAAGTTAAATATATCCTTGAAGCTTAAAGTGAATTCATCTATCCTCCTTAACTGTTTATTGATGGTGATAAGTTTGTTGATGTATTGTTAAGCGTATCACTGTGCTCACCCTCAAACAATCTCTCAATAATAAGATATTGTCATGTGTCCTCTAATAAGTGATTTTGTTATCAAATGACATCACATGTAAACAATTATGAATTGGGTCCTTTGGCTAAGTGATTTTATCACAAAATGATGCTATTACATTACAATTATGACCTATAAGTTCCCCATGGTTTAAAAACCTTGGAGTTGTTAATCATAAGGTACATTTGATAGAGCATAAAATACTGTTTACTGAAGTCAATTTAAATTTGTCCACTTACGTAAACATTCACCCCAAGTCTATAAGTTCTCTTGGACAATGAAATCTATGGCTAATAGTAAGAATCCTTCGATCAAGTTGGGTCAACTAGCTCGTTTAGTTAAGTTGAATATGGTCTATGACAACTTGTGATAATGGAACTATATGATCTTTATTGAGTTCGTTATCATCACCCCCCAATTCAATTTAAGATTTGGGTGGTAAATTTCTCAATCTAAAATTAAATTTACTGCTATTATACGCTAAACATTTAGTTTTTAACTATTAGCCTTGATTGGAAGTTTTTTCTCATCATAAAGAGGGGTAATTAACCATATAAGCACTTGCTCCTACGAGAAACCAGGAGCTAGATCTTAAAGTTCTTGTAAAATAAGAGAAATATTTGTGCAGTGTCTTTTATGCAATCTAATATGCCTTATGAAAATTTAACCTGGAATACTAATACTCTCTTGGTAGAGCCAATGCCCGAATTTTCGGAGCCCACGGGACAGGATTTTGGAAATTTTCAAACTAAAATATCCTGTTAAATCTGTTTACAAAAGGATAATGCTTTTTCATTTTGACTCTATTTTTTGGATAGTTCTCATTTCAAGTGTTACAAGTATGAAAACGGAGGGTTTAACCTTTTGGAAGCCTTGCATGGTACCGCCAAATACATAGTTGTTTGTGAATTTTCATGTTTCTTTTTAAATTTATTTTCCCGTCAAAATAAGAGTCCAACTAATTTGAGAAAAATTGCATTTTTTTTATTGGAAAGCTATTCAGGTTAGTTTTGCAAAAAGTTGCTTAACATTTTATTTCATATGTAGATTGGACATTTAATCTATGAAAATTCATGCATTGATGATGGCCAGGCATTGACGACTCTTTTGGAGAATAACTGATGTTTTCATCGGCAAATGTTGAAATCTCATTTATGATCATTTTATGTCTTCCTCTGAAATTGTTATCAGTTTTAAAATATTTGTTGATCTAGTGCTGGTGCGACTCATAGACATCTTTTAAGAACTCCATGCTATTTTTGTAACCTACATTTTCATCCAGTTTACTTTGCCACCAAAAAAATGTTTGATCTTTTTTTTTTGTCAAGCATAATTTTCTTAACCTTTTTTCAATTGATTTTTCAGGAGTTTCATCTTTCTATGACATAAATGGACAATTAAAAGATTTTCTTAAAATTCGGATGTCCATTCTAGCTGTTTTGATTGCACTTGGAATGACTCCTCTACAACCAAGGCTTGAGCATACCGGTCCTCCTGAAGTTCTTCATGTTTTGTTAGATGGTTGTGTTGTGGGTTTCGTTGCTTCTGCCAAAGTAGAGAAAGCAGTGATGCATTTACGGAGCTTGAAAGTTGCCTCATCTTCCGGTGTATGCGGATTAAAGTTTGTTTAATTTTTTTTTACATCTTTTTATCTTTTGGAATCTTATTCTTGTCAATATGTTGTTATAGATTCCGGATGATCTGGAAGTAGGATTTGTACCATCAAGTGAGGGTGGAGCCTACCCAGGATTGTATCTTGCTACATCTCCTTCTAGATTGATTCGGCCCGTTAGAAATATTTCCTGCACTCCTGATCGAAAAGCCGATATTGAGTTTATAGGCCCATTTGAACAGGTTAAACGGGTTTATAATATATTCTTATTACTAATTTAATACGTAAAGGGTGATATTTTTTGAATTATATGAAATATTTGCTGTTCAAATTGTTAGGCTTTCATGGAGATTAGTTGCCCTGATGGTGGAAATGGGGGAAGAAGAGAATTCTTCCCCGAAACTCATGAAGAGATCCATCCAACTGGAATGCTCAGTATTGTTGCAAATCTTACTCCGTGGTCTGATCACAATCAAAGTCCTCGTAATATGTACCAATGCCAGGTTTTATGTTCTGCTTGCCCGTATATCACCTAATCCTTGATATATTTTCTCTTAACACGCAGTTGACTCATATACCAGATGTACCCGTCTTGTTGCAGATGGCAAAGCAAACAATGGGATTTTCAGGCCAAGCGTTACAGTTCCGTGCAGATATCAAGACATATCATCTACAGGTCAGATTGGTAAAACTGTTACTTATTAATTGCATTAAGTTCAATAAACAGCAATGGCTCTTAAGAGAATTTCTTTTACTATATGCCTTTTGTGTGCTACCTACATATTTACTTGTGGCATTCTTAATAGTATTTTGTCACATTTCAAGAAAAACTTTTGGTCCTTTCTCATTTTTTTATGATTTTGTTTTATCTTACTGCTTGTGTTTAGCATTCCTGATACAAATCTTGAAATAAGCATATTTCATTTCATATGATAGAAATGCTTATGAAAGGAATACAGATCAACAGGATGCAGATCTTTAAACTTTATTTGTGTTTCGATGTTATGCAAGAAGGTTATTAAGTTTATTGAGGAGATTTGCAAATTCTTGTTTAAGGGAGAACTTGGATTAATTATTGACGGTTTTTCTATATTTTAAGAGGAATGTTGTTGATTCACAATTTATTCCTAAGCTTCCAAAGCATAAAGGAAATATCCTTTTTATAAGAACTCAATCGATTGTTAATTCTTTGTAAATTTTCTTCCCAAATTCACAATTAATTTTCTGTTATTTTATTTTATTTTTACCTCTGAAACTGTTTGACTCTTTTAACTTAACTTAGGCATATAGTAGTAGAGGCAAATGATTTTTTTTTTCTGTTGCTTTAAAGCACAACAGACAAATCATACACTTTAGTTAACTAGTTTAATTGCACGTGCATATACGTTTAAAATATAAATAAGAGCATAATAAAAATATAGTTTTATTGAGTATGTTACTAATATTATATTAAAATTAGTAATTATTTATTTATTTTCAAAAGAAAATAGGAATTAAATTGATTGGGCATATACACTTCTATTATTCGTGTCCTTATAACATAATTATAAATTTTCTTAATTTTTTATGTAGTTTTTTTTAACTAATGTTCTAGAAGTATTGTCTTTAGTTATTTAAAATTTAAGAAAAATATTTACTCACTGTGAAACAAAATATTCATTTTAAAAGTATTATAGATGATATAAATGATTGAGATTTATATGTAAATAATTATGCATTCCAATATTGTTTTATAGTTTTATCATAATTTTGGTTTTTCCCTCTTAGGAAATCTCAATGGAATTCATCTCTAGCGTCTTCACCTCCTCCTTAGACTAGGCATACATTTATATTACAATAAGGGGCTGTTTGGTTGCCTGAAAAGAAAATGCAGTGTAAAGTAAATGTAATGTAAAGTAAATGTAGTGCATTCTGAATACTTTAAGCATGTTTGGTTGTCTTCAAAATAAACGTAGGAGAATTATTTCCCTTGTTTGATTAGGTACATTCGGAGTAAAGTAAAAATAGTTTTTTTTTGTAATAATTTATTTTGGAATTAATTAATTACTTAAATTCACAATAATTGTTTTTATTTAATTAATTAAATTTATTAGAATAAAAGTTTATTAACATAATTATAATCTAATTAACACAATCTTATCATAAATATATCCTATTTACTATATAATTAATGATGGATTATACCCTTATTAATTTAGTTATGCCAATCAACTATGTTGCTTAAAAAGTTATTCATTCAACAAACAATTATCGTAAGAAAATAAGCCTACTCACCAAAAGACCAGTAAGGCATCGGGACCGGCCTTCCGATGAGCTTCGTGTACTGGTCCATAACAGCAATCAGCGTCGGTCCGGCGAAGAAGTAGAAATCCAAGATACCACCAATCACTTTATAAGTAATAAGATTCCTGCTATAAAGCACACCAATCCCATTGCTATTAAGCAACAGAACGCTGTGAGCGGCTCCGGTCGGCAATCTCACGTCCATGTAGAAAGGGTGAGAACCATAAAGGTTCGCATTTGGATTCACGGCCGCGATGTTTGCGATCCAAAACGTTAACTTCTCGCCGGGAAATGGGGATGAGGTCTTTGATTTTAGTCGAAAGGTCCACGGAGTCGATCAGTATGAATTCGAGGGCGATGGAGACGGAGCGGGGAAGAACGTGAAACTCTCCCATCTTCTATGATTCGACGGAGCCGCTGGTTTGGCTATCTCTCCGAGTCTTCTCCACATCGCCCAACATCCTCTCCGCAATCCTCAGTTTGATTGCCAGCTTCGTCGCGCGATCGGTGGAGAAATCTGTTGTGGAGACAATTTCGTCAGCGTTTGATTTACCGATGGGGACGGCGACTCCAACGTCGGAGGTGGCCAAGGGACGGAGATCGTCAAGGAAGGTGATAATGATGGTGGCGTAGCGGAAAGCCTCGTGCACGGCCCGGCGGTGAGTGCCGAAGTTGCCGGTTCGGCGTCGACCAATGACATAGATTGCACCGTCGCTTCTCGGCTCCCTCGTCGTCGTTCGACTTCGTTCATTCGCGCGAGAGCTGGTTCTCGAGCAAAGAATTTGAAACCCGCTCATTTTGAGCGGCTTTGGAAGTCGCGGGATCCGCCTCTTGTAATACACGCCTAATGCTTTGGAGGATTTTCTTTTGTTCCGCTCAAAATTAACCAAACAGCCGAATTTAGTAAATACATGTATTTGTTTTACTTTACCCTCCTAATGCAGGCAACCAAACAGCCCCTAAGTCTAATTTCTTAATATAATGATTTATTAATAACGCAAATCAGACAATCCGTTAGCATAGGCATTCGGCATTTGGTAAAGGAGACATTGTTATAACTGATATTTAGAGATCAATTTCTTTTTGTGCAATCACTTCAGAGAAGGGAAGTGTTTGAGATTTATTTCTTCAAATAAAATCAAGGAAATAAAAGTAAAATAAGAAAAATCTATTTAACTAAAATGTTTGAAGGTAAAACAAATAAAACCCTATCACTAATAAAATAAATCATAAACAATTAGAAATTTTTTGACCATGATGGAACATTGGTTTAGGGTCTTAAAAAGTCATGAAAATAGGCCTGGTTTAATCTGTTGTGGCCTCATTTGACTACTTGCAGTGGCCTTTTGCCAGCTATATTTAATCATTGTTTAATGGACGATCTTATTCTACTGACCTTCCGATAAAGACAAATTTATATTGAAAAATAATTTTACCCTTGACAATTGATGAAAGGATAACCACGGCAAATTTCGGAAATAAAAAAGAAAATAATAATGGGAATGATATGTCACTAAAAAATTAAGCACCAATTGACTCTAAAACGGATGCATAAAGGTGGTGATCTCGCTCTACATAAATAAAAAAAGTCTATTCTTCCTCCCAATAATCCCATTTTGTTGAAGGCGTCCAAGAAGCCAAGTAATTTGTGCGATGCCTGTTTTTTTGTGAGAGAATAAATTTGCATCTTTTTTTTTTTGGTAAAATTGTAATTCCGTGCCCAGTGTTTTATCATTTCACAAATCTTATTTTTTACTGCTGGGGTTATTTACGCCCTAAATAATGTGTTGAGTTTGAGAAATGTGCTTATTACTTTTTATTTTTCTAATTTTCTGTTCAGTATGCATCATCTTTTAATGTAGTTAGGATCTGTCATTTGCCTTTCCACACTGATAACCTTTATATCATTGTCTTCTGTCCCATCATTAATGTTTTCTGTAGACACCTCAATCGCCCATTGTGCGGACTGCTTCATATAATAAGTTCTGCCTGGATGAATTTCCAGTTGGGACTAACGCAATAGTTGCTGTTCTAGCTTACTCTGGGTAGATCCTTTTCCTCTTAATTTATGATATTAAATTTCCCTTCTGGGGTTTTTTTTTTATTGGATTATTTGAACTTTTCAGCTATGATATGGAGGATGCCATGATTTTAAACAAATCCGCTGTTGAGCGTGGGCTTTTCCGTGGACATATATACCAGGCTAGTTTTTATCTTTATACCCTATTGTTTGTGAAGAATGTGCTACAAAATTTGACTTCCTACATACTTATTTTTACCCTACATGTACTTTTTTTATGAGCAAAGTATTTATTCCGGCCATTCTATGCCCGTGATTATGCGATTTATTGATACAACAAAATGTTTGAAATTTAATAACTGCATATTTTATTTATTTATTTACTTCTTTAAATATTCATTTGTCTAAAAAGACTTATTTAGTTGAACGATATGAGATACATAAAATTTTCAACTCTTTTTATAAAAGCATGACGTCATTTCCAAACTGCTCTGGTGGTACTATATTGTGAATTCAATGACTATTTAAAGGTTTTGGGTACATTGACACCCAAACTGAACTCATTATTCCAAGTTTAATTTGATAGCGAACTTTCTCTCCTGTTTTATGATAGGAAACACTTGGATTTCCAAGTGTTTC
>NW_021319125.1:0-5197 GCF_001605985.2 Dendrobium catenatum
AAAGTATGAAGAAAATAGTTATCAAATAGAAAAATTATTTGTAATCTGAAAAATAAAGCAATAAGAAAGTTGTCCCAAACGGAACCTAAGTTCAGTCTAGCATTTCACACCCGATTAAATTTATTTATTCATTTGTTTTCTTAAGTCCTATTATTCTATATATTCTAACTAATTAAAATTTTATTTGAGATAATTGTTTTACTATTTTTTAACATAATTTTTTATTATAAAATTTTTTCACTAAATAGTTGGAAGAAAGTTGTCAAGCAAACCCTAAAACATTTAACAAGCTTAGTAAAGCCACTTGATTTGACCAGACAGGAATTTAGAAGGGACAAAATAATAATGGAAATATGATCTGTCCCTTTGACAAAAGTTAAAAAAAAAAAAGCTTTATGCTTTCTTTTTCTTCATTTGTCTTTTCCATTGATTAGCTCTGAATTGTTTGTTTCTTTGGATTGATTATAGAAAGTTCAAAAGGATAGCTCCTACACATCATATTTGGATGAATTGATTGGAAGAGATTATTGATGAATAATAATGCACGAAAAATCAAAGAAGCTACCAAACAATATTGGCTCTGTACCCTAATAGATATGAGGTGACAATTGTCAAGTAAATAAAGTTGAAAAAAAGTTTTTAGTAAAAATAAATAAATAAAGTATTCATCAATGATGGGAGAAAATATAATAATACAAGTGCAATACATTAGTTATTGATATTTTGAGACGGTTATTGTGATGTAAGTATTGTCTGGCGGTGATATAAATAAGGATAAATTAGGCAAGATTTTGTATACTTGCATATCTTCTCAGGGCTCACACCCAGCAAGCTCAGAAGTCACCTAAGGATTCTCAAATCACACTCACCTAAAAATGTAAAGGGTAGTTGCCACCCACCGGGGTAAAATTAAAGGTTCTTGCCACCCGTTTTGATCACCAATTATTCTCTAGAGCTACTTATCATGATGCACGACTAAGTGTCATCATTCACACTTGCTGCCTCAGCTATAGGGAAGTGCCTACACAATAGGCTCTCAGCTCGATCTACTACTACGATCATGACCATGGAGCTTGTCTTCCCTGCAACAACAGTTCACTCACCTTCTTTTCTAGGTGATCTAAGGCTCTAGCATATGTCACCGACGACTTCAAGGTATCCACCAAAAACTGACCCCTCTAGCTCAGTACTTACTATGCATACTCAGCACTACCAAACTATCCCTAAGGTAGATCATCATATCCATTTAGTCCTTCCAACCAATTAGAGGGCAACACATGATTAAGTTAATATGCATTAGAAGTCTAAAAAGCATTTTTTTATTATTATTTCATTAAAGTTGTAGCCCTTTTTGTTGCCCTTAGAGCCCTATAAATAAAGGGTGATAAGGAGTTGTTTGGATCTTTTGAATCTTTCTGACTCTCAGCCATCTTGAGCACAAGTATTATAGGTCTTTGATAGTGGATTCTTCTTTCCATTCTCACATAAGTTTCCAAGACATTTTCTTATAGTTAGCCTACTAATAGAGTTGGGTATCATTCACAAACAAATTTGGATCCATCAATCTTAGTCTCTTTTTAAGCTTGAGATAATTTTTTTTAATTAAATGTATTTTATAAACTTATATAAATACATTGATAAAGCATATGATAAAGTTCCAAGAGAAGTACTATGGAGAGTTCTAAAAAAGATAGGAGTTAATAATACTTATATTCAAGTTATTAAGGATATATATGTAGGAGTTGTTACTTGTGTTCAAACACAAAGTGGTTTGATCAAATATTTTCTTATTTAAGTTGGACTACATTAAAGATCAACTTTAAGCCCATATCTTTTTTTGTTTTAGTCATAGGTGTTCTCAGTAGACATTTTCAATAGGTTTGTATGCTTTTTGCGGATGATATTCTTCTTGTTGATAAGACTAGAGAGGGAGTTGAAGGTAAACTTGAATTACAGAGATCAACCTTAGAGTTTAAAGGTTTTCGTTTAAGTAGATCTAAAGCCGAATTTATTGAGTATAATTTTAGTAGTAATAGATCTAGTGGGGGATTGTGACTTTGGGCAATAAAGTTATTAATAAGAATGCACGTTTTAGATATTTTGGATCAATTGTTCAGACTGATAGTGAAATTGATGGGGATATTATTAGTAAAATTCAAATTGGATGCTTGAAGTAGAGGAATGCATTGAGCTTGTTGTGCGATAGAAAAGTCCACCTGAAACTTAAGGGATAATTCTATAAGATGGTGTTGAGACCTGCAATGCTTTATGGTGCAAAATATTGGCTATTAAAAGAGAAACATAATATTAAGTTAAGTATTATAGAGATGTGGATGCTCAAGTGGATGAGTGGCTTTACTCTTAGAGACAATACATGAAATGAGCAAATACGTGAAAAGATTGGAGTAGCTTTAGTGGAAGATAAAATTAGCGAGAGACGCCTTAGATGATTTGGTCATATAAAATGGTGATATTTTGATGACTTGATTACGAGAGTATGTGTATTAGATTTGATTTATGTTCAGAAAGGTAGCGGTAGCACTTAAAAAACTTGGCTATAAAATATTAGAAATGTTTTTTCTTTATTAGATTTAAATGAGAATTTGACTCTTAACTTAATACAATGGAGAAAAAGGATTCATGTAGCGAACACACGTATTAGGATAAATGCTTGATGTTGTTGTTGTTGTACATAAACATATATTTATTTATATATATTTTTCAGAAGCCCTATCTCATTATAAGTTTTGAATATATTGCAAGTGATTATTGGGATAAAATAAAATTTAGGCATTTAGATGTCCTTTTGACACACTATTAGACTGTGTTACATTATTTGGCCCATCTATTTTTTATATATTATATTATTTTTAAACATTTATTGAATATTCATAAGACACTCTTAGGCTTTAGCACATTATATATGCTTTTTTTTTTTTTCAAGTTTAATAATTTAATATATTACTCTAATTATTATTTTTTATGAAAATGATGGATAAAAAAGTTCAAGCTAAAAATGCTTTAAATTTTATTTTAGCCACTGCAGAGCACAACTCATAATTTGGATATCATTATTTGCCATGGTGTTCAATAAAATGGCCATACTCTTTTGGTTGACACTGTTTCTATAAATCAATCAAATAATTCTAGCACTTGTAGGCAACTTGTTCAAGTTCAATTATTGAGAGAATACCTCTTTTTAGCTGCCTAAAGCTACCATCTTTTATTTAGAGCATTAGCAAACCTCCCAATAACGTTAGATTTATTCTTTGTCTCACATAACTCGGTTTTGTCTGTCGTTGGAGCTGGTTGACTATCAACCAAAATGGTCTTTGGTTCAAATCTCAAGTTAATGTGATGCGGTATGAATTTGCCTTAATTGAACTAAAAATTCCTTGGGAAAAAAACAAATAAACAAAAAATTCTGTTTAAAACTTTGAGGCTGTCAAAATATATCCACTAAGACTTCGATGGGATGTGACTTTCTTACTGCGTCTTAAAGTAAACGGTTTTTCTGTATCATAAATTTAATTTTGTACTAAAATCTACTTTAAGAAGTAATTAGAAAGCATCACAATATGAAGGCCTAAGCTTTTTGTTTGGGACAGGCTTTTTTTATTGGCTTTCTAAAACGGAGTTTTAGTAACAATTTTTTTTTTTTATTTTTGTACTAAAACTCGTTTTAAAAAAAGCAATACAAAAAGACGTCCCAAATGAAGCCTAAATTTGATGTGACTCAGCTAGGTGAAGTTCAAGAAATTCAAGTGCAAAGCAAAGATCTAAGATTAATAGCCAAATGTTAGGTTCTTAAGATATTGTTTATTATAGAGTTGATTGAGTTTGATTCCACCAAGGATTCAGGATGATGAACATGATAATAGTGATTTGAATTTTTATTTAATAGTATTCAAAATTAGTATTTGATATTACCGAGTACTAATTATTTTCTATAATTAGGAGTAGTTTTTTTAATAAATTTTTTTACTTTTTTTAAATATTTAAAGTATTTAGTTAATAAAATATTTCAAATATCATTTTTTATTAAATAAAAAGAATGTGTTATCATTTTTGTGTAATGTTATTCATTCTTTATTTTTATCACTCATCGTATTTGGAAAATTTATTTAATATTAATTTAATGAATAAATTCATTAATTTAATACGATAATAATGTTCCCATTATATATATATATATAATTATATATATAATATATATATAATATATATATATTATATATATATATTATATAAATATATAAGTTTATGTTGTTTTCTTGTTCCTATATACTAGCTAAAACATGCAAAGAGATAGTGATAGTTCCTTTTGTAAGCATATAGAAAATAATGGAGATCAAGTGGAGAGAACAATATAGTCTATAGAATAAAGTAATAGAAAATATTAAGTTTGTTTATCGCTGTCAAGCTCTAAGTGTTTCACATCAGTTTCCTATTGACAGAAGGAGCTTAGCTCCAGCGAGCTTGCAAGTATCAGAGTTGGTCTAAGATGAAACAATTGCTACATAGGCCCGTTTCCTCGCCCTTTCATGTGTCGTCATCTCGAGCAATTTGATGGCCACCACGCACTAAGTCCCTTGTTATGAGTTGGCTAGCGATGTATTTTTTCGGCTCGCTTGTCTGATGGAATCTCTTATACTCAAGAAAATATCTCGAAATGGATTGCTTCCAAATCCAAATCGACCTTAACCTTAAACATAACCTATTAAAGTTTATTAAATTATAACAGTGTGTGTTGTTATTATGATGTAAACAATTTTAGATCAAAATTGAGCTAGTTTGCATTACCTCAAAAAGTGAATTAGAATACTTTGCATTACATTTAGAATCTCTTACATTGTATTTTTTTGTTATCGAACCAGACAACCCTAATACTTTCAAAATTCTTACAAAAGAAATACTATACACTCACGTTACTTCCAACCAAACAGCCTTTTATACAGCATACGAGAACATTATAGCACCCCTAAAGTTATATTTAATTATCCTTCATACATAATTTGATTAATTTAAAGCATTATCTCCTAGTCATAATTATGTTACATTTAGGGTTCGTTTGGGACGTTTTTTTTATTGCTTCTTAAATCAGCTTTATAGTACAAAAATTAAAATTTTTTTCTAAAAAAATGTTTTAAGAAGCAATAAGAAAGTCGTCCCAAATGAAGTCTTAGTTAGCAATATA
>NW_021319125.1:9184-12256 GCF_001605985.2 Dendrobium catenatum
TCCAACCACTGACCACCACCGTCGCCACGGGCCGGTCGCTACCATCTTGGAACTTTACACTACATTCATTTTACTTCAAATAAAAAAAAATCATTCACCTAAATTTACTTTACACTCATCTAAATAACTTCAAAATATTCCTTTTATACTATATTACTTCTTTAGCCAACCAAATATTCCCTAAAAGATTTGACTTCAGACTTTGTTGAGTGAACTGTAAGCAATGTAATATTTTTTTTTTGTATATTTCCAACTTCGTTTTAAGGGTTCAATCAAAGACAAATCCAAAATAAATGTGGACCGCATTAGGCCCATTAATCCTTTTCGGGTTGGGCCGGAGTGAAGAAGAGATTGGGCTTTCAGACATCCCTAACAGCACCTGAAGTGAATTTACTTGATTAGTTTAGTAGTTAGTAATGGTTGATTAATTTAAAGGAGTTAATTATATTCAAGCGTTAATTAATCTGTTAGTATCATAATCTACCTAACGGCTTATCTATCAATATTTTCTGTTGTTCGAGTTCTTACATATTCTGTATCCACAGAGCAACCTCGTTCATCATCTTTTTATTCAAATATTTGAAGATAACAAGATATTGTATATTCAGAAATCTGCTCTAATAGCTTCTTCGTTTGGGACAACTTTTTTACTGCTTCTTAAAGTAGCGTTGTAGTATAAAAAATAATTTTTTTGTACTAGAAAGCTGCTTTAAGAAGCGGAAAGAAAGCAGTCCCAAACGAAACCTAAATCTGGAAGAGGAGACATGCTAAATTGGGAAAACCAGAGAACGAGAACACCCAAAATTGAGAGCAGCAAGCAACGATAGACCAATCTTCATAATCTAAGTAGGAGAGAGATACCTACATATCGAGCATATAGCTAAATTTTGCAAAAGAATAAGTTTTTATGGCACAAATCATGCTTCCATCCGACAATCTCTTACGATTGTCTTTCTAAAAAAGAAGAACAAGCAAGAGAGAAATACAAGCAAGAAATAATATAAGTTCAAAATTTTGAAATAAAGGAATAGTAATAAATCATCAAAAGAATTGTTTAATTAAAATTAAGTAACTGAATAATTAAATTCAATTAAAACTATTTTAATTTTAAATCACTTATATCAATTCTTCAGTTCACTAAGCAAACCCTGTAACCAAACTGATTCTTTAATGGCCTCTGTCATTGGAATATACTCTGCTTCTGATGTCAAAGATAATACTACAATTTACTATAAGTGAGATTTCCAACTGACAGGACCACCACACATCACAAATGCATAACCTATAGTAAATCTTCTTTTGCCTGAATCTCCTGCAAAATCTGAGTCAACATATCATGTAACATCAACTACATCAACAACTGATCTGAAACATATACTCAATGCCCATATCCAGTGTTCATTGAATATACCTCAGTAACCATTTAATTGCCTTCCAATGTTCTGATCTTGGATTAAACATAAATCTACTTAATACATTAACAGAGAAAGCAATATCATGCTTAGAACAAACCATGACATTAGGGTTGTCAAATTCTGACCCGATCCGAAACCTGACCCAAAAAATTATGGGTTCGGGTCAACCCGTTTGCATTCGGGTTCGAGTTTTTGACCAATTTGTAAAACTGAGTAGGTTCGGGTTGGCCCGAAAACTCGAAATTGACCCGTTTTGACCCGGGAAAATGACTTGTCACGTCATACCAGCCTGTCCAGCTGTCCTGTCGCCTCATGTCGTCGTGTCGCCCAGTCGCGTCAGGCTTCGCATCACATGCCATCGCTCAGTCGGTTCTCCCAATCACCGCCGTTCAACCAACTCCGGTGCTTCACCGCTCCGCCTCCTTGTGCCGCCTCGACCACACTAAGTTCGCGATGCTCCGGCCGCATCGCGGTTCCGCCTCGACCACGTTAGTGTTCGGGTTGTTAGACACTTCGAACATAAGCAGGCCTCCCCGGCGCTCCGACTCGACTGCCATGCTGGAATTAGCTGACCCAAAGCAGACCGCTCGGCTCAGGCATTAGATTTCGCGGGTTAGGTCTGGTCAACCCGTAACCCGCACAGGTCGGGTTCGGGTTTAAATTCTGGACCCGTTTGTAAAATCGGGTTGGGTTCAGGTTGACCCGTTTAGACCCGGGTCAACTCGGGTTCGACCCGAACCCGACCGGCCGACCTATTTTGACACCCCTACATGACATACATAAGAGACCCAATGACCCTAGCATAAGCAATATCTACATCTTTTTCTGATCTTCATCTGAATATGGACACTGAGCTGCAAATAATTTAAACCAACTCCCAAGAGACAAAATAAACTGCTTTAGAATTTGTCATTGAAAATCTCTTAAAAACCTTGTTAAAATAACTCTTTCAAGACAAACACAACTGCCATTTTCTGCTATCTTTTAAGTTTTTCATTCTAAGAATTTTCTTAGTTTCACCTAAGTTATTCAAATCAAATTTAGATTTAAGAATATATTTAAGCTTTTGAATTTCCAAAATATTTTACAAGCCAACAACATATCATCCACATAGATCAGCAAGCAAATCAAATTTTCATCTGGCAAAGTACTGAAATAAAAACATACATCATAATTGCTTCTTTTGAAACTTATACTCTGCATAAATGTATAAAACCATTTGTACCACTACTTATACTCTGCATTTGTATAGAATAGTAATAAATCTTTAAAAGAAACACTTTAATTAAAATTAATTGATTGAATAATTAATTTCAATTAAAATAATTTTAATTTTAAATCACTTATAGCATGGTAGTTGTTCTAGAATACAAAAGGAATCAGTTGAAAGAGTGTGGTTGAATGGATGTTTCCATCCTCCATTGGATTAACTTGATAGTTCAACCTTTAGGATAAGGTTGTTGCATGTGAGAGAAGAAGTAATGCTTATTCAAGATCTTGAATCCTATTATTGGGTGGAGATATTATTATGTACAGAATCCGGATGCATCCGGAGGTCAATCTAGACGCACCGTGTCACCCGGAAGCGCCACATCATCCGGATGAGCCACGTCACCCAACACACTATGTAATTGGTAATGTAGCGCGTCAGAATTGG
>NW_021319126.1:0-57661 GCF_001605985.2 Dendrobium catenatum
TGGTCCAAGTGACCTCATACAAAAATGAGGTCAACAGTGCAAGAGGAAGAAAGATTGAAACAAGAAAAGATAGAAAGTGCTCATTTAGCTTCTTCTCATAATTTTGCTACCAAAAGGAAAAAGGATTATAAAGTTAAAGGAGTTGCAGATAAAGAGACTTCACAACCTAAAATGCAACAGAAGCAAGATCAGGTTATTACTTGTTTCTTCTGCAAGAAGGCTGGTCATGTAAATAAGGATTGTCCAAAATATACTAAATGGCTCGTCAAAAAGGGTAAACTTCTGAATCTTGTTTGTTTTGAAGTTAATTTGGCATTAGTACCAAATCATACTTGGTGGATAGATACATGTGCAACTACTCACATAAGTGTGACTATGTAGGGTTGTCTAAGGAACAGCGTGCCAACTGATGCTGAAAGATTCATCTATGTGGGAAATGACAATAAAGCTCCTGTTAAAGCTGTAGGCTTATATAGATTGTACTTAGAATCTGGTTGTACTTTGGATTTATGTGAGACTTGTTATGTATCGTCATTTAGACGGAATCTGATTTCTATTTCATGTTTGGACAAATCTGATTACTCTTGTTCATTTGAAAATAAAAAATTTAGTCTCTTTCAGTATTCTAAAGTTATTGGTACAGGTTCTTTGATTGATAATTTATATAAATTAGATATTTCTGTCTCACAGATAAATGAAATCTTGCATACAAATAATTTTGGTATAAAGAGAAAATTAACTGATGAGAATTCTTTTATGTTATGGCATAAGCGTTTGGGACATATTTCAAAACAAAGAATTGAAAGGCTTGTGTCAGATTGAATTCTTGATTCTCTTAATTATACTGATTTTAAAATTTGTATTAAATGTATTAAGGGAAAATAAACAAATATTAAGAAATTAGGTGCCAAAAGGAGTTTAAATGTCTTAGAATTAATACATACTGATATTTGTGGCCCATTCCCTACAGCTTCTTGGAATGGTCAATAGTATTTTATCACTTTTATAGACGATTATTCTATGGGTACTTATACTTAATACATGAAAAATCAGAATATATGGATGTATTTAAGATCTTCAAAGCTGAAGTTGAAAATCAACTTGGTAAGAAGATTAAAGCTGTCAATTTTGACCGTGGTGGTGAATACTATGATAGATCAGGTGAACAACGTTCAGGCCCTTTTGCGAGATATTTAGTAGAATGTGGCATCGTTCCTTAATACATTATGCCGGGGACTCCAAGTCAAAATGGTGTAGTTGAGAGACGAAACAGAAGCTTAAAGGATATGATTAGTAGTATGATTAATCATTCTTCTTTACCAGAATCGCTTTGGGGTGAAGCCTTAAAGACTGCTGTTTATATTCTCAATAGAGTTCCAAGTAAAGCAGTAACTAAAACCCTATATGAGTTGTGGACTAGAAATAAGCCTAGTATTAAGTATTTTTATGTATGGGGATGTCCAGCTGAGGCTAGGCCTTATAAGCCTAATGAAAGAAAATTGGACTCAAGAATTGTTAGCTGCTATTTTGTTGGATACTCTGAAAGGTCAAGAGGTTTTAAATTTTATGATTCCTCAAGTAAATTTTTTTTTGAGACGGGCAATGCTAAATTTATTGAGGATGTTGAATATAGTGGGAGTGATAAAATTAAAAATTTTAATTTTGAGGAGGGATATGTTACTATTCCTACTGTTACAATTGAAAATGATCAGGTAACTATGCCTGATATTGTTCAGATTATAAATTCAGATAATCAAAATAATCTTGAATTATCTCTCACTCATATATAAGGACAACAACCTCAAACTGAAGTGCCATTAAAGAGATCCACAAAGGAAAGAAGAACAATAATTTCAGATGATTATATTGTATATCTCCAAGAGCATGAGTTTGATTTAGGATTGGAAGATGATCCAATCTCATTCTGTCAGGTTAAATAATATTTTAATTCTCAAAAGTGGATAGAAGCCATGGAAGATGAGATGAAATCTATGAAAGATAATGATGTTTGAGATCTATCATAAGGTCAGTGGGAGTAAATTTATTCTTCTGGTATTATATGCCGATGATATTATGCTAGCAAGCAGTGATATAGGCTTATTGCATGAGACTAAGAGATTTCTTTCAAATAAATTTGAAATGAAAGATCTTGGAAATGCATCTTTTGTGTTGGGTATACAAATTCATCGGGATCGCTCCCGTGGTATACTTGGGTTATCACAAACAGCCTATATTGATAAAGTGCTAAGCAGATTTGGCATGAAGGATTGTGCACCAGGGGAGACACCCATTGCAAAAGGGGATAAATTCAGTTGCTTCAATGCCCAAGAAATGAAGTTGAAAAAAAAGAGATGGATAAGATTCCTTATGCATCGGCAGTAGGGAGTCTTATGTATGCTCAAGTTTGTACGCGTCCGGATATTGCGTACACTATTGGAATGCTTCGTAGATATTTAAGTAACCCAGGAATGGATAATTGGAAAGTAGTGGAACTAGTTATGAGGTATCTAAAAAGAACAAGATAATTTATGCTCACATATCAGAGATCTGATCATTTAGAGATCATGGGGTATTCCGACTCTAATTTTGCTGGTTGCCGCGATAGCAGGATATCCACTTCAGGCTATATTTTTATGTTGGTTGGAGGAGCTATTTCTTGGAAAAGTGTCAAGCAGACACTTATAGCTTCTTCAACAATGGAAGCAGAGTTTATAGCTTGTTATGAGGCTCAAATCAAGGAATATGGCTGCAAAATTTTATCATAGGGCTACATATTGTTGATGGCATTAAGAGACTATTAAAGATAAATTATAATAATAAAGCAGCTGGGTTATATTCTAAGAACAACAGGAGTTCGTCAAAATCAAAACACATTGACATAAAGTTTCTTGTTGTGAAAGAAAGGGTTCAGAGTTCTCAAATTTGTATTGAGCTACATATTGTTGATGGCGTTAAGAGACTATTAAAGATAAATTATAATAATAAAGCAGCTGAGTTATATTCCAAGAATAACAGGAGTTCGTCAAAATCAAAACACATTGACATAAAGTTTCTTGTTGTGAAAGAAAGGGTTCAGAGTTCTCAAATTTGTATTGAACATATTAGTATAAACTTTATGATTGCAGACCCACTTACAAAAGGATTATCGCCTAAAGTATTTCATGAGCATGTGGCTCGTATGAGTGTAATCTGTTTTGATGATATGCTAGCTTAGTGAGAGTTTGTTTGTATTGTTCAATTATTATGAACTTATTTTCTGATCATACTAAAGTGTTGTTATTTTGATGATTGAAAATTCTGAAATACAGTTATTTGATTTCAATTGCAATTTAGCATAAAGTATGGAATTTTGGTTATAACTCTTTTGAGTTATGAAATTGGACCAGTTGAAAATAGTCATGATTTGAGATCACATTAAATGAAATTTTCATGCTACACATCCATACTTGATATATGTCGTTAATTATATTAATACAGAATTATATTAATATAGTGACCATTGATGGGTATTTTTACGAAGAATGTAACAAAGGTTGCTTTGATTTTATATTGATATGATTGATGAACCAGATTGTCTAGAGATATTATTTTACAAAGATAGCAAATATCGAGCTCTTACGATATTTTAGAATGTATAATTATATGTATATATGTGGCCCAAGTGGGAGATTTTTGGGAAATTTCTATATGTGGGCCAATATATTTTATACATATAAATAAAAAATTATATATTAGACGCTATCTAAAATTAAGCCAATTAAATTTGTCATCTATTTAAGTATTAAATAATTATTTTGCTTATGTGGCATCTCAATTAAATTTTGTATGGAATTAATTTTTGTAGAGGTCGGGTATTTATTTTATTTTATTGATGGGCTGAAATAAAATAAATACACTTAATGTATAAAAGGGTCGTGGTCCCCAGTTTAAGCGGTGAAGTTCTCATTTCACTCATTTTTCATCTTGAGTGAAAAGAATGGGTCTCTCGCTCTCTTGGAGAATGCCGCTCTAAACGTGGAAGACCGAAAACCTTAATTTTGTATTTCAATGGATTCAGGTACGCTTCTGAAAATTATTCTCGATGACTTGACATGTCGTTCGGAGACGATCGAATTGATTTTTGTCTCCTTTAAATCCTAACAGTATGAGCACTCATCAATGATGCACATATCAATTAATTATTAAGATCTTGAAGTTACATATCTAACTATGATATAAAATAATAAGATATAATGATGTCTATTATTTATTCACATCTTTGCATTAATCGTTAATGAGACTGAATGCATAGTTCATACTTAGAACATTAATTTTAAAAACATTGCAAAAACATAAAGCTTTATCTAATAATGATCATTTACTACCTCCTCTCTGACAATATCAAACACTTCAAATATATAAGCATATATTTTTATGGAATTAATTAAAGAATAAAAATGTGAACTCCAATGACTGTCATCAATTTATTTTTAATTAACCTTTTAATTGAAGCCTCTACTGCCAATTAACTCTTGAATAAATTCGAGAGTATCAATCTACCTACAAGAAGCTTAAAAAATTTTGACATGAACTCAAAAATATGCTTCACCTACTAATGAATTGCTAATAAACAAATTCTTGAATTAAAAATTCCTTCTCTTTAAATTTCCTAGGTTTAACTCAACTGACCAAACTTTTAATAAGGTTTTAGTGTGACACCAACAACATTTTATTTAATGTAAACCTTAGATGATGTTTTATTGTCAAATAAAAAAATTTAGCTAGACTTCTGCCTAGCGGTCATCGTACTACCATCGGGTCGTCGATCACTATTGGCTCCATCACGAACATTGTCAAATTATCACACGGCCACCGATCGTCGTCTGACTATCGCCTAACCATTGTCGGATCACAACCCGTTCTTCTAACTTCTGTCCAATCATCATCAAATCACCGCTTTGGCCAGTGATAATCGTCAGACTTTCGCTTGGCCGCTGATCGTTGTCGAACTCCCGCCTGACCATCGTCCGACTACCGCCGACCTGGCCTATGATCACTGCCCGTCTACCGAATTTCCACCTGGACGTCGTCGGACTTTGGCTCTACCATCATTGGATCACTGTCCTTTTGCTGAAGATCCACCAGGACGTCATCGAATTTTCGCTCGATCATTGATCGTCAGATTATTGCCTTTCCGCCGAACTTCCACCCGGACGTCGTCAAACTTTCGTCTGACCATCGTTGGACCACTTCCTGTCTATCGAACTTCTACCCGGACGATGTCAGACTTTCACCCGACTGTTGTCAGACCTTCACCCAACTTTTAAAACTATTGTAACTCCACTGCCTCTAAGTTAAGGAACGAATCAACATTTGTAATTCACTCAAATGTAGTGGAATCTTTTCATATAAGCGAGGCCGCTTAGTTTTTACCTCTTTGAGTTTTCCATGTAAAAATATATATGGTGTTTTATTGTTCTTTCACTCATAAATCAATTGTTTGTGTGCTGGATATTCATGCATCATTAAAACGAAAAATTTATTCAATATACAATTTTGAATATTCTAGTTCCACAATAAACTTCATTTTCTTAATAATTTTTACGCCTCATATCTTAATGAACTATTTTTTATTCAGTTTAAAAAATAGTTGGATGAAAATATATGAAGTCAAATATTAATTGATTTATTTAAAAATAATTTGAAACATCGAAGCAAAAATGAAGTTGATTTGTTGCTCAAGAGAAATTGGGTTAAAATCTTGCCTAAGTGATACGCGAGTTTGCCTTCGCCTAAATGTTTTAAAAAAAAAATAATGGCAAAAAACTGCCCAAACTGTGCGATTAATAAAAACCATTGACGGTACACTCAATCGAACGAACTTTTATTTGGTTCGGTGTAAGGATGCAGAGGAAGATTCGATCGTAGGCAAAATCGCGCCTATACCGAGGTGTACTGAGTTTTTCAAAAAACTCGGTACACCTCGGTATAGACGCGATTTTGCCTACGACCGAATCTTCCTTTGCATCCGGTCGGAGGACGTAATAATTCTATCGAACGTGGGAAAAATGGAGGACCGGAAAGCGAAGGCGGGTGCCCAACAGCCGCTCCTCCCGGACGGTGAGGAAGAGGACGATTGGCGCAAGGAAGAGGATGATGACATGGAGGACTCCCCGCCTCCCACCTTCTCGACCTCCGCCGAGGCCGAGACGGCGGGTCCGCCGCAACCTACTGTTTCTCACGTTTCTCTCTTAGTTATAATCTTAACAACATTAGTGCAGAATTTCGGCAGATCTTACCGAGCTGGATTGTCGATAGTTTATTTTGTTAAATTATTTGTTTTCCATCGTCTGTGTATTTGATTTTATGTGTTATTAATGATAGCGATTTATAGGGGAATTATTTCCTTTTTCATGTGCAAGATGTAGAAGTTTGGTTTCTAGAGGATTGATTATGTGGTAATTGGATCAAGTTAATGATCCATGTTATTAATTACCTTTTAAGGTGTGTTTAGGGGAGAGATGATTGGTTTAATAATATGGGATGAATGATTCAAGCTGTCTTGTTTAACATTGGCACCAAATTGTATATTTCATTTTCATGGACGCTTGGTTACAGGGGCGGTAGCCCTAATTGCCCCCCATCCAAAAATAAATAAAATTATTATTTATTACATAAATTTTTAGGTAATTTGTCCTCCTCCATCTTTTTTTTTACTCTTTATTATAGGAGTTTTTAGGCAATTGTTCACCCTAAAAAAATTAAAATACTATGATCTTTATAAGGTTGCCCCCTAGCAAAATTATGCACATTGTATAGAGGTGTTATTATAAGGGTTTTTAGACAATTGCCCCCCTAAAAGTTTTAAAATACTTTGGTCTTTAGGCAATTGCCCCTAGTAAATAATCACATTGTGTAGAGGTGTTGTTGTTAGGGAATAATTAAACAAATACAAAGAGAAATAATAAAGAGAATTAAAAAATATCCTTATAACCAAAATTTGTTCCGGGGCGCTGCCCATCAACCTTGCAGGTCGAACCCTATGTCAGGGGACGTTGCCCCCTCGACATATCTGCGAAGCGTACAACGATAAAGGATATGAACAAACATGGGTCGATGCAAATTCAAGGCAACTACAACATACAATTTGTAGAAATTGAATGATTAATTAATTGCATCATTTTGATTTTGTTTGCAAACAAATCATCCATACCTCAACCTAATTTTTATTTAAGAATAATTGTTATTATATAAGATGTTGATAATATTTTAAAAATGTATTATGTATTCAAGTACAAAGAATCATTAGTCACAAAAAAAATCTCTACACTTTTAACTAACTCAATGCATGATTTAAGAATATTCATTTTTTTTTGTGTTTTAACACATCTATATATTCAATCCCCTTTGGTCATAATTACCCTTTTCCCCTTCAAATCTCGCCCATCTTCTCTTGTAATCAGCACATCTACGTTCTTTCCCTACCTCCTCCCGCCTCTTCCTATAGCCTCTACTTGATTTCTCCCTAAGAATAGGCCCTAGGGGAGGCATTTTTTCTGTTCCCTCCAAAATCTCCACCTCTTGATCTTCCCTTCGTCTGATTGGCTTAGGGTTTCCCCACTTTCCTGGCTTTCAGCGCCTTCCCTCACCTCCGACGACGATATTTTTGTTTGGCCCTCGAGCACTTTTTTTAACATCTCCTTTATGATGGAAAAATTCGAATATGAAATTTCATTTTTTTAAATATGAAACTTGAGTTTGGAGATCTGAAATTTCAGATTTCATTTTGTCTCCCATTTTAATACTTCTACCTTTCTTCCCGCTATAAGTCCATGGATATTTGTTAGGCTCGAAAATTCAGATTTCCACCACAAAAACAATAAAAATCAGGGACTGAAATAGAAAAAACATCTACAAGACTTCTCCAAAAATAGCACAAAAATAGTCTGGAATCCGCTCTAATACCAATTTAATAGGAAGTACTTGTAGAAATTTGGGAAAAACCTTGGGTAAAATTTGATTTCAGCAATTTCAGAAAACCAACAACAAGAAATTTAAGAATAAAACAAACATGAACACTTTTTTATTAAAAGTTTTATGAAATAAAATACAAGATACAAGTGGATATTCAATTAGAGAGGAAGATCCGGCTCTCCCAAATCTCTAGGCGCCGCTAGAGCCCAAAACCCAAGAAAAACAAACTATTTAATGCATACAATCCAAAAATAAATCTCTAAACCCGACATTCAAATTTCCCTCCTAAACTCTTCCTAAATCCTTCCTAATCAAAGCATTTTGGCTATGCGGTTTGAGCGGTCCATACAGGAGGCCGAGAAGTTTCGCTTATATTCCTCTATTCCGTATGGATCAACTGGACCGGTCTAACATATTCTTACATCGTCTCCATAATACCAATGAACACTAGCTTTGATCTAAGTAATCAATTGTTCTCGCAATTTGGGATCCTAAGGAGCATTTGATCAGAAGTGCAATTAATACTTACCTAGATGAGGCATTTTTTCTGTTCCCACAAAATCTCCACCTCTTGACCTTCCCTTCATCTGATTGGCTTAGGGTTTCCCAACTTTCCTTGGCTTTCAGCGCCTTCCCTCACCTCCGACGACGATATTTTGGTTTGGCCCTCGAGCATTTTTTTTTACATCTCCTTTATGATGGAAAAATTTGAATCTAAAATTTCATTTTTTAAATATGAAACTTGAGTTTGGAGATTTGAATTTTCAAATTTCATTTTGTCTCCCATTCTAATACTTATACCTTTCTTCCCACTATAAGTCCCTGGATTTTTGTTAGGCATGAAAATTCAGATTTCCACCACAAAAACAATAAAAATTACGGCCTGAAATAGAAAAAACATCTACAAGACTTCTAAGAAAATAACCCAAAAATAGTCTGGAATCCGCTATGATACCAATTTAATAGGAAGTACTTGTAGAAATTTAGGAAAAACCTTGGTTGAAATTTGATTTCAGCAATTTCAGAAAACCAACAAGAAGAAAACTAGGAATAGAACATACAAGAACACTTTTTTATTGAAAGTTTTATGAAAGAAAATACAAGATACAAGTGGATATACAATTGGAGAGGAAGATCCGGCTCTCCCAAATCTCTAGGCGCTGCTAGAGCCCAAAACCCAAGAGAGAGCTCAAATTTCAGTCAAATTCAAGATGCCCTAACCCAAGAAAAACAAACTATTTAATGCATACAATCCAAAAAGAAATCTCTAAACCCGACATTCAAATTTCCCTCCTAAACTCCTAAATCCTTCCTAATCAAAGCATTTTGGCTATGCGGTTTGAGCGGTCCATACAGAAGTCCGAGAAGTTCCGCTTATATTCCTCTATTCCGTATGGACCAGCTGGACCGGTCTAACATATTCTTACATCATCTCCACAATACCAATGAACACTTTGATCTAAGTAATCAATTGTTCTCACAATTTGGGATCCTAAGGAGCATTTGATCAGAAGTGCAATTAATACTTACCTCCATGGTCCAATTGATTTGTCTTGGGTGTGATTATCCGCTTTTAGACCACTTAATGCGGAGAAGAATTGGTGGATCTTGGTTTTCATCAGTACAGTGAATCCAAAAAATCTATTTGATTGAATACACTTGGAAAGGACCTCATAGGCATTTTGACACCTGGTTTTTGCCTATGGGACTATACCGTTATTATTTGGCATTCAAAGTATCTCTAAAATGTTTGTTGGTAGAATAACATATTGGCACTTGCAAAGCATTAATTAATGGGATCTGCATGGTTAATATTGTGAGTAATCTAGGTGTGATTTTCAAATGGAAGGTTGCTTGAAGTAAGTTTATTAAGCATATGAGTGAAAAGTAAATATAAATTCTATTTTTTACGTATTTAGTGAGTATTTTATGAGTTTTTATTGAGTATTATTAAATTGATGCTTATTTGCCATTTATTTGTTGCGTATAAAAAAATATATAACAATTCGGATTATCCTCTACGTTTGGCGCATAGAATAATATCTCAGGGACCGAATTGCTATGGATAGCAGGTTGAAAACGAAATGTCTAAGTTGGGCTGCAGCTGTATTGTGCAGAAAGTTGTTTTGTATGATGCTATGAGGCTGTTTTGTAGAATACATTGATCTGTTTTCTGCAAAAAAGCTGCCTTGCAGAGTGCTGTGAGGCTTCACATGGCATCAGTGCAATGGGGATAGGAGAAAGAGCGTCGTTTAGTGAGTTGTGCTAGTAAAACAAAATTATTTAATAACAGATGCATAAGATTCTGTGGCTTGAAGCTTGCCAACCACTAGTATAAAAAATCCTCAGTAAGCTGTTTTCGTTCAGCAAATGAGTTTTGGCCGGCTTAGCTTGGCGTAGGAAAAGGCTCGATAAAAAAAAAAGTGGCTGCAGGCGCTCGTGGAGTGCGGAACGGTCCGGAGGGAAGAGATGCTGTGGGCTGCGGCTAAGTCAGAATTGATTGCTGCTAGGGTTAGCTAACGCAGAGGTGGAATCAGAAGAGGCTACAGGCAGTACGTTTGGAGAGCTTCTAGTCGTGATCAACTGCAGGAGGCGGATAAGGAACTCGAGACGGAGAGGTTGTTGTAGTTTGAATGTGGATTTTGCAAGGCAGGGACGGATAAGCTTGGAGAAATTTTTTTTGTGGGAGTGAAGTAAAAATAACGAAGCTTTCTCTGATTTCGTTTTAACGAAGAAAGTTTGTCGCGAGGCCAGCTGTGTTCGAAATGACCCATTTGACGAAACGAGGTATTAGCATTGAATGTCATTTATTTTTAGCCTGATTCTCTCTCTGTATGGCATCTGGATTTTTCGGTAAACTTTCATAAGTTTTTTTTTTTTTTTTGACATTTAGGCCATTTAAGTTAAACTCACACATACAACCCATACACAAAGACTCGAACCCTAGACCTCTTAGTTGGAAGCCTTAGCTCTCAACCAATAGGCCAAGGAGAGTTGTGTACTTTCATAAGTTAACTGCTATATAAATGATATGTCATTAATGTGATGATCCCACGCATCAGAAATGCTTTATTTGTTCAAGAGTTGTCTTGATTTGCGTGCAATTTTTTTTCTAGATTTGTGTGTCGAATGCCCCATTTTGCTTGCTGATTTTTGTCGATAATCGTAATTGGACAAATTGATAGTATATTTAGGATATTGCTGATGTTTTGATCTTAACAACACAGTCTGTTCATCAATCGGATGTCGTTTGGGTAACGTCGAGACCTAATTTACTAAGAATAAATGTTATCGTTTTGCAACCGTCTCGATTTGCGTGCACAACCTTAATTGAACAAATTGGTAGTTTATTTAGTGTATTGATAATGTTTCGGACACAATGACGCAGTCCGTTTCGAGATCAGATGTTGTTTGGATAACATCGAACAAACTTTTCCTTGAAATTTGCGCTTTGCCTCGGGATGTGTGTCGACCTCCTTGCACGTTTTAATTTGCATAATTTGTTGTCACTTAAATATTTAGGATGTTTTGAACCCTGTGGCAGAGTTTGCTTTGGAGTGCCCAGACTTCAAATACACGTATGCACTATTGGTCAACGGAAGTGAATGCATCATTGATGATTTCCTTTTAGAAGATGGATATCTCTTTAAGTCCTACAAACTCTGCATCCCAAACACTTCGCTTAGAGAATTACTCGTGTGGGAACTGCATGCGGGAGGTTTAGCAGGACATTTTTAACAAGCCAAAACCATCGCCGCTGTTGAGCACCGATTTTTCTTGCCTTAAGCGCAATGTCAGTATGTTAGTAAAGAGATGTCACACTTGTCAGTTAGCAAAGCAACGTAAGCTAAACACTGGGTTTTACACATCCCTTCCAGTACCCAACTGCCCATGGCAAGATGTTAGCATGGACTTTGTTTTAGGGCTACCCAAAACAGTGAGAATGCAAGACTATATGTGTGTGGTAGTAGACCGATTCTCTAAAATGGCTCACTTCCTCCCGTGCTCCAAAACTTTCGATGCTTCTAGGATCGCCAAATTGTATTTTGATGAAATTGTTAAACTCCACGAACTACCCAAAACTATTGTGTCAGATCGAGATGTTAAGTTTACTAGTTATTTATGAAAAACCTTATGACACAAGATGGGGACCAAACTTCAAATTTATATTGCTTTCCATCCCCAGACAGATGGACAAACTGAGGTTGTGAACATGAGTCTAGAAAATCTGTTAAGGTCTTTGGTAGGAGAAAATATCCGGGATTGGGATTCCAAATTGCCTATAGCTGAGTTCTCCTATAATAATTCTGTCAATCGAACTACAGGTCTAAGTCCCGTTGAAATTGTTTATGGATACCAACCTAAACAACCTATAGATTTAATCCCTATGGGTCCCAAGTTTAGAGCATCTAAGTCTGCATCTGTATTTGCATTGCATTTACAAGAACTGCATAAGGATATTAATAAAAAGATTAACCAAAGCAATGCTAGTTATAAACTTAATGCAGATCTCAAGAAACGATTCAAATAATTTAATATTAGAGATTTTGTAATGGTTCAGATTCGTCCGGAGCGGTTCCCACAAGGGACCGTTAAAAAGTTACATGCTAGAAGCACTGGACCTTTCAAAATAACAGCAAAAATAAATAGTAATGCTTATGTGTTAGACCTTCCCAAAGATTTTAACATTAATCATACATTTAACATCGAAGATCTTGTAGCCTTTGAGGGTCCAGAGTTTAACCCTTCCAATCCACTAAATAATGAGCATTGTGTGAACTCACCTGGTGAGAACCCTAACCTACATCCACTCCCCAAAATACCTACTTTACCCAATACGAAGAAGATTGAGGCAATACTTAGTGATGAAATCATTTCCATTAGAGACGGTGGTCGACAAAGGTATCTAGTTCAATGGACAGGGAAACCGGATACGGAGAACACATGGATTGACCGTGACAAGCTATAGCGATTGGACTCCGACTTACTAGAGTGGTACGAGAGCTCAAGAGATGATCACTCGACGGGGTCGAGTTTTCTCCCACTCGGGGAGAATGATGAGAACATCAGTCTCGGAGGAATCGTAGATCGATGGCTACAATTCGAAGCCTATATTTTTTATGTCTTGTCATGTATTATTTTATTTAATATTTTTAGTTTACTATTTTACCCTTATGAGTGCTGAGTCTTTGTTGTAGCCCATGGGGCATTTGAGTCCTTTTGTTTTCTTTTGATGAGACATATATATAGAGGTCATTTACTTTGTATGAAGATATGATGAATAAACAAATTTTTTTCAGATTTCTTTGAGTTCATGGTTTGTGAGCTTGAGAGGAAGGAGGCCTAGGAGAGGCTCCATTGGAGTACCCAACAACCACCTAGGTGAGCTCTTGGTTTTTTTTTTTAATCTTATTTTCCTTTTGCTTTCTTCTTCCCCACCTCACCACCACCACCCTATTTCCTTCCTACAGCCGACCGCCCTCCCCCCCTTTAAATTCCCTATGATTTTTCACTCCTACCCATCCGTCGGCCATCCCCCTACCCTACCCAGCCAACGGACCTCCACCCTCCCTCCACCTGTCAGTTTCCCTACCACCACCGCCTCCACCACCCAATAAATCACCCCAAGCCGCCGGCCCATCCCATGTTTGAATTTTGATTTTCAAAATTCAATCCCCTCATTAACTCTTTCCTAAAATACCTCTCCACAAATAAGAAAGGGATTTAATTGATATTCAATCAACTTTGAAATTCAAAACTCTTTCCCTATTATTCAAATTTAATTAGGAAACTCTCCCAATAAATCAAAATCTTAATTAATTTCAGATTTGATTTAAATCAAGAGTTAATCCTACAGGGCCCACAATTAATTAGCAAATCATTATATTTGGATAATTTTAAGTTGCAAATTAACTTTTCCCTCTTTCAAAATATGAAAAATTCAAATTTCCTTTAACATTAATTTCCCCTCACCACTTAGCCCATTCCAAAGAGAAACCTAACCCTAGCCGCCCTTTTAGCCTCCCAGGTCATCCTCCACTACTTCTTCACTCCTCACAAATCTCAAGATTATTCTTCTCCAACCGACGTCCCCACTATGCATGGCCGATCCGGAAGTCGACCATGGCTTTTTATATGATGATCAAGGACTAACAAACATTCTCGAATCTCCTTTCTTCGACATGAACCTAGAGGTGGACGCTTTCATGGAAGATTATTTAGATCACATCCTTTTCATGCTAGTACCTTCCATCAAGGAGCACATTCCTGCCGGGTGTTGGATACTCACTAGTCATCCCGTGGATTCCCCGCCACCGGCTACTTCTCCAACGAACTATGTCGTGGGCACCATTTGTCTCCTAGTGACATTGCTCGGCTTGTTCTCGATCTTCCTTCGCTAAAGCCCAACCATCAAGAGTGTGAGTGAGGGACCCAAGGTGAACAGTTCTATTTATTAAATTGTGGATTATTGTTTCTTTGTCATAACATTACTTTCTCCATTTTATGTTGTTAAATTGAGAGCATCACGTTAATCTAGTTGTAACCACATCACTTACATAATTTCTAATTGATAATTCTGAAAATCTAACTTGGGAAAACACAAAGTCTATAACTAGCAAGTTTTGATAATCAAATATTAAAATCCCCAAGCAGTTGTTATTTTCCTTGCATGGTTTCACATCATTTATCTTTCCCAAAATCATTTGAGGTATTACAATCATTTCTAAGCAATTCGAATTCAAATACTAAGAAAAAGTAGGGAAATAGGGTCATCCCACTAAAAGTGGTTAGGTGGTTAAAACCACCTCAACTACCCTCCTTTTAAACCTTTTTTTTTTCCAGGAGCGAGCCATGGCTGGTTATGCAAGATGGAAAAACTTTCCAAATGTTCTAGAATAAAAGAAAATAAATCCCTAAGTGAAAATACAAACTTTGAAATTTTAGGAAGTAAATTCAATTTCAAATTTTTCATGTCATTTTGAGCTTTAAATTTTTATGCACTTGATCCTTCTTATTATGATAGTTCCTTATGGTCATCATGATTTGATCCTTGTGCTTGATGATCTATAGAATTTGATTTTGCTTGATATCTAGCCCTTGATTTTGTGATGGGGCATTGATAATTGCTATGATGTTCTATATTAGAAATCCTCATGGTTTTGTAATGTGGTGGAGGCCATCCATCTAAACTTGGAATTACAATCCAAGATTCTAGAAGATTCACATATTTATGTTTTATAATTTTGTGTGAGCATGAGCTCCTGTTTTGCATCAATTAAAGGATTTGGACGTTATGTATGCTGAAACCTTACTTTCTTTTCTTACAAGATAAAAGATAAATTTGTGATTATGGATCCATAATTTTTGTGCTTGTGCAATTTTTTTTTTTTTTTCATTTTTCGTAAACTATAGTTAGCAAAATATGAAGTTCTCAACAATTCTTAAAATCATGTGTCATGATGATCGTCTATCTAGCTTAGCTTTATCAATCAATTTAGTTCCAAACTCTCAAGATTGCATGTTCTTTTTGCCTATTTGCAATTAAATATGCCTAGTTTATTCATTGGAATCTATTTGCACAAGAGTAGGATTGAAATGACCCCCTAACTTTTTCTAAATGATCAAAATAGTTTCCGACTAGGCGTGTAAACGAGTCGAGTCGACTTCGAGTCAGGGGGTGTTTGAGCCTGACTCGAACTCGACTCGTGAGTTAAATATCAAGCTCAAACTCAAGTCAAGTTCAAAAGTCGAGCTCGAGCTCGACTCGCGATGTTGTAACAAGCCAACGAGCCACTCATCTGATTTTCCATTCCAGTTTTACCGCCCGTTCTGTTGGTTTTGAAGTTTTAGCGTGGATAATAGGTTGTTTATTACTTATTAGCATGAGCAGTTATGGCTTCAGTCTAATGGGCTTGGCATCATTAAATATGCTGATTTTTGATAGATTAAACTATATAATATATTTATTTGTGCTATGATGTAGGCATGTTTAGTTCAATTTATATTATTGGATAACAGGTCACTTGCATCTTTCCTTTTCATGAATTTATTTAGCCTTTATGTATGCTTACTGTTCTGTGGGGCTGGAGGAAACAATACAAGTTTCTTTCTCACAGTTTAAAGATACCTTCATTCAATAACTCTTATATGTAGCTAACTCATTTAGATTGCACTCTACTTAAAACTTGCAGAGTTTCATAAGCCACATGAAATTGACAAAGAATGGAACTTAAAATTAAAAAAAAAAAAATAAAACTGTCTCAAATAATATCAATTTCTGCAGCTTCTGAAAAATTATCTTTTTCTTCTTGGTATAATATCTCTGCAGCATCATTTTGGAAGTATCTATAAATTATATTAGTAAATTGATTTCAAATACTAGATGTAAAACAAGAAATATATCATGTCAAATGTCAAGGGATCTATAGTGAAAGAATTTATTTTAGTCTTATTCTTTTCAATCTTTAATATCTTCTCAATTCATTCTATTCATTAATCGACTATTGAAATCAGATCAATATCAACATCCAGAGCTGAATTAATTTCATTACAGAGAATTAATAAACAGTGGAAAACATAATTTATATTTATATAGTTCAGAATTATATCGTAAAGATAGAGTCCAAAATAATATATATGATAGCCACTCTAGCTACAAAGAAAAACATAAACCAAAGAGCTGAAATAAAAGCTACACTAGCATCACTGCATGCATACACAACCTCAATATGCAGACTCCTTAACCTGAAATCAAATAAACAAAGTAATGAGCAAATATTCCAGCAAGTAATTAAAATATAGTATCTAAAATCAATAAAATAAGAAGTGAAATAATATGTTGTAAATAATATAAAGAAATCTATGCATCAATACTATGTCGTTTATCTGTACTAATTACTTAGTTTGTAACAGATCACATCGTGGTCCATAATATAAGCAAAAATGATATGTATCATCAGGAATAGTAACAGCATCATGATAGGAAATACTTGAGTTCGCAAGTAACCCTAATGGGAAATACTTGAGTTCGCAAGCAAACATAACAATAATTGGTAAAACAGCGAGAAAAATAAAAGAACTTTGGTGGAAATAATAAAAAATAGTAGATAATCTTATAGAAATCAAAGCGAAGCAATAATGAAACAAAGATACAAGTGATTCTCAATTCGAGAGGAGGATCGTTCTCTCCCAATCTCTAGACTAGAAGTTTAGAGCCCAAAACACCAAAGAGAACTCCAAGAGGAACAATAATCATGCATGAAAAACTAACCCTAATCCTCAATTATCGAATTTCATTACAATATGATAATTGATTTTGGCTCCAATAAGTTGAAGAGGAGTTTTTTTTTTTTTTTTAAACCTTCCTTTTGAAACTAAAAAAAAGGATTTAAAAGCAAAAGAGATTATATGGGTAGTAGATTTGACACCCTTTGTAAAATGTATCAATCACAAACTAATCTAAGTCCATGAGATAGTCTCAAACTAAATCATTAAGTGGATTATAGACACCCTCGGGCTTAGTAGCTAGTCTTGTAAAAACTAATATTTGAGGATAGGAATCAATGGGCTAATGCAAAAGGTTAGCAATTTGAGCACCCCTCCCTAAAACCATCACAAGGATGAATTGTAAGTACCACCCTTCTACCTGTAGTTAATGTAATAATAACCAATCCACCTGGCCAATCAATTAACCACTAATACATGGCAACTTCCTCTAGTACCTCCATAATGATTAATGGTTAAGCGAACCTATGTCTTCTATCAATACAGTAATGGCAAGGAAGGGGAGGTGGAGAAGATCAAGCTAATGCGAGAAGAAACATCTAATTCCCTAGTGACACAATAAATACATCCTGCAATAATCCAAAGACTTGGCCTATAACAACCCAGATAATACTATTCAATATATTGTCCTCTGGAGACAGCCTAATCTCATGCAAAACTAAATCTCATGGTTATAACATTTGGGTATAACTTCCTAGAATATCATCCATCCAAGAAGTGCTCCATTACAAGCATGCTTAAGACAAAATTCTCAAGAAAAAGTAACTTATTATACCAAAAGGCATTTTGTGCATTTTAGTCTAGCTCTTTACTTAAATATATGATGTATTTTTCTCCTCTTTTGAAATGGAATCTGGTTCATTCATGGCCCACTTTTCCTCAAAAATCTTGTCATCCTAAAAGTAAGAAGAGTCGTTCCTTATATGAGCTTCAACCTTGGAGGGATTATTCTGTGCGAAGTCCGAACGCATCCGGAGGCTAATCCGGGCACGCCATGTCATCCAATGCACAGTGCATTGGGGGATGTGGCGCGTCCAAATTGACCTCCGGATGTGTCCGGTTACTTCACGTAATAATTTTTCTCAACCTTGACGATCACTTCCGCCCTCTTTGATTGAACATGTCATAAACCCACCAATCATGATTCATTCAAAATTAACACATTAATCTAGAGGATGTAAGACTTTAATATAAATTATAACAGCCAAGGAGATACTATCCAAGACTTTATCTACTTTACTCCAACTCATAACATACCCCACTGAAACTCATAATTTTATCCTTTTTCATAAACTCTCCAGAAGTTACCCATCTGAAAGTGCTCTATTATGAGCACACCTAGCTATGGAATTCCCAAGAAAATTCATCCATTATGGCCTAAACATTTACTTATCAAACTTAAAATATTTCCCCCCCCCCCCCCCCCCAATATAGTATTTGTTCATTCATACCCCCATTTTTTTCAAAAAAATTAGCTATCTTAGAAGCCAGTTAGGAGCCACTCATTGTCTAGGCTTCAACCCAGACTATTACTCCCAACCCCCTTTATCAAAAAAAAAAATTTTAATTTCAGGATGTCATATGACTCTTTGAAAATGCTTAACACATCAACGAGAACAATTAGTATGAGAATATAAGAATACAAATTTCCTCTCAAGTTAATTCAGAATTAGAAGCTGGCTCCTGGAACATCGGATGCCACCCCTACTCTACCCGGTGTAACCTAGGGCAGCAAAAATTTATGTAATACTCTCATTTCAGCGGATTTAAGCAAAAAAAAAAACCATCAAAATTAAA
This sequence comes from Dendrobium catenatum, assembly GCF_001605985.2. NCBI lineage: Eukaryota > Viridiplantae > Streptophyta > Magnoliopsida > Asparagales > Orchidaceae > Dendrobium > Dendrobium catenatum. Next base: position 19,036 of record NW_021319126.1, read on the forward strand.
AAAACATCTCAACAACAGATAAAATATGATTTCGAAAGCCACTTCTGCTCTTAAGAAATTCAATTTCCAGTAAAAATTTTAAAACTGCATGGTAGTGAAAACAAAACCTGTAGAAAATTTTGAATTTCCTTCAAAAAGCGACAAGATTCAAGCTTGAGCATTGCAGGTTGACATTGGCAATGGGTTTGCCCCAATGTAGCTGAGCTGCACCTCCTGAGGAAGGAGATTGTACTGAATGGAGAGCTCTTCAAAGATCGTCTTCAACTCGAGGACAAGATCAGTTCGTCGGCTGTCCCTCTCAACCATATTCTGATAGTTCATGGTGTGTGTCACATGGAGGACTATGTTCATTTTATTGACATTTATAATGTCCGTCACCACAATGCTGTGGTTTTGCTGCCAGTGGTTTGGTTTTCCCTCAAGATACCTGTGGGAACATCAACATAGGAAACAAGAAACCATTAGAAAGCAATGATTGACTGTTGTTGTTAACTCTTGTTGAGTTCTTGACTCTTATATTTCCAAATGAGAAAAGGGTCCATCCTACTCAAAACACAAGGACTGCTTTAATTAGTATTTGTGCTATGTATTTATAACCTAAATATTATTTTCTTGCATTTTTTTTCTTATTTACTTGTGTGGGCTCCGAGAATTCGGCCTCGGACTCCACCTGTTTGTTTTTCGGGAGAGTTTTAACGAAATTAAGTTATGGGGTAAATTTTAGAAGACAGATGGGTTTGTAGATAAGACACTACCCAAATATTTTGCCCTCATTTTGCGAGGACTTTATGATATGAGTTCTGGTTTCCTATAGACGCGAGCCCCTATAGTTAATTACCCATCCCGCTCATGAGAGAGAACTTTCTATTAAGGCTAGCTGTTAATCAGATACATAGAGATACGTGTTATCTGGCATATAGTAGCAGCATGGGCTTGAGTATTTGACATTTGATATTTAAAATTTGAAATTTCATCATCTTGTACTTAAAACGGATGGTGTAGGAATAGATGATGGACCCGATCAAGATCCCATTGTTCCGTCGTCCCGGGCCATTGTGGTCCCTGGTCTACTTAGTCAAAGGAGGTAGTCGACCCAACCATCCTTGTTGGCAACCATGGGTTGCTTCGTCCAAGGGTACCTTGTAGAACTGGGATGAATGTTTGTCTAAAGGGACAAATTTGAACCCACCTTAGCTAACAAAGGGCTTCGTGCCCTATCAATTATATCCTATTGATTCATATCTCAAGGATTTGATGTACTAAGGAACGTATTGACTCTAGTCATAACCATAATTTAGTGGTGTCATTTGACGACAAACTACTCAGTTCAAAGGGCCTCGGCTCATAACCATTTTATCTTACAGTTCCATTTGGCGGCGAAACCGTTGGTCAGAGGACACATGTATTTACTGACATGAGATTATTTGAAAATGGATCATAGTGACATTTTCGACTAGGCATCAGTTCTATATGAGCTGAAGTAAATTTTAATTTGTCCACCCGGCAAATTATTGCGGATCGGGAATTAAGCAAAATGATGTGTTTATTTCAATTTAAAATATTTGGATTTTGGAAATTTTGGATTTCAAATGGGTATTTGGGTGAAATTTTGAAATTAACCCCTCCGGTTGATGTCCACGTTCAACATGGCCATTATCGGGGTGGTTATGGGGTCATAGATTTTCTTGATTAAACCTTGTTGACTCTGTCAAGTTGCCGACGTAGGATCGGGTTCGTCATATGCTTTGAACCTTTGTTGATGAATTTTCTTTGTTGAAGTCCTTTAAGGCCTAATATGAATGTATAAAATAAATATCTCGGTCAACATCGTGACTACATATTTATTTAATGGTTAGAGCCGTGTTGACTCCTGTCTACCCGCACATAAAGATCGGGCAGGAACTTGGGTTTATTTATTAACCTGCGTAACATCCCTAGACGTCACATGTGTACTTATAACACGATCGTCGGGGCCAATGCATGTGTTTGAGGGCATTTTATAATTATTTATTGAACCTTGTCGACTCTTATTTACCTGCTTTGGAGGATTGTGTTCAAATTTATTGACCCGCAAAACATCCGTAGACGTCATGTATGTTCGAAAACATGTTCTCCGAGCCCACGCAGGTCATGTGATTACACTTACCCTTTTGTGTATCTATGTGTATACAAATTACGGTGCATAAACAGGGGCATTTTATAATATTTGACGTTGTTCAATTGTGCGGGTGACCACCATTTGATTGCAGCATTTTATTTGGAAGATTGTATACGCCTTATGTCTGCTTACATACAGGTTACAGATCCGGTGGTGTGGCGTGGCGTGGTGTGGCGTGGCAGCTTGTAAACGTTTTCTGTCCTCTTACTGGATGTTGCGGATCCGGTGGTGTGATGTAGCAGCTTATGGATTGAGCCGTTTGTTGTTTTGTACAGGTAGACTGTCGTGCACTACTTACATGATTTATACATGTAGATTATAATGCACTGACTAATCTCCTGCTTTGGTTCGTAGAAGCTTATACTTATTGAAGGTCTTCTGCATTTGATCCCAGACAGTATATTATTCACATAGCAAGCCTCATACAATGACTCTTAGGAATATGCATTCATTGGAGCCCTTTTATATTTGTTCATGGATGGTATTTTGTGTATGTGACAGGTCTTCTGTTGTAGTTCATAGGAACTTGCATTTGTTGTATTTTTATGCATTTTGTTGTGGTCTCTGGTCCTTGCAGTACATCTGCTACAACATGTGAGGTGTAGTGCTTACATTTTTTTCCTAGAAAACCCATATGTATTGTAAATCTTCCAGTGTTACTTGTAGGCATTTGCTTGTGTTTGGATGTCATTCACATAATATCGTCACATTTACTGCGCACTAGCCTCATATCTTAAGAGATTGGTGCATTTATTTCAAACTCGTTGAATGCATTGCTTGTCATGTCCATTGTGTATTAATTTCTTTTATCAATGTACTTTATGGACATTGAACTGTTGTCGATGACATAGGTGCTATTATATTTATTCATATTCATCTATCTTGCAAATTATGTTGTTTGTGTATGAGTCATGTTGAACATTACAAATCCTTTCAATCTCTTTGGGAACATATTGTAGTTTGCATGATGAACTTCCATTGTTGTTGTTGACTGCTGATTGAGTTATACTCATCAGCAATTCTCTTGTACATATTATCTTACTAAACTCATGGTACACATATCTTCAGAACTTATAAGAAATTGTAGTCTTTTAAAAGACGTTGCTATAGGTTAACTAATTTCTATTGTTGTATACAATCATTTACAAGTGTTATCCCGTTGATCGTTACCTGCAAATTGATTCTACATTGTAGAAGACCAGTGTATTTACTTGTTTATTGATCGTTACCTGCCCCCACAAATGAGCCGTTATGCTTTATGAAAATCTTGTATTCATGCTCACAATCAGGTGTGGGTTGTGCCCTTCTTTGCATATCAAAAATCACATCCACTAATAGCTCCCCCTTTTAATGCTTTCAAGCTTCTCTAACATAGACTTGTTAGTTGATTGATATGAACACCACTAGTTTCATATCGTTTCTATGTGGATTAGAAGTTCTGCAACATTTTCTACAATCAAATTGCATATTCATATTGCTTGTTGTTTGTGAATGGGATATAAGAATTATCCTTGTCCACTATGCCTCTTCATTTGCTCACAAGTGATTTGTATTTGTAGCCCTTTGGCTCATCACAAGCCTTCACACATTCTTGTGTATTTAGTTTGTGCATTTCATCATCTTAGTTCTAGTTCATTGAAGTCCAATAGCTTCCAAGCACAACCTCCTGTTGTTCAATTCAGATTCAAGTTCAAAATAGGTTCGATCTCGAATTCAAGTTCTAGTCCGAGTTTGAGTAAAAGTTCAAGTCTTTTGCAGTTCAGTTGGGTCCCTTGTTCATTTCATTTGAGTTCAAAATATGTCCCCTGCTGTTCAAAAATTTTCAAGACCAATCCCCTGTGGTCCAAAATTGATTCCAGTTTGATTTCAGTTCAATTTCATTTTACTTGAGTTCAACTCTTTATTAATTACTTAGATTTTGTTCAGGTCCAAGCTCAAGTCCAAGTCCCCTTGCTTAGTGAAAATTTTGGTAGCCTCCCAGCGTCTCTCCCATTTAAGGGAAAAATCAAGAGGCAGTCTTCCCCTCCACGCTACATGAGCGCTTCAGGTAGATGTCAGGTGACACCGTAGCTGCATTTTCTTCAATCCCAGCTACACTACATGAGCGTTTAAGGGTCACTAACACCTGTTTAAAAGAGCACAGTTGTTTCCCCACGCATTGGTACATATTTTTCGTCCCCCTCACGCTACGTGAGCACTATGAGGATTACCCACCTCGTCGTAAGCGTCACACATATTTCCCTCCCACCGTGCTACGTAAGTGCGTATAGAGGTTTGCCGGCTCGGCGCAAGCATCGACAGCGGGATTTTTGAGTTAGAAAATTATACCTGCGCGGATGGACGTCAGTGTTGACACACAAATCGAGGCAAGGGAAGCATATTCACATCAACAACCAATTACAAATAAGAGCAATTAATTATAATTAATAAAAATTAATTATAATAAACTAAAATCAATTATAATTAATAATTAATTAATTATAATTAATGAAAAAATAATTATAATTAACTAAATTAATTTTAGTTAATGGAAATTTAATTATAATTAACTATAATAAGTATAATTAATTATACTTAATGAATTTTAATTATAATTAACTAAAATTAATTATAAGTAATATTAATTAATTATACTTAATAAAAATTAATTATAATTAACTCAAATTAATTGTAGTTAATGAGAATTAATCATAATTACTTATAATTAGTAATTATAATTAACTTAGAATCAATTATAATTAATTGAAATTAATTATAATTAACAGTAAACTAACTATAATTAATAACATAGGATTTATACAAGCTTTGATGCAGGATTTTTCTCGCATTCAAGCAGGATTTTACTAAATCTTGTTAAACAAACAGAGAGTTAAACACTGTTTCTAATAGTTCGGTCGGCAGGTCCAAGGGATTTGGCCAAAGAAGCTTGCGATAGGGAGAAAGTCACCTTCACAGCTAGCGAGCTCCCTTCGTTTCTTCCGATCAAAATGTTGTAACTTCCGATCCGACGGCAAACAAGCGTCATCGAAGGGGCGAAGTCGACCAGCAACGAAGGAGCTGAAGAAGTACGCGAATGGGAGAAAGCTTCCTTTACAGTGATCGAGCTTTCCGTCGTTGCTTCCGATTAAAATGTCGTAACTTCCGATCCGACCAGGAAGGGAACGTCGTCGTTGGAGGTGAAGGCTAGGGAAGAGGAATTAGCAAGAGAAGAAGAAATGCGGGAGGGGAGCAGACTTGCGATCGATTAAGGAGAGGAAGAAGGGAACCAACAGCCGAAGACCTCATCTCCTTCGGCCTTTTAACGACACGAGTGGGGTTCGCTCGAGGCAAAGATCCGGCTCGACGTGCACAGGATGGCAATGACGTGTGATTCGGACAAGTATGCATGATTTTTTTTTATAGGTCAACAACTTCATAGGTATTTATGGCTGCCTTGTTCCCCTGATTTGAGGCTTATATTTTCTATAAAAACTATATTCGACATCCGCATTGGAATAAGAATTTAACAAGTCTTTCACCTCTAAGCTCTTCTGTAAGTTTTTCAACATAATATCTAACAAGATTTTATTTGCTAGAATTAGTCTTGATTTATTTTAAAATAACTCCAAACAAATATTTGAGGCATATTTTATAACTAATTGTAAAGTTTACGTTGGAAGCATTTCTTCTTGATAAAATAGTACCTTAATTTATCTGAATTTTGTTGATTCATCAGCTGGTGAGACTTTGCTGCCTCCAGTATGGATTGTATATTGCTCAAATTATATTTTTTGTTGATGGTACATTCAGCTTATGGAGGCTTTTCCATTCTTTCCTCATTTAGCTGCATTTTGGCAAGAAATTTTAAATATTTATTTGGGGATCTTGACACGCTGCGCGAAATAGACCTAAATAAATATTTAGAATGCCCACAGTATTTAGGGACATTTGTGAGCATTGTATCTTTAACCACTTGTTAGAATCAACACTTATACTCTTAACAGATTCCGCTAGAGTTTTGGGGTTTTGGTTCCTTTTGCCCTTTCGCCCTTTTGCTTATAGCTTCAGCGGGCTTTATAAAGGAGTATACGCTAGTGACCTAAACTCTTTAGGTTTATATTAGGTTGATGACGAGAAGCCATCGGTCTAGAGCTTTGTGCGTAACAGGTATGTTGATGACGGAATCCTCTTAGCTCTGCCTCAGGCTTTATATGAATATTGGGATAGTTTCCTTGGTCCTTTGCTTTATGCTTTGATGGATTTGTTGAAAAAAATTCTTTCAATCCTCTTTTTTTGTGCTTTATAGATTTGTTGAAGGATTGCAGGTTTTAAATTTAGTCGATGGTACCGAATGTAGGCAGTATTTTGATCATTAACTAGCTGAGGAAACTTCAATCTAAGTCACTCGAGTTCATCAGATTAGGCGAACTAAGATTTGATAGCTCTTCGTCATGCATCCTTTCTTATGGTGTGTTGAGTATACCGAATTGCCAGTGATCCAGCCATATTTTGGATCTGGTCTTTTACACCCTTTCAGGTTTCAGACTTGAGCTATGGGAAATACGCTTCCCAATACTTAATCTACTGAAGTTGGTAGATTTAGAGTCTTCCTTTGTGGTTGAAAATTTTGAGCCCACGCACATTAGGTAGTTGCTCATGACTCCTTTCCATAAGAACTTTGATTCATTGGTCAATTAAGAGAATTTAGTATACTACGATCAGTCAAACTTGTTGAGTCAAATTAGCCTTCGTACTTCCTATAGTCCATACTGACGGGTTGACGAAGTGGGGGTTCCGTTACTATGGTCTTTCTTATGGCTTGTTGAGTAGGCGGATCTGCCAGTGATCCGACCATATTTGGGCTTGTTGGATCCGGCCTCTTACACCCATTCAAATTTTAAGCTTCAAGCTGTTGAAAGACTTCGAACTGTCTTAGCTCTCTTTGCTGGAGTGTGTAGTCATAAAAGTCTCTTTTTGACTTTTGAAATTTGGTACGTTATAAAAGTGGTGTCCCAAACCTTTGGAAGATCTTCTGCATATACTTTAAAAAAGAATTTGTTACATCATTCTATCTTGAAGGAATATTTACGACTGATGAGTTTAAATATTTATTCGAGGATTTCGGCACGCGGCGCGATGTCGACCTGAATAAATATTTAAAATGTCTCATGTCTTACAGAGACATTTCAAAATAGAATAATTTGATATTTTAATATTTTAAATATTTATTTATTTAGGAATCTTGGTACGTAGCACGATATCAACCTAAATACATATTTAAAATGCCCCCTCTTGCAGGGAGATTTTGGAAACATTTTGTATTTTGATATTTTAAATATTTATTCGGGGATTTCAATATGAACGAGATGTCGACCCGAATAAATATTTAAAATGCACCCAGTCTTATAGGGAATTTTTGTGGGATTTTTTAAATGCATTTTTGTAATACAAGAGAATTTTAAAATGTGAGATATACTTATGTCAATGAATACGTATAAAGTACATGATAATTTAGAGCATAATCATTCTTATTCATAGTATTTCTTCAGGTATTGACCGTTGATCGGCGACATAGGCCTCTGACGGTCCAGATCGATCAACTGATAAGCTCCTCCTTGGTATACTTTTTCAACGACGAATGGACCTTCCCAATTTGATACAAACTTGCCACCGATTTTTCGATGTGGGATGATTGGCCTTTTAAGCACTATGACAAATTCCCCTTCTTGAAATGACCGATGACGTACCATCCGGTCAAATGATTTCATCATTCGCGCTCGATATATCTTCAAGTTCTGTTGAGCTTGCAATATGGTCTCGTCGAGCGCATCGAGTTCTTCCAATCTCAAACGAGCATTTTGCTCATGAGCAAGATCGTTCAGGATTGCTACCCAAAGTGACGGTAATTTGATCTCCAACGGCAATAGTGCCTCAGCTCCAAACACCAATGAATAAAAAGTGGCTTTGTTTGGTGTCTTGTAAGTAGTATGATACACCCATAGCGCTTCAGCCATCTTTGTATATCATTCTCTTTTATTCTTGGTGAGAATTTTTTTCAACAACTTTACCAACGTCATATTAAAGGCCTCCGTCAAACCATTTGCTTTTGGGTTATATATTAATGAGTATCACAAATTGATTTTATGCAGATCGACGAACTTGTAAATTTTGTACTTTTGAAAGCGATACTGTTGTCTGCGATTATGTGGCGTGGCACACCGAATCTATAGACAACATTGTGGGTAAAGAAATTGATCACATGCTCGGACATGACTTCCCTGAATGGAGCTGCTTCTGCCCACTTAGAAAAGTAGTCTGTTGTTGCCAGAATGAAGTAATGTCCAGCTGATGACAGAGGATCTATCGGCTCGATTATATCTGTGCTTCAACATTCAAATGGCCAAGATGTTAATGTAGGGTGCAGTGGATTTGGCGGTTGATGTATAACATCACCGTTGATCTGACACTCGTGGAACCTCTGAGCGTGGTCAATACAATCATTCACCACTGTCGGCCAATAATAACTCATTCTCTTAATTTTAGCAACCTGTTTGGCCAATTTGGCCAGGCAATATGCTTTAACATTCTGGCCTCGAGGAACTCGAGCTATTTTAACATTTGACACTTGCTTTAGAAGCTCGTGAGCTTGCCTGTGATAACAAACTAACTCGATCATAATGACATTATAAACCCTAGTACTTGATTTATAACAAGTTGGGAGTCACCAAAGATTTAAAGATTTCGGATTTAACATCGATCTCAATCTCAAGCCCTACTATTAGGACTTCATACTCAGCTTGATTGTTGGACCGAGGTTCGGTCAAACTGAATGAGAATCTCATTATATCTCCTTCGAGCGCTATAAAAATGAGACCAATACTAACTCGAGCTTTTGCCAAACTTGGAGGTGGGGAGATCTAATCGACGATGCACCGTCAAAATATATCTCCCAGAATGGTAATTTTTCCTCGTCGACTTACATGATTTGTTCGTCGAGCAAATCATCGTTGAGTGGAGAATCCGTAGGAATAGGGTGCGGCAAGGAAATTTGCTAAGGCTTGTCCTTTTAATGCATTTTGTGGCATGTACGTGATATCGAACTGTAGTAATATCATTGTCCACCTGGCTAAATGACCTGTTTACGCTGGTCTTATCATCAAGAACTTCAGTTGATTAATCTTTGATATCAACGTAACCTTATGAGAAAGCATGTAATGACGAAGTTTCTGAATTGCAAAAATTAATGCCAAACAATGTTTCTCAATTGGTTAGTAGCGTACTTCTGCTCCGATCAGCCTCTGAATGATGTAGTAGAGCATATTTTCCTTTCATTCTTCGTTATGCTTGGCCAACAGTGCTCCGAGGGACTCTTCTAGTGCCGTTGTGTACAGTATAAGAGGTTTCGTCGGAATTGGTTCCGCAAGAATGTGCAGGTTTAATAGATATCTTTTAATGTTGTCGAACGCTTCCTGACACTCTGCATCACATTTGATGAGGACATCCTTCTTCATCAACTTTGAAAATGGTTGGCACATACCCGACAGATTCGATATGAATCGTCAAATGAAAGCCAGTTGCCATTGTAAAGAACGAAGTTGACGAAGGTTTTTGGGAGACGACATCTCTATGATCGCCTTAATTTTGTTGGGGTCGATCTCGATTCCTTGGTGACAAACGACATACCCCAAGAATTTATCGGAAGAGACACCAAAGGAGCATTTAAGAGGGTTCATATTTAGATCAAATTTTTTTATTCTCTCTAACACAATTCTCATATCTTTTAGATTGTCCTTCCAATCTATGCTCTTAACAACAAGGTCGTCCACCTAGCACTCAACCTTTTGATGTATTAACTCTTCAAATATAAGAGTCATCGCACGCTGATAGGTGGCACCAGCATTCTTCAGGCTGAAGGGCATGACTGTATAGAAGAAAATGTCGATGGGCGTTCTGAATGACGTATGCTTCTCATCTTCAGGCCCCATCTTGATTTGATTGTAGACCGATAATTCGTTCATAAATGAGAATATATCATAGTTGTAAGTGTTATCCACTAATAGCTCTGACACTGGAAGCGAAAAATCAGCTTTTGGACATGTCTTGTTGAGGTCCCGAAAATCGATACAGACACGAATTTGATCGTTCTTCTTCACCGGGACAATATTGGCAATCTAATTGGTATATTTTTCTTCACGAATAAAGGCTTCTTCTACAAGCTTTTTCGTTTCTATAAGCATATTTTTCTGCCTGGGAAGACGCACTCCTGAGAGCGAGGCGACAACTTAGTTGGTGCTTGAGGTTTAGTCCAAGGAAAGCATAGGCATCCGAACATGCGAAGATGACTATAGGAAGCCGAATGACCGTGGAGCCTGAGGTAGGGAGTTTGATTTAGGAGAGTTATAGAGGGTACCCGATTTATGAGATAATTTGTTGTGGATATAGCCTCAGCCAAAAATGTGAGAGGATGGTGTGCTGCGTCTAGAAGAGTACGTGTTGAGTCCAGGAGGTGTTGATGCTTTTGTTCAGCGGTTCCATTTTGTTCTGGTGTGTATGGGCAGCTCACTTGATGAGTGATGCCATGAGTGAGAAGGTAACTTTGGAATTCAATGCTAGTAACCTCACCGCCTCCGTCGGACCTGAACGTTTGGATGTTCGTGTTGAATTTGGTTTTAATTAGATTATGAAACTGTTGAAATTTAGCAAAGGTTTCGTGTTTGGATTTTAACAGATATACATAAGAAATTTTTGAGAATTCATCAATGAATATTAAATAGTAATTGAAACCATTCAGTGATGATATGGGGGCTGGACCCCAAACGTCCTACTGAACTAATTTAAAGGGCTTATTACAAGAAGAGGAACTAGTAGGAAAAGGGAGTTTATGACTCTTTGAAACGTTACAAGAAACACAGGCAGCTGTACTAGAAGCAGATCCGACGAGTTCCAGGATGTCTTTGACTAAGGATTGGAGAATGCGTGGGCTCGGGTGACCCAATCTGGCGTGCCACAGTGAGTGAGAGTCGCATGTTGCCCATAGAGCCTTGATATTATGACTGGAAGGAAGCTTGAGTTGATACAGGCCATGATGTTTGGGACCTAAGAGGAACGTTCGATTGTCCCGACAATCCTTTATGGAAAAATCGTTAGAATTAAACAACACTGAAACATTGTTGTCAATAGTGAGTTTAGAAATTGACAATAGGTTGTGAGAAAGAGCGGGGAGATGTAAGATGTTACGAAGATGTAGCTTACGATAGGAATTTAGAAGAGGTAGGAGCCCTTGACCTGAGTTTTGAATGGGAAGATTGCTGCCATTTGCAATGGAGACGGAGTCAAGCCCTGTATGGAGTGGGTTGTTGAAGATTTGCAGCGTCTGCGGACAGGTGAGACGATGCTCTGGAGTCCAAGATCCAATCACCTGTTGAAGAAAATTGTTGTTGAACTGTCGGAGCTTTGGGATTCGACGGAGGAGCATAGTGCAGGTTGCATCGGTGCCAGCAATTGAGTGTCATATGGTCGTTATTGCCACATATTTGGTAGTTTAATTTGCCGGAGGATGTTCAGCCCGAGTGCGTTGAATCTAGATTGGAGGGGGTTCTTGAATTTGGATTCTTTCCTCGGAAGCGATTGAAGCGTCTGCGAGTATTGGCAGTACGGGTTGAAAAGAGAGCCACTGCATCAGTTTTAGGGTTGGTTTCTTGAGCATGTTCGTGTTGAAGATTGATCTCCTCTCTACACAATAAAGAATAAAGTGTGTCGAGACTAATGGGAGTTAGAGAAGTCCTGATTGCAGTCTTAAACGGATTGTAGATAGAAGGAAGGCCGTTGAGTATATATAGTATGATGTCCTAAGTGTCGATTTTAGATCCAAGCGCGGCGATGTTATCGACGAGAATCTTGATTTGATCAAGATATTGATTCATTGTCCGGTCCTTCATCTGAATTTGGTGAAGCTCATTTTTAAGTTGTATGACTCGTGATCGACTCGTTGGTTGAAGGCGCCGTTCAAGAGTGATCCAGACTTCGTGAGCGATTTGAAGAGTGAGAACGTAGGGAAGACGGAGGGGGATATGGTGGAGAAGAGAGCGGAGATGAGATTGTGATCGATTAGATTCCAAAGGTTGTGTTCTTTCTGATCGGAAGATGGCAGAGGTTGTGTTCTTTCTGATCGGAAGCTGGCGGACACAATGTACGTCCGGTGAGATGATCGCTAAATTCGTTTGCAGCGAAATGTTGGTGCAGTTGCAAACATCATATTGCATAATTGTCGGTAGTGAGCTGGGTGGGAACGATATTCTTGATGTTAGAAATAAAAAATTTAAGAGTAGGGATTACAAACTCTGCGAGGGTTTCCGAGATGTCCGAGGTGGTCTTTCGTGAAGTTGCAGATTCTTGTTCGGCCATGATTAGAGAAGAGCTGTGAAGCAGGGCAGCTCTGATACCATGTGAGAGTTCTTGCCTGAGGGCAAGAGAGAACGAAACTGGAAAGAAGAATCTTGCCTGATGGCAAGATAGAGACGAAGGAGACAGAAACTCAAACGGAGAACATAGGAGAAATGAAGTATTGTATTATATGTCTTTACTGTACTTGAGGGACTAGTATATATAGACTAGACCTATCAAGCAAATACAATAAAATATAAAACTAACTAAAGCTGACGTGGACTGTTCAACAACAACAACAACAACATCAAGCCTTTATCCCACTACGTGGGGTCAGCTACATGAATCCTTTTTCTCCATTGTGTCATATTAAAAGTCAAATTCTCGTTTAAATCTAATAAAGAAAGGTCATTCATAATATTTTCTAACCAAGTCTTTTTAGGTCTACCCCTACCTTTCTTAACATAAGTCAAATCTAATACCTCTACTCTCCTAACCGTGTACTCTTATTAATGATTTGATCGCCCAAAGTCACAATCCCTTCAGTAGGTCTATTACTACTAAAATTACACTCCATATATTCTGTTTTAGATCTACTCAAGCGAAAACCTTTAGACTCTAAGGTTGACCTCCATAATTCAAGTTTACCTTCAACTCCCTCTCTAGTCTTATCAACAAGAAGAATATCATCAGCAAAAAGCATACACCAAGGTACATCCTCTTGTAAATGTCTAGTGAGAACATCCATGACTAAAGCAAAAAGATATGGGCTTAAGGCTGATCCTTGATGTAACCCAACCGAAATAGGGAAATACTTGGTCAAACCACCTTGTGTTTGAACACAAGTAATAGCTCCTGCATATATATCTTTAATGATTTGAATATAAGCATTATTGACTCCTTTCTTTTCAAGAACTCTTCATAGCACTTCTCTTGGAACTTTATCATATGCTTTTTCTAAATCAATAAATATCATATGTAGATCCTCCTTATTTTCTCTATATTTCTCCATCAAACCTCTTAATAAATGTATGGCTTCCATAGTCGACCTACCCGGCATGAATCCAAATTGATTTTGAGAAACATTAGTATCACGCCATAACCTATGCTCCATAACTCGCTCCCATAGTTTTAAAGTATGACACATTAACTTAATACCTCTATAATTCGCACAATCTTGTGCATCACCTTTATTCTTAAAAATAGGAATTAACACACTCATTCTCCACTCATCTGGCATCTTCTTAGTCTTCAAAATAGAATTAAAAAGTTTAGTAAGCCATGAAATTCCTTCATCTCCTAAGCATTTCCACACCTCTATTGGAATATCATCAGGTCCAACAGCTTTTCCACCCTTCATTTTCTTTAAAGCCTCTCTAACTTCAGTTTTACTAATACGTCGATAAAAACATAAATCTTTATTTTCACGTGGACTGTTGCGCTAACATAAATAAATCTATATTCTATTATCAAACATCTGCATAAGACATCCAGCTAATCTTTAACTAATGTAATCATATTGTAATTCGTCCTAGACTCCTAGTTAATTCTTTTCATGATTCAATTTTTAATACTTCTTGAATTACTCTATTGTCAATAATTCATTGAAAAAAGAGAGCAGCTTCTAAATTATGTCATTATTAAAATACTTTAATTTATGAAAGGAAAATGCGGAAAAAAAATAGATAAGAGAGGGAGGGGGCTTTTTAAGAAAAGGAAACGAAGAGAAAGAGAAGAGAGAAGTTGAAATGATAGAAGCAATAACTACTTTTGTCGCATGATAGCCCTTATTCCATGACATGAGCATAATTTAAGTATGTCCATGATAATTCACAAGAATGACATAATTCACTTACGTTTTAATCCTAGCCTTAAGATCAGCTATTCTCTCCGTTGAAGTTGACATATCAACAGAAAATTCCACAGTATCACCCATGTTAGGGCTCCGATAGAAGTTTCTTATTGGTTTGTTGGCCAAGACTGAATTTGGATAGTAAATTTTTGAGTTGTCAAGTTGAAGAAAAACAGTACTCAAAATGTTCATCTCTTCGACAATCATCTGAAAGCATCAACTACTAAAATTGTATTAATCAAACAAATAGCAAAAATTCAAATAATTAAACTCAAATAATTACCTGAACACCTTCAATCACACATCGGTCACCAACATCAAAAGGATGCATCACAAAGACAAATATGATTGCTTCAAAAGCAGTTTTGCAGCTATTTGTAAATATGAAGCCTACTAGTACAACCTGAGATGAGATCAAAACTAACACTTTTGTTGTGGCAAAACCCATGATAATCACTGTGATGATTATGATAAGAACAATAACAATAGTAGACAAAAGCTTGTGCAGTTGATTGACAGCTGTTTTGGTGTCATTCAGTGAATGTGCGAGGGACTTGCGATCAAGATAAGCTTTCACCTTTAAAAAAAAAAAAAGAGTTAGGATTGAAAATATATAAATAAACAAATATCAGAGGGAAAGGCATAAGGATTTCTTCTTTGACTCATTTCTACCAATCAATACTATCAGCTATGAGACATCATGGAAATGAGATTAGTTCCAGCACTGTTACAGCGCTCCTTGCGCCTTTTCAATGCAGTTCAAGTAATAGAAATGTCATCGCAGATGCAAGTTTGCATTTTGTCCAACATTTCCATTCTGATTCACAAACTGTTCAGCTGGAGTTCAATTTTGCTTTCACTTTTTTTCTTGCAGTGTTCTTACCTTAGGATTAATAAAACATCTGGTTCATTGTGAGCATATCTTACAAAGCATAAGATAACATCCAACTCACAAGTCTTTGCAGCAGGGTCCAGAAATTAGAATAGAATCCACAGTCCTGTTTTCCAAAATTTACAATAGAATCCACCGACCTGAAGATCCGAGTTGCTGAACCTCTAACTACCTTGTTTTAATCCAGATATTTGTTTTTTTTTTTTTTTACTTCATGGTGCATGTTTTGCCTTTGTTTTAGTGTTTTTGGTCATGACGTGGAGCATGGTTCCTTGTATGAATGTAGAAATAAATAACTTAATAGCGGATTGTTGGTTATTGAATAAAATATTTTCTCATTAGATATTTCTCTACTTTTTTATTTCCAATATGCATGACCTAATTCAAGTGCGAGGCATGTTACTGGGTTCAAGCCATCTTCTTATTAAGATGTTTAGTGATCAATAGAAAGTGAGACTCTTTACTAAGCTCTGGCACATTTTTTTAAATCAATTATGTGAATGAAATTTTGTCCTATTGTGATTTTCGTATGACCTTCAATTATTGTGATTAATTTCTTGAATAGCATATACTACTAAATCAGAAGGATTAAGTTTGTCTGTTTCTATGGATCACCAAAGCGACAAGTAATTTTCATAATACAGTTTGCTTTCTTTCAGATGATGCTAAGTTTTACATCAATTTTGCAATAGGTTAATTGCATCTTCATGAAGAAAAATCTCTTTACATTGCATATTTGCAAATATTGCATTTCATGACATTAAAACATCATATCCCCTTGAGAAGTCCTCGATTCTACATTACCATGTACCACTTACTGTTAGGTGTTGGTTCAATTTTAGGATAGATTGATCTTACGATTATCACAACAATGTAAATCTCTATAAATAGAGATTATATGTGATGTATAATTTGGGAAAATTTTAAGTAAAGATTTAGATTAGATTTTTCTCCTTCAAAATCTGTCTTCCCTCTCTCTCTCTTGCAAGAAGAGCTCAAGAGCTCTCAAAGAACACCTAATTTCCTAACAAATGGTATCATAGCCTCGTTAAGGCGATCTCAAGGAAGAAGAAAGGTTCTTGTCCAAGAAAGAGGGAGGCAAGGCTCGGGCCTTGTTAGCACAAAGGAGGCGAAGGGCTCAGACTGGATAGAGGCTTCGTTTGCTTGAAGAATTGGGAGATAGACTGCGGTTCGATTCCGTGTGGGACTTGAAGTCGAAGTCGCGCGTAGAGGAGGAGGCAGAAGCAGGGTCGGGTCAGGACGGTGCCGTGTAGAGTCAGATCCACAGAAGAGGAGGCAGAAAATCAGAGACTTGGTGCCGCTCGGGTTGGCAGAAATTGTACGGGAGGCCTTTCTTGGTTTGCTTGGGTGAAGCTGGGCTCGGTGTAGGACGCGGGCAAAGGCAGACGGAAGGTCCCCGATGCTGGCTTGTTCGCGTGAGGTCGAATTGACAAAAGCCAAAGTGGGATTAGTTTGCTAGATTTCAGACGGGACTCTCCAAAGCAGCCGAAAATCCTTCTTCAATGGATATATGGCACCTGAATATGCAACAAGGGACTATTTGATAGAAAAGGCAGATGTCTACAGCTTCAGCATTGTTGCATTGGAGATTGTAACTAGGAAGTGTGTCTCAAGCTATATGAAAGAAGACCAATATCACCTTCTGGACGTGGCACATTTTGCAAAAGATAAAGAGGACCTATGGTCTCTTGTTGATAAGAGACTGGAAAACCAATACAATCAGGTTGAAGCTTTGAGAATGATCAGGGTGGCCATTCTATATGCACATTCATCACCAGCTCATAGGCCTTCAACGTCAAGTGTAGTGAAAATGCTTACTGAAACACTAGCATCCTAGACTTTGTTCCAGATCCATATCATTTCAGAGACAATCTAGGCTATGGTTTTGGTGAAGATCTTTGAGGTGGAGCTTCCGGGTCAGATTGTGAGTTTGATCGGCGAGAAGGGTCATTTAGATGTTGTGTGTTGGAGCAGTGGATCAAATCAGGAAAGGTCAAGAACCGTGGGGCGACAGGTTGGCCATGGACTCGGAATTGGACATGTGTAGTGCGACGTCGCAGGTTGGAGCGCACACGAGTGTTCGAGGAAGACTGACAAGTCGGTGCTGGAGCGTGAGCTGGAGCCGTGGATTGGAATGCACGATGGAGGCCTTTCGCGAGCGGGATTAGGCTCGGTTTGACGGGATTGCTCGTGAAGTTAGATCACAGTTGGTGCACATGTGGTTCTTTGATTGTAAAACCTGGACCAAGGTAGAGATTGTTAGGTGTTGGTCCAGTTTTAGAATAGGTTGATCCTGCGATTACCACAACAATGTAAATCTCTATAAATAGAGATCATATGTGATGTATAATTTGGGGAAATTTTAAATAAAGCTTTTGGTTAGATTTCTCCTCTCTTGCAAGAAGAACTCAAGAGCTCTCAAGAACATCTCCCAATTTCCTAACACTTACTATACACAATTTTATCAAAATCATATACACCAAAATGCATGTTTTTTCTTAATTAAGTTCCATTAAAGTATTGAATAATCTTATAGCTCGAGAAAGAAATTAATCCTCACATTGAAGTCATCTGAATTAAAAAATAAAAAATGAGTATTTGATATTTCCATTGCTTAAAATAACATATGTGAACCACAAAAATTCGTTGGCATTCCCTTCAACTAAAATGTAAAGGCAATAAATAAATGAAGCATGGAGTGATTTTTGATAAACCAACAACGATGGAATTTGTTGGACGTACTTTGGAACCAGAAAAGAGCATATCAATTGATTAATATCGTATTGTTTCTCTAGGAAAGGGATCTATTAATAAAAGACAACTCCAGAATGTTCTTGTTTCGATCTGCCTTGAACAATGGGCATGACTGGCATGGCCATTAGTTACAAGTTATTAGCATGCAAGTATGGAAAGGCATCTTGGTCGTCCAATTGAAATTAAAATCCAAAAGTAGCAAAAATGATAATCACTTAGGGAAAATATTTAAGAAATATGAATTCAGCTAAGATGGAGATAGCATGAGAAACTGGATGATGCGGAGAACGCTAGCTCGGGGATGCCATCGGAACATCTTACCTTTGCTAACAAACTATGTCATTCTCCATTATCTTATTTTTACTTTCAGCTACATTTTACTATTTTCTGCCTGCATTAGTACTATTAGTCCTTTTTAGAAAATATTTCAGTTATAGCAAAAGGGTTAGGGAAATTAGAGAGGAGGAGATACATATACTGGTAGTCTGGTAGAAGGAAAATTGTGGTTACTTTTTGGCTTTTCAGATAGTAAGAAGAAGTTTGAAAGAGTTCTTCAAACAGAACTTCGTTGTTTTCGTTTTTCTTTTTGGCTTGTGTTATTGCAGGTGACGGAGCACTACATCAGCTTTGGTATCAGAGCCAGCGATGGCAGAGCATGGCAAACAATCCATCACCGGAGAAGTTCCAAGCCTGGAGCCGCTCTGAGCAAAACAGACCAATATCATGCGTCAGTTGGACGAGCTATCAGCCAATGTGCAAAGGTTAGCAGTGGAGTTTTGCCATGAGTTCAATCTCGATCGGGCGTCAGCCGGTGCCGAGGGAAGAAATGCCTCCAAATAGGCCTATGCTGCGGAGGGGAGCAGCCCTTGTCCGCAACATCCAATGCATTCCGGCTGCTCAGCTGGAGGCGCCCGATTCGAAGGAAGATTGGCATATGTATCGAACAACAAATGGAGTTGAATCCGGAGAACAAGATGATGGCATGAGGTATCAGCCAGAATACCAGGGGCATCGCAGGCCAAGACCCAGATATTACTCGCAAGGAGAATTTAAAGTTAAATTAGATATTCCATTCTTTGTTGGACATTTGCACATTGAGGATTATCTAGATTGGGAGAAGGCAGTTGAAATTTTTTTTGAGTATATGGAGGTTGATCCTGACAAACAGGTAGAATATGTCGCCTGTCGATTGAAGGGAGGTGCGAGTGCTTGGTGGGCACAAGTGTTACAATTGAGCCAGCGGAAAGGCAAAGGGCGAGTGCAGAATTGGGCAAGAACGAAGCAACTGTTTAGGGCACAATTTTTACCCACGGAGTGAGGTACCAACATTGTATCCAAGGTACACGATCCGTGAGCGAGTATACTGAAGAATTCAACAGATTAAGTGCTAGAAACAATCTTAATGAATCTGCCAATCAACTGGTAGCATGTTACAACGGGGGACTAAAAGACAGTATTCAAGATTGACTTGAGCTGAATCCCATTTGGTCTATGTCGCATGCAGTCAACTTCGTCTTGAAGGCGGAAATGCACAAAACAGACAACCAATGAATTCTTTCAATCGTCGCCATTAGCAAAACCATTCCACGGCGGCAGCAAGGGAACTTCGGCGGTTGTTAAAACTCCCTACAACACCCCTGTTTCAATCTCAAACACTCCAGCACCTTGTAATAGCGTCGAGCCCAAGAACCAAATGAAAAACAGGCCTGCCAATAAAGACAATCCATATGCCAAGCCGTCCACACTTAAGTGTTTTCGATGTTTTCAACCAGGGCATAAGTCGAATGAATGTCCACAAAGGAAGCATATCCACCTAGCGGAAGGCAAAGATGAAGAGGAACAAACAACAACTGAATTGGAAGGTGATTGTGAAACAGAGGATATTCAAGCCGATGAAGGGGAACTACTGGTTTGTGTCATGGAGAAACTGTTGTTATCCCCACGCCAACCCGTTAATTCCCAACGACACGCTATATTCAGGACTCGTTGCACTATCAATGGGAAGGTGTATGATCTATTAATCGACAACAGATGTACGAAGAATGTTATATCCCGAGCAGTGGTACAAAATCTGCAGTTCAAGACAGCAAAAAACCCTAATCCTTATAAGATAAGATGGGTAAAGAAGGGTATGGAGATAAGTGTCACGAAGTCTTGTCGAGTGACTTTTTCCATTGGTAAACAATATGTTTGTGAGGTGCTATGCGACGTCTTGGAAATGGATGTTTGCCACATAATATTGGGGAGACCATGGCAATTTGATGTAGGCGCTACTTATAATTGCAAGGCTAATGTGTACTCATTTGAGTGGAAGGACAAAAAGCTCCGTCTAATCTCCAATTCGGCAGAATCAAAAGTTCAGCAAACAAAGTCTGCAAAACAAGCAGCCTTGCATATGGTAACCAGATCTGTATTGCTTCACTGCTGGAGAGAACTGAACCCCTTGTTTGCCTTGTTGATAACGGAACCCAATCTTGACACTTCCCAACAAAAGTTGCCCAATGAACTCTACAAATTACTTCAATAATATGAAGACCTCACACCTGAAGAATTGCCCGCTGAATTACCGCCACTCTGCAACGTCCAGCATCAAATAGATCTAATACCCGGTTCGTCGCTGCCCAACCTTCCCCATTACAGGCTCAGTCCGTAAGAGCAAGGCATTTTACAAGAATTAATAGATCAATTACTGGAGAAAATTTTGATCCAAATGAGCATGAGCCCTTGTGATGCACCGGCGCTCTTGGTACCCAAAAAAATACGGAAATTGGTGAATGTGTATAGATAGCTGGACCATTAACAAAATAACGATCAAGTACAGATTTCATGTACCACGTGTTGAAGAGTTGATTGACCAGCTTATGGGAGCTACTATTTTCTCCAAAATTGATCTTCGCAGTGGATATCATCAAATTCGGATACGCCCCGGCGACGAATGGAAAACGGCATTCAAAACCCCACAGGGATTGTATGAGTGGAAAGTCATGTCGTTCGGATTATGTAATGCCCCCTCTACATTCATGAGGATGATGACGGAGATCCTCAAACCGTATATGGGCAAATTCTGTATTGTGTACTTTGATGATATTTTGGTGTATAGTTTGACTGGCAGGAGCACTTACATCATTTAACAACCCTTCTTGAGGTCTTAAGGCAACAAAGGTTATTTATTGATCAACCTAAGTGTGAATTTGCAGTTTCTAAAGTCTCATTCCTTGTATTCATAATTTCAACAGAAGGAGTGCATATGGATCCAAACAAAGTATCTGCAATTGTTGATTGGCCGGCCCCACAATCTTTTTTTGAAGTGTGAAGCTTCCATGGATTGGCGAACTTCTACCGGAAGTTTATAAAAAATTTCAGCATTATCTTAGCACCTGTCACTGAGTGCTTGAAATCCAAGACTTTTAATTGGAGGGAAGAGCAACCACAAATCTTTGAAGCAATTAAACAAGCTATCAGCTCGGCCCCAGTGCTTGTCCTTCCTAATTTTGACAAACTGTTTACTATAGATACGGACGCCTCCTCTATAGGCATCGGAGCCGTCCTATCACAAGAAGATAGAACAGTTGCTTTTTTCAGTGAGAAACTGTGCGCAACTCGACAGAAATGGTCAGCTTACGAGCAGGAATTCTATGCTATCATTCGGGCACTTAAGTAGTGGGAGCCGTATTTATTGCACCGGTACTTCATACTTTGTAGTGACAACAAAGCTTTATAATATATAAATAGCCAAAAAATAGTAAATCGTATGCATGCTCGTTGGTTGATGTTTTTGCAGAGATTTTCTTTCACGACTAAGCATAAGCCGGGTGTCGAGAACCGAGTGGCTGATGCCCTTAGCAGAAAACGAATTCTACTTACACAAATACAATCTGAAATAACAGGATTAGAATATCTTAAAGAAATCTACGATGAGGATCTGGATTTTAGTGCCATCTGGAAGCGTTGCTAGGAGGAGTTTGGCTTTGAAGACTATTCCATCAGACATGGCTATTTATTCAATAAAATCTTCTTTGCATCCATGTTTCGTCCTGGCGACAACAAATCATACGCGAAGTCCATGGCGGCAGCCTTGCCGCACACGTAGGAAGAGATAATACACTTCAACAGCTTCAGACTCATTTTTTTTTGCCTCGGCTAAGACGGGATGTAATCCGTTTGGTGGACAGCTGCCCAATCTGCCAAGTTTATAAGGGATGAGCTCAAAATACAGGTCTTTACATGCCTCTGCCGATGCCCGATTCAATATGAGAAGATCTGAGTCTTGACTTTGTTTTGGGCTTGCCAAGAACCAAGCGTGGCAACGACTCGGTCATGGTTGTCGTGGACAGGTTCTCTAAAATGGCACACTTTATCTCTTGTAAGAAACTGCAAACGCCCTAAATATTGCAAACCTTTTTTTAATAAAATTGTATGTTTACACTGCCTGCCGAAGAGTTACATCTGATCACAACGTCAAATTCATAAGTCATTTCTGGCGTGAACTTTGGAAAAGGTTGGGTACCGACCTTCGACTTAGTTCGGCATACCACCCTCAAACTGATGGGCAGATGAAGGTTGTGAATCGTACATTGGGCAACATGCTATGGTGCCTTGTCTGTGACAATCCAAAGAAATAGGAAGAAGTCTTATGTAAGGCAGAGTTCGCTTACAACTCAATGGCCAACCTCTCTACGAGTAAGTCACCTTTTAGTATTGTTTACACTAAAAAATCTAACATTGCTTTGGACATCACCATTCTACCGAAATGTAAGTCTACCACTGCTACAAATTTCACCGATCGGTATTTGGAGATGCTAGCTGATGTTCGCCAACAAATTATCAAGGCTAATTTACAATACAAAGTAGTTGTTGATGCTCACCGCCGACATACAACATTCAATATAGAAGATCTAGTCATCGTAAGGCTTCGAAGGGAACGATTCCCACCAGGAACTTACAGCAAGCTAGCACGATGCAAGTTGGGACCTGTACCTATTACAACAAAAATCAATGATAACGTGTATACCGTTGATCTACTTGCTGATTGCAACACATCCTCGACTTTTAATGTTTCGAACATTTGGGCTTATAAACCTGCAAACGATGCCGTCATCTCACTTAGCTCGTCAGAGTCGAGCTCTTCTGAAGCCAGGGAGGACTGATGCGGAGCACGCTAGCTCAGGGATGCCATCGGAACATCTTACCTCCGGTAACAAATTGTGTTGTTCTCCATTATCTTATTTTTACCTTTCAGCAACATTTTACTATTTTCTGTCTGCATTAGTACTATTAGTCCTTTTTAGAAAATATTTTAGTTATAGCACAAGAGTTAGGGAAATTAGAGAGGAGGATATACATATACTAGTAGAAGGAGAATTGTGGTTACTTTTTGGCTTTTCAGATAGTAAGAAGAAGTTTGAAAGAGTTCTTCGGACAGAACTTTGTTGTTTTCATTTTTTTCTTTTTGGCTTGTGTTATTGCAGGTGACGGAGCACTACATCACTGGAAAAGCCAAATTCCTGTTACTCCTATGTCCCTGAGCAATGTAAATATAACCAAGAGGACCATTAAGTTGAAAGATGAAAGTCTAGGAAGCATTCAGTGTTCATTATGTTTGATTTCAGGCCCCTCAAAAAAACAAACGACTCCCCATGCCAGAAAAAATAATTTCCGTATGTAATTTCCCTTGGAAATCTTACCAATATAAGTCGCCAGTTGTAAGAGCCATTCATTGCACGATCAGTAAAACAATATAAAGGAAAGTACTGCTGCCCATCGCTAAATGAGGTTTTTAACTTACCACCCAGTTCCTCAATGCAGATTTCATGATCTTCCCAGTCTCCGAAGCTCCTTCAAAAAGTGGGAGCGTATATATGATCTCCTCCTTGCTTAAAAAACTCATAAGATCCTCCACTTCAATGTATCTAGTAAAAATGACCATAATTATTATTAAAACATAAATTGGATGAATCAGAAATTGGATGAATGAAGCAAGAAAAAACTGATACTGTATCCTAAGCGCCCATTTTCTCACTTGTAACCAGGTTTTGCAACTAACTTAAAAATCTGGTAAGCTGCAGCCCTTGCTTCTCCCTCGTTAGTTATCTCCTTATGTCTTTGCTCACCCCTATCCTCATCGAAGCTCTCATCAATCTTAGTTGATATTGTTGAGAGCCGAGAGCTTCTAATAACGTTTACAAGACCTCGCATGGCCAAAGCTGAGACTTTCTCCTGGCTGATGCGGTGAAGCTTTGCAATGTCAATCACCTCTAGCTCATCTTCTTTTCCTTTTCCCTTGTTTTTAACACTGCACCTAAAGCTGAACTCAGCTGAACTCTTAGAAGGACCAACTTTATCTGCCATTTCCATCGCTGGAGGTCTTGAAAGAGCTTGCAGCAAATACTGGTGATAGAGAGACTCCTGAATCCGATCAAAGAATCTGTTCATTTGGAATGATGAAGCTAATACTTTTACCAAAAGGATTTTTACCAACCAAATAACAGAACCCATCAAGAGTGAAGCCAAGGCTCTGGACACGTAATGAAGAGCTTTTGCAGTTTTTGGAGATCTTGGAACATCGTTGGCATTGAAAATGAGTGAACTAGAGAGTAGAACCAACCCTAACCATACACAGACCCTAACACTTTTCTGAAGTCCATAGACAAAGTAGAGAACTTTCTTTCTAAAAAGGAAATTTTTTTCAATCAAGAATACAAAGACACTGATAACCCAGCGGGTCATAAGTTGCCCACAGAAAATGACCATCACCATAAGGCACCACTTCCAAATCTCCAAGCCCCAGATCACATCTCCTTGCAACCTGTGAACCAGCAAGCTTGTAATCAAGCAAGCTGTAGCCATAATTAACATCAGCCACTCAGTTAGAAGCCAAATTTTCCTTTTTTTCCCCCGCTTTCCAGTTCCCTGGAGCGACTCCTTCTTGTACACTTCAACCTCCTCTTCCTCTTCTTCTTCATCAACGTTGGAATGAAGAGTCTTGAGAATTCCTGAAGTTTTTTTGTTTGGCGATCCATTATATGGTGAGCTTGAAGGCCGGTCACGGGCCAATGCATGGGGGCTGACACTAGAATTCACAGGCTCTTCAAATCTTGACTTGGGTTTGGTGAACGAACTCCAGCGGATGAGCGCCTCTTGCTGTGGGGGCCTAGGGTTCTTCTTCGGGGTCATTCCAGCAGAATTTGATATCTCTGAGCTGGGTGTCCTGGGTTTGACACTATGAGGTTCCTGCATAGACTCCAACCTTGTATCATTGACTGGGTGATTTGAAGAATTTTCTGCAGCTGTTGACTCTACCGGAATCACTAAAACTACCTCCTCTGACTTCTTCACTGTTAATTCTTTATGGGGGTCCATGGAATTTCCAACTCGGCAAAACTAAAAAACATCGCAAATTTAATCTAGTGTTAGCTAAAGGATAAACTAGCTTTATAAAGATGTTTGAAATACATAAGCCAAAACAAATTCCCGAGTTGAGAAACCTAGTTAATAAGAACTAAAAACATAAAAAAGACCAAAGTTTGCTGCTTGAAAAACCTAGCTTCCCAAAAAAAAATTCAAGAAAGAACTATGCAATGGTCAATTCAAAATCTCTATCCCCCTCCATAAAGCACAAATTGAGGTAACGTGAAACAATCTAAACTTCAAGGAATAGCTTCGTATGGTTAGAGCTGATCGAAGGAGAATACCTGACTTGCTAAAGTTTACGCTATACAGAGAAAGGCGCGGCGACTCCGACACCCTATCTCTTTCAAACTGGCAAGAGAGAGTAGCTCAAGCAATACTGACATTGAACAAAGCTTCTTCACCTTCGAATCTTCTTGTGAACCACAGGAGCAGGTTTTCTTCACCATCAGCTCCCAATCCCATAAGTCACCAAGTTTTCCTTCTCCAGTATTTCCTTTTTTTTTTTTTTAATAGGATATTTGTTACCCGGGAAAATTAAAAAAAAAAATAAAATAAAAAAAAGCCGTTTAAGCACCAAGCTTTTTAATATAAAGGGTGGAGCTGCATTTATAACAGAGTCGCCACGTGCCAAATCTCAGTTGGGAGTAGCAAAAGCGTGTTCGCTGTTCGTGGAAACCAGAAAAGCGAAGGTAGTGGAACAACTCGATTTCGCACTTGTTGCATCGGATGCATCTAACCGTCCGTTTGGCAAATTTTAAGGATTTAAATTGGTCAATTTTTTTTTAAAGTTGTATCATTAAAAATTAATTAAGCAAAATAATATAATTAGGAAATTTTTAAGGAAGGATTTAAACTTTAAAATGTTTTGCATTTTTTTAAAATACCAAATAAATAAATAAAATTACAAATTTTAGAAAAAAATTTAAAATCTTTTTGTTAATGTTTTTTTTTTCTCTTTATTTACTGTAACTTTTTTTATATTTAAGATGAAAACATTTTTGTTAATATTAAATTTATAATGTTAATGTTCATTTTATAATTTTAATTTAATTTAGTTTATTTTGTTAATTTAATTTAGTAATCTTTATTTTACAATATAAACTATGTTAATGTCAATTCACTTTGCTTGTTAACTTTATTTGTTAATGTTAGTTTTCTAATGTAAAGTTTTTTTAATTATGTTATAAATTATTAAAGTTGTTTATATATATTATAATTTAATTTCTTTATACATCTTTAATAATTTAATAATTTATATTATATTTAATCAATTGAATATAACTTTGAAAGATGAATTAGGTTTCTCTTATGTCAAGTGAATAATAAATTACTTAAGTTTATTTATGTCACACAAAGAAACAACTAAGGATTATCTTTAGATAATTAATTATTAAGATTTTGAGGTTGGTGTCATGGAATATTCGTAGCGGTAGAGAAATATAAAGTTTAACGTCTTAGCTTTGTACGAAGATCTAATACGCATACAGATAAAGAGAGACGGTGTAGCGTTTATAAGAGACACCAGAGTTTTTATGTGGAAACCCCTGAAAAAGGGAAAACCACGGGGCCTAACCCAGTTTGAATGAATCCACTATTATTTGCAGTCGATTACAAATGAGACACTTCCTTTGGGGAAGGCATTGGGTTGATGTAGATAATGTATATCATATTACATGGTGGAAATTAGAAGAATTAGTAATGAAATTGTCGTTTGGTCAGAAGGACCATAATCGATGAGCCACGAAGGTTTAAAAGACCATTGTCCTGTGACAGAGGTTAGAAAAATTGTTGTCTGGCACAAAAGGTCAGAAGGACCGTAGTCGGCGAAGGAGGTCGGAAGAAACATAATCGATGGAAGACGGATGTTGAAATGACCGTAGTTGTCAGGTGACGGAGGTCTGAAAGAACGCACTCGTCGGAGGAGGTCAGAAGGACCATACTCGACAGAGGAGGTCGGAAGGACCGTAGTCTAGTGTCAGGCGGAAGTCCAGCGATGGACAGAAGTCCAGGAACGGGCGGAAGTCTGGCGTAGGGTAGAAATCTGACCATGGTCGGCGGCCGGGTGGAAGTTTGGAAATTGTTAGCTATTGGGTGGTGGTCTGATAACTATTGGGCTGAAGTCTGGCGGTGGTCGGTTGACAGGTGGTGGTCCGACGACGGTCAGGCTAAAGTTTGACTACAATCGACGGTCGGGTGGAAGTCCGGCGGTGATCGGTGTCTGGTGTAAGTTTAGTGAGGGTCGGGCTAAAATTCTCGGCGGTCGACCTTTGGGTAGTTGTCTGAAGACGGTCGTGCTAAAGTCCGACGGTGGTCGACCTTTGGGTGGTGGTCTGATGTCATTCGGCCTTCGCATAGTGCTCACGACGGTCGGACTGGATTACGGCTATGGCCAGGCAAAACTTCGATGACAGTGATTAGCGGCCGGGCGGAAGTCCAGCGGCAGTCGACAGCCTATGCTAAAGTTCGACAGATGTCAGTAGCTAGGGTGGATGTCGAGTGACGGTCGGCGGTCGGGGGGATCTCCGACGGCTGCTGAGCGGTGGTCCGACAAAGGTCGGGCTCAAGTCCGGCGGCGGCCGACGACCAGGTGGAAGTTCGACGGTCTAGCGGTGGTCCGACGAAGGTTGGACTAAAAGTTTGGTAGCGGTCATTAGCCGTGTAGTGGTATGATGATAATCTGGCCAAAATTCAACGGCGGTCGACGGCCGAAGCGAAAGTGGAGGGTTTCGATGGCGGTGCGCCGTGGCAAGAAGACCGCAGTGGTCGGCGACCGTGTGGAAGTCTGAAAGCAGTCGGTGCTGGGGTGGAAGTCCGGCTGCGGTCGATGGTCGGGGGCGTGGTTCTGACGACATTGGCTGAAAGTGCGGCGACGGATTGCGGCGGGCGGAAGTTTGGTGGCGCTCGACAGTCGGCGGCCTAGCAGAACTCCGATGGCGGTCGGCGGTCGGTGGCCGGGCAGAAGTCCGAAGGCGGTCGGCTGCAGAGACAAAATTTGGGCTATGATCGGTGGATGGGGGGAAGTCTGGCGGTGGCCAGGTGCCGGGCGGAAGTCCGGCAGTTATCGATGGCCGGGCGGTGGTTCGATGAAGGTCATGCTAAAGTCCGGTGGCCGGGAGGTGGTCTGACAATGGCTGGGCTGAAGTCTGGTGGCAGTCGACGGCCGGGCAGAATTCCGGTGGCGGTCAGCGGCCGGGTGAAATTCTGGCAGCTGGGGCGAAAGTCCAGCGACGGTTGTCGACCGGGGGAAAGTCTAGCGGTGGTCAGATGAAGGTTGAGCTCAAGTCCGTTGGCAACCGACGACCTGGTGGAAGTTCAGCAGCGACCGATGGTCAGGTGGAAGTGTGGCGGCTGCCGACGGCCGGGCTGTGCTCCGACGAAGGTATGGTTAAAGTTCAGCTGCGGTCAGTGGCCTGGCAGTGGTCTAACGATGGTCGGGCTGAAGTATGACAGCGGTCGACAACCGGGCAAAAGTCTGGAAACAATCGGCTATCGAACAGAAGTCTAGCGGCGGCTGGCGGCCTGGCGGAAGTTCGGCGGCCATGCGATTATGCGACGTCGGGCGGTGGTCGGTAGCCGGGCGGAAGTCGGGCGGCGGTTGGAAGCCAGGAAAAAGTCAGGCGGCGATCGGCGGCCATGCGATTGTGCGACGATGGTCGTGCTAAATTCCGGCTGCGATCGACGGTTGGGCAGAAGTCCAACAGTGATTGACGGCCAAGCGGTGGTGCTAGAGCTCTTGAAACTTCATAGCTCTCTCTAATCTTTAGCCCATAGGTCCTCTTCATGTAGAGAGTGGGGCCTATTTATAGATTTCACTAGTGGCGCACCCTATAAATATAGAGAATATATGGGGTAGGTTCGGAGTGCTCCATCGGATGGTTCGTATTCATTCCCCCAATCATAGAGAGTTATTCAAATGTTTAGGTGCTTTAATGATGTTGAAATTCATCGGTCTTGGGCTCGTTGGATTCGTCTCGCCGAGCCGCTCGATTTGACTATAAGCATGTCATATTTGGGTTTCATTTTGTCATCCCAATAATGTTTTGATCCTTCCAAATGTGGTTCGGGACTCCGATTTGGACTCATTTGGGCTCGGGTTGGACCGATTTTGGTGTCGTTGGTTTCATCTCTTTGAAACGTTCAGTTTGACTATAATTTTGCTGAAATTGTAATTAAAATGATCCCAAATTTAAATTTTCGATTGCGTATCAGTTGCTCTCCTATTTTTGGATATTGAATCTGGTATAGTCCAAAAATATATCCGTAATTTTAGCACTCTGCGAAGTCTGAGCATTAATCATAACAAAAAAGCATCAAAAAAGTTTACTCCAAAATGTTTCAAATAGCTCAAAACTTATCATAGAGATTCTTTTGTGCCTCGAAAGTATTAAAATTAAGTCCAAAATATTGAAAAATAATTCCGTAGACTACAAAAAGTTCACATTTAACTTTCTAGGATAAACATATAATTAATTATTTAAGAATTCGTTTTAAACAAATCTATTGTAATTAATTATAGTTAATATAATATAATTATATATATCATTGTCATGATTACCTTACATGACAATGATATTAGTTTTAAAATTTTTTCTTATATATAATTGTTATATTATATATGTAAACATAATAGATTGATTATGATATGTATAAAGGATTAACTATTGCCTAAAATAGTTGTATTAACTATTACCATAGAAGTAGGCTACAGTAGGCGCGAAATAGGCAGAATTTTAGAATTTTATTATTATTATGAATTAAAAATTTTTTTTTTTTGGGAAGAATCGGGGCATAGCCCATTTTATTGAGATGAAAAAGGGTACATAAAAAGACCTACAGTAAAACAAAGACTAACATAGACAAAGAGTTCAACTCAAACATAGACCTAACAAAGAGCCAAACATAAAACTAAAACTTAAACATAACAAACCAAAAAGTACAAAACAAAAACATCAAAGTGAACAAACAGCGCCGAGAAAGCTCCCGCTCCAGCCATACTACAGAACAACCGAAATTTTAGTAGAACTGAAATTTCTCAATAAGATGATGAAAATGCTTCCAGCTACACGTTATGACCCGTATAGTGTTTTTGATAGTAATGGTAATATTCTCCGTAGAAATCCATTTGTTAGCAAATTTTCGATTATTCCTTTCTCTCCAAAGATGGTAGACTGTGCAGCCAATCGTAAGCCAGCAGAAGTTCTTTTCCCATTTGGACAAAAGCAGCTGGTTATCCAGATAATCAAAAACCTGAATCAAATTTGGTCTAAGTAAGAAAGAGTTGAAGTCTGGATAAGCTTGATAATGACATTAAAGGTAAAATCACAGTTAAAGAAAAGATGGTTGTGATCTTCCTGAGCTTTGTTGCAAAGGCAGCAAACCGGATTGACCTGGATATATTTTTTGATTAACAAATCAGCAACTTTCAGTTTCTGCAGAATGGCCATCCAGGTTAGAATAGAATATCTAAGCGAGTAAGATTTATGCCACACATACTTGTGACAGGTAACCTCCTCCAAATGAGCATAATAAGAATTCAAAAAAAATTTAAATTTCGGGTTTAAAGAGCCATCCCAAGCCAAAGCCAGTTGCTCTTTAATCTCAATGGCGCAAATAACATGTTTCATATTATCAGGTAAATAGTCTGGAAGGGCCCAAACATTATCCCTGATACAACTATTAACAGATAACCCAGTGAACCGCTGGTTTATCTGAAAAAAATCAGATAAAGATTTCCCATTAATCCACGGATCCCAGCATAAAGAGAACTTGGACGATGAATTAATATTGAAAGAGAAATGATTCTTGATTTTATAAGCAGTGGAACAAATAACTTTCCAGAATTTAGAGGCTTTTGCAACCGGAGGCTTCCAGGGGGAATAGTATTTGTTTTTAAACCAAGAATAAATCAAACCATCATGAGTAAGCAAATTCCAAATAAAAGTGCAGTGATAACTATAATAACAAGCATCAATAGAAACAATACCTAAACCGCCATTCTGCTTAAGAATAACAGTTTTCTCCCAAGCAATCATATGCACTTTCTTACCATTAATGTCCCCATGGAATAAAAATTTTGAACATAACTTGTTGATAGTCTTACAAATGGCTTTAGGTATGATATACCCTTTGATCCAATAGGCGAGAGTATTTGAAATAGTGAATTTAAGAAACTGAACTCTACCAGCTAAAGAAAGAAATCTCACCTTCCAGCCTTCAAGTAGAGAAATAATTTTATCTAACAGTACATGAAAATGATTTGCATTCAGCCTATCTGGAGATATAGGAATCCCCAGATACGTAAGGAAACTACTTCTCTGAATAATACCCATAATGCTACAAAAATATTTTGTATCAAAAGTATTATTAGAAAAAATAATAGAGCTTTTAGTGGGATTGATGCTAAGTCCTGAAGAATCCGCAAAGTCATTAAGAATGTTCATAAGGTTAGTAGCATTATGAGCTTTAGCCTTCCCAAAAACAAGAAGATCATCTGCGTACATTAGATGATTAAAATTCTTGCCATTAATATTAAAAACAGGATTATTATTCCCCAAAAAATTCGAAGTGAGACTGCAAGAAAGGGCATCCATAACTAAACAGAAAAGAAGGGGAGATAATGGACAACCTTGTCTAAGGCCAGAGGAAGAGTTAAAAAACCCCTCCAAAGACCCATTCAGGAAAATAGAAAAATGCACATTAGAAATACAACAATTAACCCAATTAATAAACATGTCAGGAAAACCCTTTTGCCTCATCCTATTAATCAGAAATTTACGAGAAACAGTATCAAAAGCCTTCTTGATATCCAGTTTAGCACAAAAAAGATTGCTATTAAAATTAAACTCTCTAAGCACTTCCGAGGCAAGTAAAATGTTATCAGTAGTGCACCTGTTATGAATAAACCCAGCTTGGCTCTCGTGAATAATTAAAGGTAAGGTCGTCTTCATACGATTAGCCAAAAGCTTAGCAATAATTTTATAAAAAAACATTGCATAACGAGATAGGCCTGTAATCATTTATATTAGAAGCATGCGGTCTTTTTGGAATAAGAGTAATGGCCGAAGCTTTAACCCCTTTGGGAAGATGACAAGAAGTGAAAAAACTTTTAATAGCATTGCATAACTTATGCCTAATGATATGCCAATATTTTTTATAAAAATCAAACGTAAAGCCGTCAGGACCAGGCGCAGAGCTTATGAATTAATTTAATTCATTGAGATCTTTAACAATAAAATACTATTTTTAGCTCCATTAAAAAAAAAGATCAAAAAAAAATCTTAAATTTTTTCTTGAAAGGAAACATTAATTTCCTGCACATTTATTTTATTTTTAAATAAAATTATTCTTACTTTCTTTCCTATCTCATTTCTTCAATAATCGAAAATTATTTAATGCTTGGGCATTAAAAATTCCCAAAAAATAATACAAAATTCAGAAAATTGCTTTCCAAACCTCCTTTGAAGAACTATAAATACACCCCTTATGGGCTAGAGAAAAGGCACAACTTCTCTTTAGCCGGTCTCAAAATGTCTCATACAAAGTTAGGAGAAATCGGATTGGCAAAAATTTAAAAAAATTTGTGATGGCGATCAAGACCTGATACTCTAACGCAGGCTCCAGTTCACTCCATGCGGGGGAAAAACTGTCCGATAAGAGTTTAAATATCGGAAGTGGCGCTCGGTACTCTTACCCAGGCTCGAGTTCACTCCCATTGGGGAAAAAACTGTCCGGCAAGAGATTAAATATTAGTGGCGGCGATCAAAGCCCGGTACTCTTACGCATGCTCCAGTTTACTCCTGTTGGGGGAAAAATTGTCTGGTAAAAGTATAAATAATGGTGATGGAGGATATCAAGACCCGATACTCTTACGCAGGATCCAGTTCATTCTCATTGGGGGAAAAACTATTCTGCAAGAGTTTAAATACCGGCGACATAGGCGGTACTCTTACACAGGCTCCAGTTCACTCCTATTGGGAAAAAAATTGTCCGACAAGAGTCTAAATATCGACAGCATAGACGATCAAGATCTAGTACTCTTATACATGCTCCAGTTCACTCCCAGCGGGGGAAAAATTGTCCGGAAAGAGTCTAAATACCGGAAGCGGAGTTCAATGCCGGTACTCTTACGCATGTTCCAATTCACTTCCATCATAGGAAAACTATCTATCAAGATTTTAAATACCAGCGATGGCAATCAAAGCTCATTAGCTGCAATTTTCCCCTGCTAAAAGGTGAATGTCGTCTACTAGAGGTGAGGGAGCCCTGAATAGTACACAAAAAGATGGTTTTGGTTCATTTGATATGATGCGAGTTTCAAAGAACCAAGAGAATATTCCATGCATATTCTTTCTCTCTTCTTCTTATTTTCTTATTCTTTTCACATTAATCTTCAAGTATTATCTATTCATTTATGTATGCCCCTCCAGGCGGTAGGCCGCTAGATATGCTAGATGTTATTCATTCTATCTGTGAAGTGGTTGAGCCGATGCCAGCTTCTCAGAAGGTCGATGAGAGTAGGAGATTAATGTTAACATGTGTGGAAGAGGTCGAAAGAATCCACCAAAGATGTATAACCTATTCGAGGTTATTTATTAGAACGTTGTTCGATGACATCAAGTTCTGTGAAATAGGTTGACAAAATCCATTAAGGATGTCTGACATATCCGAGGTTGTATGTCAGAATATTGCTCGATGATGTTAACCAATATAGAAGATGTCGAGAGAATCCACCAAAGATGTATGACCTATCCAAGATTATATGTCAAAGCACTACTTGATGGCATTAACCTATATGGAAGAGGTCGAGAGTATCCGCTAATGATGTATGACATATCCGAGGTTATATGTCAGAGCGCTGCTTGATGACTTTAACCTGTATGGAAGATATTGAGAAAATCCACCAATGATGTATGACCTATCTGAGGTTATATGTCGGAGTACTTCTCAATGATGTTAACTTATATGAAACAGGTAGAGAGAATCCACCAAGGATGTATGACCTATCTAAGGTTGTATGTCATAGCGCTACTCGATGTGGTTAACCTACATGAAAGAGGTCGGATCGAATCCCCATGTGTAATTGATTTAGCCTTGAATGAGAGAGGGTGAATGTCGCGTGTATTTTGAATCAAAGATGAAGAATTGTCTATTTTTAGACCGTTACTATCTTTTAGAGGTTGAGATTAAGACCTTACCCAATGAATAAAAGTCTAGTTATTGACTATATAATTTATTAGAAGCATCATTGCATGTGTCTTAAGCTTTATGATCTCAAAATATCATCTTGAAAATTGGAAGATTTTAAGGAGTCTTCTTGACCATGACTATAGTAAAAGTTGCCCCCATTATATATTTAATTTCTATGAAATTGATGTAACAATAGCTGATGACAGGATGTTGACACGAACGACCCTTTGTGGTTGGAGCAAAATTTCCCCCTGTGAGATCTCGTTCCCTTACTGTTCCTCTCTGATTTGGATTATTGTACATGACTTTTGAGATATGAATCGACTTGTATATTGATGTTTTAAAATTTATAGATGTTTGATAGACTGCTTAATTGAAGGTTTTAGATAACTCTGGTAAATTGTTTGAGTAATTGATTGACATTCTTTCCAAGTTAGATCTTGGGGCGTGACACCCCCCTAGTCGGGAATTAAGTTCCACAGATGGCACAAAACTATTGATATCCTAGAATATTTGTGGCGGTAGAGAAATATAAAGTTTAACGTCTTAGCTTTGAACGAAGATTCAACACGCATATAGATAAATAGAGAGGGTGTAGCGTTCATAAGAGACACCAGAGTTTTTACGTGGAAACCCCTGAAAAATGGAAAAATCACGGGTTCTGGCCCAGTTTGAATGAACCCACAATTATTTGTAGTTGATTACAAATGAGGCACTTCCTTTGGGGAAGGCCTTGGGTTGATGTGGATAATGTACATCATATTACATGGTGGGAATTAGAAGAATTAGTAATGAAATGGTCGTTTGGTCAGAAGAATCAAAATCGGTGGGCTTTGAAGGTTGAAAAGATCACTATCTTGTGATAGAGTTTAGAAAGATCATTGTCTGGAACTAAAGGTCGGCAGGATCGTAGTCGGCGAAGAAGGTCGGAAGAAACATAATCGGCGGAAGACGGAGGTTGGAAGGACCGTAGTCGGCAGGCGACGAAGGTTTGAAAGAACGCACTTGTCGGAGGAGGTCGGAAGGACCATACTCGGCGGAGGAGGTTGGAAGGACGGTAGTTTAGTAACAGGGTGAAGTCTAGCGACAGACGGAAGTCCGGGGACATGAGGAAGTCCTGCTTCGGGAGAAATCTGACGATGGTTGGCGGTCGGGTGAAAGTTTGACGAAGATTAGCGACTAGATGGTGGTCTAATGACTATCGAGTTGAAGTTCAACGGTGGTCGGCGGACGGTGGTGGTCCTACGACGGTCAGGCTAAAGCTCGACGACGATCAGCGGTCGGGTGGAAGTCTGGCGGTGATCGGTATCAGGTGGAAGTTTGGCGATAGTCGGCAGCCGGGTGGTGGCCCGACAACTGTCGGGCTAAAATTCAGCGGCGGTCAGCCTTCGGGTAGTTGTCCGACGACAGTCATACTGAAGTCCGACGTGGTCGACCTTTGGGTGGTGGTCCGATGACAGTAGGCCTTCGCATGGTGGTCTCATGACGGTCGGGCTGGATTATGGCGGTGGCAGGGGAGAACTTAGACAATGGTGATTTGCTGCCGGGCGAAAGTCCAACAGCGATCAACAACTGGTGCGGAAGTTCGATAGCGAACAGCAGCTGGGGCAGAAGTTCAGCGACAATTGGCGGCCATGGGGAAAGTCCGACGGTTGCTGAGCGGTTGTCCGACGAAGGTCAGGGCTCAAGTCAGGCGGCCAGGTTGGAAGTCCAACTGCGGTTGGCGACCTGGGCGGAAGTCCGAAGGCGGTCGATGGCTGGGGCGGAAGTCCGGCTGCGATCATTTAAGTAGAATTTCTGTTTAAAATGATTAAAATTCGGATGTTGAGAGTCGGGCGTCAATTTGTATCAGTCATCGAGAAAGAAGATGACAATGTTATTGAGAGTTATGAATCGTTGTTATGCAGTAAGAATTGGGTGTTAATGTCAAGAGGGCGTATGTCGTCGATGTTGAGAGAGCGTTGGTTGTCGATGTTAAGAAGTTGGATAAAGTTGAGCTGTCAAGTTGTGGGTGTACAAATTGTTAGCGTTGAGCATCAATGCCAAGGCAGGGTCAGACTTTGATATTGATATGCTTTTAAAATGTTTATGTTGTAATGATGTCAGACGTCGATATTGAGATGACATTGGGCATTGTTGTGAAACCAAAATCACGACATGCCAAAGAGAAATGAAGATGAGAATATTCGATGAATGGGGTATTGAGTGTTGACGATGATTTGATGTTTGTTGATAGGAAATAAAAAATTTTAATTTTTATATTTTAAATAAAAGAAATTATATTTCAAACATTTTAAAAAAATTAATGAAATATTTAAGACATGTGTGTCGGACACGCGTGTTCAATTTATATTTAATTTTTTTTTAATCGGACACGTTTTCACGTATCGGATGCGTGTGGTGTTAATATGTGTCAGACATTGCACGCCTTTTTGGAGAGAAGTGTCGGTGCATCATAGCTATATTTGTGTTAAAATAAATACATATTTATATACACTTCACTCATCTCAAAAACAAATTTATTGATTCTGAGACTCATTTTGATTAAATTTTAACATTTAATCAAAATATTCTGACCAACTTTTTTTCCAAAATATTCTAAGTTTTTGGTGATCTCTTCACATCAGTACATGCATGATATATTAATATATCATAACGCACGTGTTGTTGATTTATTATAAGGTAAATCAATTGCTGTTGGCAAAGTTGTCTTCTCTGACATCTAATGTCATCACATATTAAGTTATTTATGATTAATGTTTCTCCAACATTATTGGTCGACAAAAATTGTACTAAAAATCTTTCAGCAATTTTTTATTGTTTGTTGGCTAAGATTTTCTATACAATATTTGCGGGCAGTTCTTTTGTTGGAATAATTTTGGATAAAGAGATATATTTAAAATATGGTTCAATTGGGTTTCAAAAATTTTCCCTCATGTGGCAGATTAATTATCCTATGTGAACGCCGAATGTCACCTGGTGACCAATCAAAATGAGTCATGTCACCTCTTGTTTGGCGTCATGGCTCGTTACTACTGATGTGGTGCATTCTGGTTGGCCCCCGGATGACGTTTTGACTCCAATCTCCACACAGAATAATTTCTCCATGTGACGCTATTGCTTAAGTGGGATGAAAATAATTGCGGGTCCTACACCTGTGGGGCTGGTTACTGTACTCTCGCTGAGAGATTAGTTACGCTGTCATATGCCTCCTAAGAGGTGGTAGCGAGTAGATACCTCCGTTCCAAAATATATATATATATATATATATTACGGTTGTACAAATCATTGATAATAAATTAATTTTTATTGCAATTTTCTCGAAGCAAATCCAAATATTTGAAAATCCATTCAAAACTATTGTTTAATTGGCTTTAAGAGCACCATTCTTTAAATTATTTAAGATATCCCAATACAATTTATACTGATTCTTAGATTTACGTTGAGATTAGTACATTTCATGATATCTTAACACATTTTCTTCATTGTTGGACACAATTTCCTTATACTTTTGTAGTTTGAAGTTCTAATTATCCATGCACGTTTTTATTTCGATTGCGATTTCTTACACTATTTATCCCATTGATGTAATTTATGAACTATTGTTCACTCAGCTTTGTGGTTGATACTTCGTCAAAAAATTATCTCAATCGGGCGGGAATCTCAATGCAACATCAAGTTGAAAACTTCAAAAATTAATTTGGAGACCATCTCAACTTTGATTTCAGCAAACTTACTGTCAAACCGAGCGTCTCACAAATACGAACCCAACGACACCAAATTCAACTCAATCCGAGCCCAAATGAGTACAAATCAAGTACTCGAAGTGATGTTGGATGGTTCGAACCACAATTTGGGTTACTAAACGGTTTCCAAGATTGTCTTGCTTATAGTCGAATCGAGCGGCTCGACGAGACGAATCCAACGAGCCTAAGTCGTTCGTAAGACATTTTGAAGGCCTTAATTGATGTCAGAATTTAGCGATCTTGGG
>NW_021319126.1:57761-59833 GCF_001605985.2 Dendrobium catenatum
GCCTCGCTGGACCACCGCCGGAGCCTCGCTGGACCACCGCCGGAGCCTCGCCGGACCACCGCCGGAGCCTCGCCGGACCACCGCCGGAGCCTCGTTGAATCACCGTTGGAGCTTTGCCGGACCACCACCTGAGGCCCTCACCTTCGCCAGAGGCCCTCACCTTCGCTAGAGGCCCTCACCTTCATTAGAGGCCCTCACATTCGTTAGAGGCCCTCACCTTTGCCAGAGGTCCTCAACTTCGCCAGACCACCATCAAAGGCCCTCACCTTCGTCAGAGGCCCTCACCTTTGCCAGAGGCTCACACCTTCGCTAGAGGCCCTCACCTTCGCTAGAGGCCATCACCTTCGTCAGACCATTACCTGAGGCCCGAACTTCCGTTGGACTACCACTTGAGGCCTAGAGCTCCACCAGGCCACCACCTAATGCCCGGAGTTCTACCAAAGTACCGCCCTTCTAATACGGTCTTTCAAACCCTGGTCTCCTGCCAACTACGGTCTTTCAGACTCTTATTTCTTACAAACTACGGTCCTCCCGACCTCCATCGCCTACCATGGTCACTCCGACCTCCATCGCCAGTCAACGTTCTTTCAGACCACGGTCTCCTGCCAACTACGGTATTTCACTCCTATCTCCTGCCGACTACGGTCATCCCGACCTTCATCGCCTACTATGGTCCTTCCGACCTCCATCAACAGACAACGATCTTTCTGACCCCGGTCTCATACCGACTACGGTCCTTCTGACCTCGGTTGCTTACTATGGTCCTTCCGACCTCCATCAACATACAATGGTCTTTCTGACCCCGGTCTCATGCCAACTACGGTCCTTCTGACCTCCATCGCCTACTATGGTCCTTCCGACCTCCATCACAGACAACGGTCTTTTCGACCTCGGTCTCATGCTGACTACGGCCCTTCTGTCCTCCATCGCCTACTATGGTCTTTCCGACCTCCATCACTAGACAACGGTCTTTCCGACCTCGATCACTAGACAACGGTCTTTCCGACCTCCATCCTATCGACTATGGTCGTGCCGACAAAACAAACACATTATTGTAACTCCATCCATGTAATGCACTTTATATGATGTACATTTGTGACATCAAGCCAAGGCCTTCTCCCAAGGAAGGGCCTCATTTGTAATCGACTACAAATACTAGTGTATTCATTCAAACTGGGCCAGGCCCCGTGATTTTTTTCCCCTTTTTAGGGGTTTCCACGTAAAAACTCTAATGTCTCTTATGAATGCTACACCCTCTCATTTATCTGATTGTGTGCTGGATCTTCGTACAATGCTAAGACGTTAAACTATATATTTTTCTACCTTCGCAAATACTCCAGGACGCAACAGTGGTCGAATGATTGTTTCAAGAGAATGAACGGAGGTGGTGGAGAGGGAGAGAGCACACCTCTCAACTTTTAAGATTAATACAAGAATAAAATTAACATAAGGAACAAATTCAATATACTAATAATCTCCATCTTGATTCAATTTTACAATGTTCAAAAACACACTTTGTCCACAAATAGCAACAAAATAAAATGAAGTTTTGTTTGTTTACCCTATGCCTCTTGTAGGATTAATTATTATTTCCGAGACCAATAAGAATGCGTCACGTCATCCCTTGTTCGGTACTGCTCCGTACCGCTCGGCACTGCTCCGTACCGCTCGGCACTGCTGACGTGGCTCCGGACGATGTTCTGCATCCTATCTCCGCACAAAATAATTTCTTCTTTTGTAGAAGGTTTTTTTTTTTTTTTTTTTTTTTTGAGAGAACTGAGATTTTTAATGGAGAAGTCAATCCTAAAAAGCTTTTGAAAATAGTATAAAATGAAGTTCCGTAAAAAACAGTTTTACAAAAGTGTCACATACAAATAAGAACAAAAAATAATTTTGCCATTTCAAACCATAAAAGGAAAAATTAAGCCGTCTTAAACAAGACAAATTATTTATTCATGAATTATATTCTATGTGGGTGAGGTACAATAGTCATTTATGATAACTAGTTATCATTAACAACTAATCTTCCTTAACTAACAATCAATCTTTGTAGAAAAAAAAAAAAAAAAAAA